>NC_090340.1:32634897-32954064 GCF_035084215.1 Heptranchias perlo | reverse complement strand
AATGCAAGTTATTTTCTTTCTTGTGGGTAAAGTCATTTAAACTGATGTTTGCCTAAAACATTTAGGATTATGAATAAAACAATAATGAAATTCCTAGAATAAAATCTTTTCACTTCAATTGACTCTAAAATAGTAACCCACCTGGTCTTTGAAGCATTTTTGGGAATTAAAAAGATATGAAAAGGAAGAGAGCTCATACAGTTTGTTCATTTGCTACTGTTTTGTGTACCTTCTGGTCAGGGATATGTTTTTGGTTGTCTTTTGGGAAAATATCATAGCTTGGTGGTTGTGCAATTCACAGAATTAAAGGCAATGATTGAGTACATGGATTTGACCACAGATGGAAATTGCATCACCTTATCTGTGGCACATAAGAAACATTGAAGTGCTATTATTGAGTCTGAGGATGAAGGGTCTTCCATTGTTGTGGAGACCTCAAAAGCTGTTTGCAATCAACACCTCTTGGCGTTTGGGAGGAAGGAGGGAAAGGAGAGGATGTTAAACATGAACAGGACTTTTGTTGGTAACTGCATATTCATCAGAGAATGCATCGATCTTGTCAGAGTTTGCAATCTAGTGAAGTACAAATTTAGAATAATGGATGGTTGTTTTGAGTTACAGATGGTTATGTGGTTTTAGGTCTGTAATTTGTAATTACTAGCTGTCATTTTGATTTATATACAAAATGTATCTCACCCCTGATTCTGTTTGTGAAAAATGGCCCATGATCTGTTGGAGCCTGGTGCCTGCACAGGAGAGGAACTTATTGGTGAATAATTGTAGACATTCCACATCACTCCTATCACAATACAATGGTTGTCTGACATTGAAGTGCAAAGTTATGAGAAAATCTGCACATTTGACATTGAATGTGCAGGTTATGGAGATATAACTTGCAGAATGCAAATAGATAAAGTATCATACATACATCACACAATAGATGGGAATGAGCAAGGCTGCCTAATTAAGGTATATAGATTATGTTATAAACCACAATATTAGATTAAAGTTTTGAAATCAGACTGTGATACTAATTTTCCGTCAGTTTTCTGTTGACATTGCCTGACAACGCTGTCCATGTCCTTCACATCCACACTAGAATATTAATTGGTTGTGATAACTGCATTGTGACTACAAAGAAATTCTATGTCTGGTATAATATATTGTAGAATCCATATAGGACATATATTAAAAAGTAGAATACTGATAGATTTTTGAACTGAGTCAAATAATAAGCACAATAAATTTTCTCCTTTTTGAAATACCAATGAGTTTTTTTTATCTTAATCAAAAATCAGCATTTTGGCATTGAAAAACTGGAAGTAGGGAAATCCTGACTTTATAGAGAATGCTGGAAGTGCAAGAGATTGGGTATGAGCTGTCATGTTTTTGTGACTCAATAGACATAATGCACAATGAAAAAAAATCTTGAGACATATATAATTGTTACTGCCTTGAAATTACTATCTATCTAATTATATATCATATCAAATTTTATGTTTACATATTTAAAAAAAAATCTCTCCTGAAGTTATTAAATCTTGCTGGGGTACAGTTGTACAGGTGGCAGCAGTCAATCGGTACCTTGCTAAGAGGCTGATCTTCATGTGCCAGTTTCAACAGTGAACATTGGCTTTCTATTTGACTGTGGCTGGCATCACAGCTGAGCATGATCCTCTTACTCAATGCAAGTATTTTGGTACATCATTTTGATTCTAATGTTGCACCATAAGTACTAATTGTTATTCCTATGATGTTGCACACTTATAAGGAAAAATTATCTGTCCAGGTGGCAACAAGTATATGAGGCCATGGAACCTACTGGTTCACTCACGAAAGTTAACGATTGTGACATTATTACTACAGGTGTATTGAGAAATAATCTGCAGTTGATGGCATTTTATCACTTAAAATGTGCTTTCTTCTCTCTCTTTAGATATCCCTAAGTCATGTAATAGTCCTCTGCCGGGCGGACAGGCAGTTTTTAAGTAGTCTCCAGAGGTCAAGTGGGACATAGTGCCCCATAGTGATGCACTTTCTGTCAGTAAGTGTCTGGCCTTCACTTGGTGACTACCAGACAGTAGTAACAGAAACTTGCTGTGTGGTAAACCATGAGCAGAGACCAACATACTTCCACTCTATCACACTACATTGGAGTTCCAACATGTTGCTACAATGTACTGTTACTGATTACTGATAAATTCTGTGTTTGGTATGCATATCTATTATAGATCTATTATTAATTTATAGATGACTCGGACGACAGCAACCTGAATGGAATTTACAAGGCTCTCGTTTCAGTTTTTTAGAGACATGTAGAGACACATTTTTTTTGTCAAGCTTCCTTTTATTTAGTTCAAAACCGAGGTATATTCGTATGAGAATCTGGTCAATGATAAAATACGGTATGCCAATATTATCAAAAATGCATGGTGTCTGAGTTTTAGTCATTATGTACTGTGTTAGACAATGTGTAGGTCTATTTCAAATACAAGTGTTAACTAAAGTTTATTTGGATTGCTTTCAGTTTTCTTTAAAGAGAAAAAGCAATGTACTATTCTTTTATAGTGAAATATGTGCAATAATTTGCGAGCACATTTTTTAATGCTAGGTTGTAATGCTAAGGTTTGAATTAAATTAGCAAAGCTTGTAAAACTAAATGATTAAAGGGTATGACATGACGGTGATTAAATTCTAAGAACCTGCTCTTTGTCGATGCTTCAAACCCAACATATCTGCTGTGAGGTTGTGTGCTTTGTAACTGGATGGGAAAAAATAAGTCAGATCTAATGATGCAGTTCTGACGTTTCTGCATGTGGGCTGAAGTATCGCTTAAGCTTAGCTGCAGTCACTGTGCGGCTCTCAATGGGAAGTTGTTTAACCCTTTGAGTACTGCACTACAATTTCAGTAATCATAAGTTTACTTAGAAATGAATGGAAATGAAGATATGCTTTGTACTTGTGGCACTTTTTTAATGCAGATTTAAGAAGCACACATTTTGTTGACATCAGAAGTTAAGATGACCTCCATATTTTAGGGTTAACCACAATTCTTTATAAAAATAATTTACAGCTCTTTTTCTTCCAGCTAAATTATATTCAAGATGAGTTTTCAAACTCAGATTTCACTTTAGATTGAGGAAGAGATTAAGAATATGCTATGTCAGACCATAATTAAGCATAACATGACTTTGTACCATTGCAGTATCAAGTAGCTGATAAGGAGATTTCAGGGTAGACTGACATGCTGAGAATGTTATTTCAGAAAATTTGGTCAGTATCCAGCAGTCTGTTCGTAGTTAATTGAAAACTTGAGTAGCTTTATCCAGTTAATTCCTGATCTCTTCAACTTTAGTCTTACCACGAAGCACAGCAGAAAATGTTGAATGAAAACATCATGTTAATTATAAAGTAAACTCTATAAATATAGAATACATGATGGACTTGGTGGTTCACTGAAAAATAAGCCACTGAATGACTCATTGCTCAGGCTTGTGAGTTTTACAGGTCAATTCATTTGGCTTACTTTATAGTAACCAACAAGGCGTAGTTTTGTGTCTTATTTATAGCACATATTATGCAAAAAGGTCATGTTTCATTTTCATTAAAGGTGAACACAGTTTGCTCATTGTGGAAGTGAGCAGGTAACATTTTAATATATTTTAATGCATTCTGGGCAGCGTGTGATGTGGTTGTTTTGAAGTAGTCTCCATAGGTCAAGTGGGGCAAGAGAGTCAACGACTACAGAAACAAAAATGAATAGGATGGAAAGTCAATTTTATACCACCACAATTTCCACAGATAAAGAAAGTGAAAGAGAGCTCAATAGAGAAACAAAAGAACAAGCAGTTCAGATTGGGACAGTGAGGGAGAGATGGATCAAAGTTTAGGAACATAACAAGTACATTTTTTTTTACCGTGTCAATTTCTCCCTTGTTTCCTCTCTTGAAGCCATTGAGTCTTGCTAGGATATGATTCCACGGCTGCTACTTGCCTTGCTGTACTGTGCATAATTTTCATGTATAAGCCTTGACAGTAAGTATCAGCAACCCATTCAACAGTGTTGTGGGGGGCATCACAAATCAAGCTTGATTCTGCCCTTATCTAACTTCCAGCAGTGGTTGCTTGAATTTTTCTCTTTTCCCCCAACCCCCCCCCCCCCCCAAAAAAAAAATCCTGGTAAAACTCAACTGTCGTGCCCTAGCTGTAATCATCAAATTCACTGTAAGCTGGGGATTGGTGCATTCCCTGGATTAACTCGCTGAGCTACCTGGGCAGCTCGAACAGGGAATTTTTAACAAATTATTTAGCAGTATTGGCATTGCATTTCATAGCATAAAAAAGAATGAAAACTCGTCGGAGTGCATGTTAAAAAGAGCTAGTAAAATACATGCTGATTGATCCATCATAAAAGTACACAAAGCTGTGCATTCAACATTAATGCTGTACCTGTAGTTTTGAAAGACAAAACAACTTCTGTTCTTTGGAAACTGCAACCTCCTCTGGAGAATGCAAAGTTTTCTCCTGTTTGAAATGAAATTGTTTCCCAAGCATCTACATAGGAGGTCTGTGAACTGTGACTGTAATATCTGAAATAGATATAAAACTCCAGATAAACTGCTGACTCCTGATGGAAGGCAGACTGTTTGGAAAGAAAAAGATCAAGTTTGATTTGCATTTGGCTGCTTTAAGTGTTTTTGGTTTAAAAGTTTGAAGCCTGAAAGATCACTTTAATGTTGGAAGCAACTTAATGCCGATGCCTTTTAAATGTTAATCCAATGAGTTGAATATCCCTCTGATATACCATACTTAATAATTGTCAAATTTCAGACATTTTTATTCATTTTTCTGCAGAAAGGATTTGGAAAAAAAGAGTTACTTTTAAATGTTGTGTGAATGTATTTTGCTTGTAAAAACTTAAGATAATGAGAGACAGACACTGAGATTTAAGGTTATTAAGATGCTAATAAGTTAAGCTTTGATATTGATTCCTCAAAGACTGTAACCAATAGATAATTCACTAGCCTGTCATGTTAATTGGTAAACACCTCAAACATATTGTGTTGGGAAGTCTTTCTTAGGTGGTCCAGCAAGCTGTAATCACAGTGCTAATAACAGAGATGGTGACATGGGCAGTCTGTCAGTTCCAGCACAGGCTTCAAATTCAATGAGGTTTTTAAACAGAAGCTGCGAAGCCAAGCTTTGGCCAGGCTCAGAACGAGAATGCAGGAGGGTAATTAGGAGTTATTTTGTTTGTCAATCAAGATGATTCACTGATGTGGGGAAGCGTAGTTTGTTTGTGATTACTATATTATTACACAATGACAAGTTATACTGATTAAATTGAATCTGGTCATAACTGTTGTTCTTTGCACTTGCTATGAAATTAAATAGGTTAATGATTCATATCTGACCACTTCTCACCAGGTGTTTTCTTAGTCCACCTACAAAAAGATTGGTGAGGTGTGTGGGGTTATATATGAAAGATACAAATATCACAAGGGGGGGTACCATTGTTGCACTCCTGGGTTATGAACATACGAAAACAACGGACATGAAAAGACCAGCTAGTCCATTAAGCCTGTTTCAAACTGTCATGGTGCAAGTTATGCACACATTTAACCCCATCCGCTCCCCTACCAGTCAGCTATGCAATCTCTTGGGAGAGGCAAAAAACCCCAGGCCAATTTAGGAGAGGTGGTAGGGGGGGAAGTTTAGCCTCCCACTGGTGCCATAGGGTGGGCGAGGTGATTGCACTGCCCAATGTGCATCCAAACCTAAAACCACCCCCATTATGTACTGTTCAAAGAAAAATAAATTATTCAGAATTTTTTTAATGCAGACTGTAGATGAGAATTATAAAATGTCAACAAAAATTAAATGTAGAAGACAATATTAAAAATGTACAGCAATACTGAAAAGTTGTTTTAAAAAACTGAAGAAATACTGTAGACCCTTTAAGAGCTCCATCATAGAATCATAGAAAATTTACAGCACAGAAGGAGGCCATTCGGCCCATCGTGTCCGTGCCGGCTGAGAAACGAGCCACCCAGCCTAATCCCACTTTTCTGCATTTGTTCTGTAGCCCTCCAGGTCACGGCTCTTCAGGTGCACATCCAGGTATTTTTTTTAATGAGTTGAGGTTTTCTGACTCTACCACCCTCTCAGGCAGTGAGTTCCAGACCCCCAACACCCTCTGGGTGAAAAAACTTTTCCTCATTTCCACTCTAATCCTTCTACCAATCACTTTAAATCTATGCCCCCTGGTTATTGACCCTTCCGCTAAGGGAAATAGGCCCTTACTATCCACTCTATCTAGGCCCCTCATAATTTTATACACCTCAATCAAATCACCCCCAGCCTCCTCTGTTCCAAGGAAAACAACCCCAGCCTATCCAATCTGTCACCATAGCTAAAATTGTCCAGTCCTGGCAACATCCTCGTAAATCTCCTCTGCACCCTCTCTAGTGCAATTACATCCTTCCTGTAATGTGATGACCGGAACAGAATTGTCCAGGAAGCTTCTCTTGCACTCACTCCACCTGGATGCAGGGAGCACCTAAGCCAACTCGGCCCTAATCAGACTGAAAATCATGCTGGGCTTCATTTCAGTGCATTATGTTGGGTCAAATTTTGCTGTAGCAGGACATTTAACGGCATCTGCCATTAATTAGACTTGTTCTTGGGCATTTGGGTTTTATTTTTTACGTGGCAAGTTGCTAAAAGTGTGAGCTGATAACGTTGCAATGAGTGGAATTGGGCATCTGGGACCTGAGTGAACGGGGCAAGCAACTGTGTATCTCCTTAACCAATCGGATTGAAGGATTGTGAAATTAACAGTGCAAGGACAAAGAAGGCAGTGTATAAATTAGAGTGGGTGAATTCAATGTCAAATCAGGTACAGAAAGAGAAATAAAGAGGGAAAGAAAGGTTGGATTAAGAGAGAGAGGGAGAAAAAAAGAGACAGGAAAAGTAAAAAATATAATCCTTTTTCTTAAAATTTTACATTTTTAAAATCTCCAAGATCAATTAAAACCTGAAGGAATGAGATGCCACACTTGTAATAGTTAATTTTCAGTGCCAGAGAGGTTGATTGGCAGTAATTAACACTTAGCACATTGTTCAAAGTGTACTTAGACTGCAATGGATAAGACTTAACTTTCTGTGATGAGTTTAGTTCGTGCACACAATTAACCCCATCTGCTCCCCGACCAGTCAGCAATGCCCAAATACAGCAACTTCACGCCATTCAATGCATTTCATTGGTAAGGCAGACAGCGAGATGCCGTTTTCACGAAGCTAATGACGGAGCAGCACAACTTGGACAGCAACTTTTTTATTTTTGAGTTAACCGCGCATCTGCCCCTCTCCTGAAGTTGCTGTACCATTTGCGCATAAATAACAGTGATGTCATTAACCTCACCGTTATTTTTTCAACAAAATCTAGGTCGTTATTTAAATAAAGCTATGGCTCTTTCTTGCTCCCCTGGTGAACTCTCAGCACCAGGCCCAATATGGCTGTGACTAATAACTAATTAAGACTGACTGCCAAAAATTCCTTGATTTCAGTTTGGTGGTAGTCATTTGCCATGCTTTGGTCTGCTTCTTTAGTGCTGGGACCAGAAAATATATCTACAGTTCCTTGCGATTCTAGATTTCTTGCATTTCCTTCAGAAATTCTTTCTGCCTGCCCAGTGGCTCAGTGGTAAAAGCATTGTGTGGTGTGGTAGTGAGCGCCCAGGCCCTTTGCTGAATTAGCTAATGTCAGCCAGGACAGTCGTGTGGCACCACAGTTGGCCCTAGCATCTTTTAGCTTCAGAAGGGAAAAATCAGCCAGAGCTTCCAGTTTTGATCATTATCCAATGACCTCCGATGGAAAGTGGACCTGTATGATGGATATTTGAGTAAGGATTGGATGGAGTTTGGCTGGGATGCCTCCATGGTCGCTTAACCGCCAACTGCCACTTTGTAGGCTTATAGCTGAACGGGTGAAATATGGGAGGACTGCTGGTAGTTATGGAAGCATACTCCTTCACAAGGTGCCGCCCTCTCGAAGAGGGGTGAAAATTTGGGGGTGGGGAAATAGACTGTCACACTAGCTTTTATTTATGTACACGGGATTGGCGAACTTCACTCTTTGGCAGTGGATCTACCTTATCTTTATTTGCCATTCAGATAGACTAGTCATAAACCACACACATCATTTTTGACATGCTTCTTCCATTTTGTTGATGTTTACAGAGCCTTTTCAATACATAGGACAAGATATTTTCCAGTCTAGGTAATTGTTTTTGCTTTGTTTCGCAACAAAGCCTTTGGTAAATCCATCACCAAGCAGAAATTGGTAAATTATATTGTGGAATGTATCTCCTTATGTTATCCCTTGCTGGCCCAGAATCCCATTCTACTCATACTACTCCTGGGGTATTATACAGAGGGTATCTTTTGAAATGACCTGCAAGGCAGCTACTTGGAATTACACAACATTCCTTTGCCGAGCATATTGTCTCAACATAGTGGTTCAAGCTGGCAAAAGCTTTTTCAGTATGGCACTATTTCGAAAGAGAGCAGGGAGTTCTCCCCAGTGACCAGGCTAATACTTATCCCTCAACCAACATCACTTTTAAAAAAAAAACAGATTATCTGGTCATTAACTCATTGCTGTATGTGGGACCTTGATGTGCACAAATTGGCTGCCGCGTTTCCTAAATTACAACAGTGATTACACTTTAAAAGACTTGGCTGTAAAGTGCTTTGGGATATCTTGAGATCGTGAAAGGTGCCATATAAAATGCAAGCTCTTTCTTACACAAAATAAAATGTTGATCTTTATTTACAGTTCTTTAGAATCTAGTTTGGAGCAAGATAAGATGATTTATTTGCATGTATATTCACTGTGTTCACTGAAAGAAATGATGTATCCTTCATCCAGAGCTCTACCTTTCAGTTGCTAATGCATAGAATTTTTGTGTTGCACTGTACTGCAGTCTGCTTGCTCGGTAGGACATGATTAACAGAATACAAACCACTGCTAGCATTTGTATCATTACACCATATGTATGGTCTGAGATTTGATGGGTTACTTGCAGTTTATTTTGTAACTGTGAAACAATGCTGATGATATCAGGAGACTAAAAACCCTATGGAATCCTGACTCATTAGCAATTGTTATTGTAGAGTTGTATATTTATCATTATATGTGCATCAAGAATAGGATTGCTAACTTTAGAGCCGTGAGATAAAGGAAATGAATTTGACCTGAGATGTCAAGAGGTTCATATGTTAATCACTCTTTCGTTTGTGAGTTGTAGCTTCTGCTATAACTGAATTATTTCCTGTATTACAGTGCTGGTTGTAATGATGGGCACTGCAATTCAAGAAGAATGTGAAGGCCTTAGAGAGAGTGCAGAAAAGATTTACTACAATGGTTCCAGGGATGATGGACTTCAGTTACGTGGATAGACTGGAGAAGCTGGGGTTGTTCTCCTCCTTAGAGCAGAGAAGGTTAAGAGGAGATTTGATAGAAGTGTTCAAAATCATGACTGGTTTAGATAAAGTGAATAAAGAGAAACTGTTCCCATTGGCAGAAGAGTCGAGAACCAGAGGACAAAGATTTAAAGTGATTGGCAAAAGATCCAAAGGTGACGTGAGGATAAACATTTTTACGCAGTGAGTAGTTATGATCTGGAATGCGTTGCCTGAAAGGGTGGTGGATGCAGATTCAATCGTGGCTTTCAAAAAGGAATTGGATAAATACTTGAAGGGAAAAAATTTGCAGGGCTACGGGGAAAGAGCGGGGGAACGGGACTAACTGGATTGCTCTTACAAAGAGCCGGCACAGGCTCGATGGTCTCAATGGCCTCCTTCTGTGCTGTAACGATTCTATGATTCAATATCTGGTGTTACTTCTTCATGTCAATCAACCAACTACCAATATTAGCCCAGTGTAACTGAATAACTTTACCAATCTTAATGCCACCCATCTGAGTTCAGTTTTTGTCTACTTGGAGCTAATTATTCTGCTCTACACTTCTCATTCTCTAAAAGATGTTGACATTAAAGGTAAGACTTTACAGTTGGCAGGATGAGTAATTCAGGATCAGGAAGTCAGGCAGGATTGATTTCACTGGATACTCCACTTGGATAGCTCAATATTTTCTGGCAGCAATATGCTGGTGCAATATTTTCCAGCCGGCATTTTAGGCCAGGAATAGGTACTGTCATACAGAATCAAGAGTTTCATTGATTTAATTCTATTTAAATTACATTTAAAGTATTCTCCATGCACTTTTGGGATTGGGCAACTTGCTTACTCTGTCTACATGGAATGGACGTAAACGGAAACAAAATGTGCAAAGGTGTTCTTGCAGGGGCAGTGGCTTTTTGTTTTGTTTTCTTGTGTGGGTTTTCTTATGTTTCTTTTTCGGATCAGGATATGTAGGAAATATTAATGTTAATAAAAAAGCAGCTGAATATTGTCTCAAAACCAAGATAATACTGACTGTAAATGAAACATTTACAAGAGTTCAGCAAAACAGGAAGATCTTTATAGAACAAGGGATCTGAAAAGGGACTTTGAGTACTTACTTAGATTCCAGCTCAGTTTGAAATGGCATCTAAGTGCAAGCTACAAAGGCTTGTGCTGTTTGACAAGTTAATTTAAAATTAATGATGGGGTTTGCTTGCAAAGTGTCCCAGTCACAGTATTTAATGATTAAAGTATGAAAGAAGGTAGGTCAGGGATATGAGCTGACACCAGAGTTGAATTGGGCTCAGTGTCAGCTTGGCTCACTGGTAGCACTCTTGCCTCCTTGAGTTAGAAGGTCATAGGTTTAAGCCCCACTCCAGGACTTTAGAACATAATCTAGGCTGATACCCGGGTTGAGTGGGTGATGCATTGTCGGAGGTGTTACCTTTCTGTTCAGATGGATGTACAACATCTCATGGTACTTTTCTATTGTCATGGCTAACATTCACCATTCAATCAATGCTACCAAAATGGATTAACTGGTCATTCATCTTATTGTTATTTGTTGGACCTTGCTGAATGCAGATTAGCTGCTACATTTTCATACAAAACAGATGACTACCACTTCAAAAATAATTCTTGGGATGCAAAGTGCTTTGAGATGTTTTGAGGATGTAAAGGTGCTATAAATGCAGGTTCCTTCTTTATCTTACTCCCTGCACCTGCCAACATGTCACCAACCATATCTGCAGGCCCTGGCCATGACTGAGGGCAACTACCTCTGTAGGCTTTGGGTGACCATGGAGGCCGTTGAAGTTCTGTGCCATCTGCTGCAGGGAGACTTTTAAGCAACCTCCAACATAGAGATAGCACCACTCGTGGAAGTCAAAGTTATTGCCACCCTCAACCTGTCTGTCTCTGACTCCTTTGAGGCTAATACAGGGGTCAAATATGGTATTAGACAATTTGCTGCCCAATAGGTTCCTGCTCCTCCTCCAGCAACACCAATGCTTCCTCCTCACTTGTGATCTGTGGCTCATCCAGTGCTCCCTCCTCAAGCTCATTACCCATCCTCCAGGATTTATAGCTCTGCTGGGGCTGGTAATTTCAAACCCCTCCATGGCCTCACCTCTGCCTATCTCCTGTAACCTCTTCCAGCCCTACAACCCTCTGAGATCTCTGTGCTCCTCCAATTCTGGCCTCTTGTGCAGCCCCGATTTTCAACACTCTACCATTGGTGGCCATGCCTTCAACTGCCTAGGCCCTAAGCTCTGGAATTCCCACCCTAAACTTTTCTGCCTCTCTACCTCTCTCTCTTCCTTTAAGACACTCCTTAAAACCTACCTCTTTGAACAAGCTTTTGGTCTCCCATCCTAATATCTCCTATGTGGCTTGGTGTCAAATTTTGTTTGATACGCTCCTGTGAAGTGCCTTGGGACTTTTTACTACATTAAAGGCACTATATAAATGCAAGTTGTTGTTGTTGTAAGAGGGACACAGGGTGCTAAAATGTGCTGTTTTGTTCTGGGTTATTGGCAGTGCTAGCAAGCTGCCCTTCCAGGCTTACAGCGAAAAGGAACAAATGTGAGAACGCTGGCTCCAAGAGACATTTTCAAACAGAGTTTGCATTGCAAGATACTGTGTATTAATTTTTTTTTGTGTTTGTTTGTCTGTGTGAGTGAGTCACAAAGGACAGGAACAGAATAATACAAGCCCTGAGCATGGCAAAGGCTTGTAGCTTCACCTCCCTCTACTTCTTTGATGTTCTTATCAACAAAGATGGCCAGAGTGGCCTTTTCAAAAGGAGTCAAGCCCCCCCCCCCCCACTTTGGGTCTGTACCCTTGTATTCAGGTGTCAAACAAGACAAATCTCCTGACACCGACCCCATGTAGCAGCATCTTCATTTTGCCATCCATTATTTGGTTACTGTGATGTTCCATCAATTGCCCACTGTCTCTGCTAATTATCTCCAAATGTTTGTTGCCTGCCACATACTTGTTGCAGGCTATTTTTGCCCTCCACATACTTTTTGCAGTTTACAAACTTTTACTCTTCATATGCGCAGCTACTTCCCTCTAACTGGCTGCTGCAGACTGTTATTGATGCTGCAGTGCTTGAAATTTCTCCTCCCATCTTGCGACCACCTAGTGGAGGTGCATTCCTCACCAAGAGCTCGAACGGAGTGAGTATTTAATTAGGGTCGACCACGGAAGGTTCAAAGGGGCTGGCGATGCCTAACTCAAATGGGCGCAAAGCGCTTCGCAAATGTTCTTGCTACGTCCCCGCACATCGTGGAAATTGTACTCCAAACTGAGCAGCTTTCACTGTATTGCAGTCAAATTAAGTAATATAAAAAAATAGAATAATCACTCAACCGCAGAATAGCAGAAGTAGCACAAGGCCGTTGCTAAAGATAACAATGACAAATAAAACTTCAACCGATGGAAAAGTCACTTGGTTCAAATAGTGTTTAAAATTGAATGACGCAAAACTGAATATTTTCCGCCAAGAGCTCCAAAAGCTGAGTTTTTGTGCATGGAAATTTGTTGTGCTTTTACCATAATGCTTTTAACGTCAGTAGTTTTTGCGGCTGTCCTTAACTGGGTTACAAATCCAGCTGTGCCCTTATATACCAAGCTGAAGTTTCTTATACGTTATTTACAGTTAAAAGTGCTGCCTTCAAATAATTTGGGTGCAGACATCCAGAATGTCAATAACTCAATTGCCTACTTCCTACCTATTGGGAGGGAATAATGTACGCTCACACAACTCCACACGTTCAGACACAAGTTTAATACACTATGATGTCATACCACTGAACTGAAAAGATCTTGGCCAACTATTTGGGAAAGATCTAATTTAGCTTAAGTATAATCTGATATTTCAAACCCTTACACTCTAAGCACTATAAGGTTGGACCACCTTTTATTACAGTTAGTAGACTTAAGCCAATGTGTTTAGCACCATTTGATTTCTTTTAACCCTACAATATTTCCCCCTTCTAAAATTGTTGACTCCTGTGGAGTATAGTTCCACTGGCCCAGGACAACATGCAGTACCTTGACCAAATGGCCAGTCTTCACATGTGAGCCTAGGCAATGAGTGTTAGCAGGCTATTCGATCATAGCAGATCACCAAAGCCAAGCCTGACCCTGTCCTCACCCATATTTCTAGCAGACATCAATGGACGGTAATCACTAGTGGGAACACTCAACCTCCCTTCCTGGCCCCCATGTTAACTGGTATTGTTAACGGTTTCCTCTCCTCAGGTACTGTCCACCTCTCCTTCAAATCTGCCATCATCGCCCCCGCCTCAAAAAAAACACCCTTGACACGCCTCCGACCTTGCAAACTACCACCCTATCTCTAACCTCCCTTTCTTCTCCAAAGTCCTTGAACGTGTTGTCGCCTCCCAAATACGTGCCTATCTTTCCCGCAACTCCATGTTTGAATCCTTCCAATCAGGTTTCTGCCCCTGCTACAGTACTGAAACTGCCCTTATCAAAGTCACAAATGATATCCTATGTGACTGTGACCATGTAAATTATCCCTGCTCATCCTTCTCAACTTGTCGGCAGCCTTTGACACGGTTGACCACACCGTCCTCTTCCAACGCTTCTCCTCCGTGGTTCAGCTTTGTGGGACTGTACTCACCTGGTTCCATTCTTATCTATCCAGTCGTAACCAGAGAATTACCTTCAATGGCTTCTCTTCCTGCTCCCACACCGTTACCTCTGGGGTCCCCCAAGGATCTATCCTTGGCCCCCCTCCTATTTCTCATCTACATGCTGCCCCTTGGCGGTATCATCCGAAAACACGACGTCAGATTCCACATGTACGTTGATGATACCCAGTTCTATCTCACCACCACCTCTCTCGACCTCTCCGCTGCCTCTCATTTGTCACACTGCTTATTCAATATCCAGTACTGGAAGAGCAAAAATTTCCTCCAACTAAATACTGGGAAGTCTGAAGCCATTGTTTTTGGTCCCTGCTGCAAATTCTGTTCCCTAGCCACCGACTCCGTCTCTCTTTCTGGCCACTGTCTGAGGCTGAACGAGACTGTTCACAACCTTGGCATCATATTTGACCCTGAGATGAGCTTCCTACCACATATCTGCTCCAACACCAAGACCACTTACTTTCAGCTCCGTAACATCACCCATCTCTGCCCCCGCCTCAGCCCATCTACTGCTGAAACCCTCATCCATGCCGTTGTTACCTCCAGACTTGACTATTCCAATGCTTTCCTGGTTGGCCTCCCATCTCCGCACCCCCCCTCCCCCCGCCCCCACACCCCCTCCATAAACTTGAGCTCATCCAAAACTCTGCTGCCTGCATCCTAACTTGTACCAAGTCTCGTTCTCCCATCACCCCTGTGCTCGCTGCCCTACATTGGCTCCCAATCCGGGAACATCTCGATTTAAAATTCTCATTCTTGTTTTCAAACCCCTTCATGGCCTTGCCCCTCCCTATCTCTCTAACCTCCTCCAGCCGTACAATCCTCTGAGATCTCTGCACTCCTCCAATTCTTGCCTCTTGCGCATCCTCGATTTTAATCGCTCCACCATTGGTGGCCGTGCCTTCAGCTGCGTAGCCCTAAGCTGTGGAATTCTCTCCCTAAACCTCCCCGCCTCTCTAGTTCTCTCTCCTCCTTTACGATGCTCCTTAAAACCTACCTCTTTGATCAAGCTTTTGGTCACCTTTCCTAATATCTCCTTATGTAGCTCGGTGTCAAATTTTGTTTAATAATTCTCCTGTGAAGTGCTTCGGGACGTTTTACTACGTTGAGGTGCTATATAAATGTTGGTTGTTGTTGTTGTAGTTAACTTTTTATTTTCCTTTACTTGGCTGGGGGTACAGAGGCCAAAATTAGCATCCTACCACCACCCCAGCTAAGAGCAGCCAACTCAGCATATACGAACATTGAACATGAAACCATTTTGGCCAATTTTTCGAGCATTGCAGTTACCAGCTGAGTCATCAGGAAAGCTCTTTGCTCAGAAAATTGCAGTGTTTGGTTATCAGTTCTCTTTTTGGGGGCGACGTGACTGTTTCTCTATTCAAGACACTTTCTGCTTTGTGCGATTTCACAGTTAGACATTCAAATCGTTAATACATTTTCTGCTGTTTTCTGCATTTCTCACTGCTTTAGAATCATTGTTGATGTTTTTGGATGATGCCCTTTTGTGGACAGTACTGTTTAGGTGCAAAAAAAGCACATTTGAATTTCATGTGCAGTTTTACAATACAAGCAGTACTGCTTCACTATCTACTGTCTTTTACTGCATCCAGTGTAATATGTCACATTCATTTGCATAGAGAAGTGGCTCAGTTCTTACTAGGTGGTAAATTTGACTAATTTCAATGAACAAATGTTAACTTACTTTCATGTGTAAGTTAAGACATGGTAGTCTAAACTTTCCAATCGATTTTGTCTCTTCAAAAAAGGTATTAATTGGCCAACAATAATGGGGATATTGGGGTGGATGTGGGTACTGGTTCTCCATCCATTTAGCTCCCTCTACAAATTTCTGGTAGTATTTCCTTCTGGTGTCTCCAGTTTGACTGTGTGATATTTAAATGAAACCCCAGTGAAGTATTAATGTCCTGGTGTCCGATATCACTGCATGTAAGAATGTGAATGAAGGCTGCTCCAGATTTGTAAGCAATTTGCAAGATTTGTAAGGGGAAGCTAAGTGAACATACTTAGTACAATGCACTAGTAGGTAATGGTATGTTTTCCTACCTTGGCTGACCTGGTAAAGTCATTAAATTTCTGCAGCACTGCTTCCACTGTGTGCACTGTTAAAGGTGGTATTGACTGTCATCACTACCTTCTTCCGTTCTCCATTAGCTGCTCCTCTTGGGGCTTAATGACACTCATTCCTTACAAGTGCCACTCTACTCTGCGTGACTTCCTTCAGGAGAATGTTTACGGCTCCATTTGGGAAATACACTATTCTTAGCCATCTTCCACATCTTAGTTTTTTTTTAAAACTAAATTTTCTTCTAGGTTATTGCACTGCGAAATCACCAAGCCTGCCCCTTTAAAATATTGCAGGCCTTGCATTTGGGCCTAAATTATTGAAATGAGACCCGAGGCCCAAATTCCAGGCTGGCTTCGGGCCTCCAGATTGGGGCATGTGCTGTGTGCATACTGTCGGTTATGGACCCAAAAACGGGCCATAACCAATTTCCACTCCTGCTTGTCTTGGGAGTTCAAGCTTTATTGAGTAATCTAGATTACAAAATTAGAAGCAACCTATTGAGCTCATTTTTGGCATGAGAGCTCAAGATATCTAGCAAGTTTCCCATCATCATGTTTCTCACCTAGTTTAAAATCTACAAATTAAACTTCACCCTTGATAAATAGGATGCCCTGGTCTGTTTTCTTTCCTTTGTTTATTCTGTAGAGTAAACTCATAATCCAGATTTAACTCAGAAGTTCAACATTAGTGTAATACTGCAGGGTTCTTGTGATTTGCAGTGGTGTAGCCACATTCAATGGGGGAAAGAGGTAGAACATTTTTCTTGATGTAATGAGATATAAGTAAATTCTCCATGTCTTTTTCTGTACATATGTGAATTTTCAAAAATGATAATTTATAATAAAAAATGCTTTGTAGTATTAGGAATTAAAACCTGTGTGTTAGTTACCATTACTGTGGTATTTGAGTTGGGTGCCACTAATTTCAGGAGTGAGTTACAGTGAGAATTTTGCCTGTTTATCTCATGCTATACGATTACTGCTGAAAATAAGTTGGTTGGCTTTATGTAGTCAGTAGCCTTGTTAAGCTATACATTCCTGGCATAATTGCTACTTGTATTCAGTTTGCACTATTTTGTCTGTGCTCCCACTTGGCATGGGTGTTTCACATTCTGACCTGCAACTGGCTGCAAATTGCTTTGCTTAAGTCAGAGCTGCACTGCCACAAAAAACAGTTACAACTTTGAGTAAGTGTGTCGAATACCATGGCTACCTTCTTCCTCCCACAGCAAGTTTCTGGCCAAAAATTACTGTAACTGCCTAGAGATACTGGGCAGCCTGCCTCCAGCATGCTAAACCCGGAAAGTTGGCCGAGGTCAAGGAGGCCGTCTCCATTGTGGGTAGATGTTCTGCCATGTTGGAGATGCACCCCAATAGGGAAACTTAGGCCACCACGTGCAACTAATTCCTACTGTTGCCCAAATTCACCATTAAAATACTGCACAAGTTAATGTGCGTTAAACACAACCAATATATATTCCCCTTTTATTCAATATGTAAGTTTAATTTAAAAAAATTGTTTTCTATGCCCAAATACATTGCATAATAATTTACAAGTTATTGTGTAATGTTAACAAGCTTCTGAAATGTAATCAGGAAGAAACTTGCAAACCAACTTATCCGCCACTACAGCTGCTGAATTGACCTAGTTACAAAATAGACTACTATTGCTTCACTGAGATAAGATTGTGCGATTTTCTAAAGGATTACATATCTCGTATTCTGATGCTGGCTTTATCCATATTTTTGGTTATATGGTTCAACGTTGTTCAATATTGTAGTTAAAATCTAACTATTCAAATGACAACATAAAACAGGAAATGAAAGTAAAATGGTGCAATTTATGACTAATGCCCAGTAACATTCAGTGGGCTTAATGTGACCTGGGAAGTATGGACGTGGTGAGCAATGGCTGTCATTCTTTGAACTGGATTGCAAAATCTGTTTAGATAGTGTCCACAGTGAGGAGTTACAGATACCAGAAATTCTTCATAATGTCTCAGTAGTGTGCAATGCCACTGATGCAAGATGCTGGTAATTCCCAATAATCATAGTTCTATAGATTCGAAAATATTACACAGTTGAATTTTACACTTGTATTTCCTTAAATTTAAATGCAGCAATTTAACAGACATTTAAAATGTTAAAATTGGTTGTGCTCCTTGTAATCACTGGTTATGACTTCAAGTTAGAAAATTATATATTTTACCTCAGATTCAGAGCTGAAATGCAAATATAAGCACTTTATTGCATCACTTGCTGATGTATGGAACCATTGATTGATTATACCACAAGACAATTTCACAAATCCACAGAGAAAAACATGGGTGGGGCAGCAAAATACACAACTGCTAATGATCTGCCTGCTTCCAGCCATCCTACAACTCGTTGGTCTTTCCTTACGATGGCTTACTTTGCCTTTTCTGTTCTTGTCATATAAAATTCAGAAGCTAAATTGGCAAGTCCAGATAAGTGCTGGGAAAATAGCTGTGAGGGAGTGAGTTTCGAGAGGATAAGAGGAGGCAGGAAGTGGCAGATTTGGCAGTGTAGTCTGTCAAAGTTTGATGGTGGCAAGGAGTTGTGTTTCCTAGAAACAGTTTCCTCTGTTGAATTTTATAATCCATGAAACAGATTAGTTTTATTTGTACTGATTTTACTGTGTTTATAGTTGCAAACAGCAGCCAAATTCCAGATTGAGCTTCTGTTTATGACTGGTCAACAGCTTAGCTTGTATAAAGTTGTCAAGTATTGTGAATATTTTCTGCCTTCCAAATTGACAAGTAGGGGTGAAATTTCCTGTCAATTTTCTCCCAAATAAATGGCATAATTGTGGCACAATACCGATTTCCTGCGCAAAAGATCTATGAAATTCAAGCGTAAGTTGCGCCATCATGCTGTGCCTAATGTGCTTGAATAGTAGTGAGATGGCTTGAAGCTTTAAGTTTCATACTTAAAGAAGGAACATATGATGTGAGTACAGTGCTTTCCTCGGGCCCCGATTGTTTACGCTGATTTGCGCTGCTTTACGCCCATTTTTACATCCCTACCTCACTGCTGTAGAAACTGCTGCAAGCCATTTGCATCATGGGATGGTTTCAACAGCAACCAGTTCCACTTTAAGAAAACTGTGTGTGTATAGGCAGTGGTGATATGCTGTGCAATTGGGGAAAGGTACATAATGGCTAAAGATAGCTTCATTGGTCCATACAACCAATGGTTAAGAAAATAGCCATCTCTGCCTCCAATTGTAATTACTTTTGTACTTGCTGTTAGAGGCAGTGCTCGTGGAAACCTGTCTTTGTTTGTAGTGTGCACTGCTTCCGGTAGCATCAATGCAACCTTGTTCAAATTGGTAGTTTGCTGCTAACTGCAGAGCTGTCATTGGTGGCAAATGGACCAAGTAAATGCCAGTATTAGCGATGTACCCTTACTCCATAATTAGCATCATTGAACAATATATTATTACTGAAAATAAATTTGAAACAAAACTAGTTGGGGTACAAAAGTTTCTTGGGGATAACATTGGATTTATTTTGGGGTTGTTGTTTACATAAGGTTAAATCTCACGGGATCCAAGGTGAGGTAGCCAATTGGATACAAAATTGGCTTGACGACAGAAGACAGAGGGTGGTTGTAGAGGGTTGTTTTTCAAACTGGAGGCCTGTGACCAGCGGTGTGCCTCAGGGATCGGTGCTGGGTCCGCTGTTATTTGTTGTTTATACTAATGATTTGGATGAGAATTTAGGAGGCATGGTTAGTAAGTTTGCAGATGACACCAAGATTGGTGGCATTGTGGACAGTGAAGAAGGTTATCTAGGATTGCAACGGAATCTTGATAAATTGGGCCAGTGGGCCGATGAATGGCAGATGGAGTTTAATTTAGATAAATGTGAGGTGATGCATTTTGGTAGATCGAATCGGGCCAGGACCTACTCCGTTAATGGTAGGGTGTTGGGGAGAGTCATAGAACAAAGAGATCTAGGAGTACAGGTTCATAGCTCCTTGAAAGTGGAGTCACAGGTGGATAGGGTGGTGAAGAAGGCATTCAGCATGCTTGGTTTCATTGGTCAGAACATTGAATACAGGAGTTGGGATGTCTTGTTGAAGTTGTACAAGACATTAGTAAGGCCACACTTGGAATACTGTGTACAGTTCTGGTCACACTATTATAGAAAGGATATTATTAAACTAGAAAGAGTGCAGAAAAGATTTACTAGGATGCTACCGGGACTTGATGGTTTGACTTATAGGGAGAGGTTGGATAGACTGAGACTTTTTTCCCTGGAGAGTAGGAGGTTAAGGGGTGATCTTATAGAAGTCTATAAAATAATGAGGGGCTTAGATAAGGTAGATAGTCAAAATCTTTTCCCAAAGGTAGGGGAGTCTATAACGAGGGGGCATAGATTTAAGGTGAGAGGGGAGAGATACAAAAGGGTCCAGAGGGGCAATTTTTTCACTCAAAGGGTGGTAAGTGTCTGGAACGAGCTGCCAGAGGCAGTAGTAGAGGCGGGTACAATTTTGTCTTTTAAAAAGCATTTGGACAGTTACATGGGCAAGATGGGTATAGAGGGATATGGGCCAAGTGCAGGCAATTGGGACTAGCTTAGTGGTATAAACTGGGCGACATGGACATGTTGGGCCGAAGGGCCTGTTTCCTTGTTGTAAACTTCTATGATTCTATGATTATATTGTGAAATTTCTATCACATTCATGAGTGTGTCTTGGCTTTCTGCAAAGAAGCAAAAACAACTTTCAAGGTAGTAGAATTGTCGCAATGATTGATCGTGTCACTTTTCGTTTAGCAAAACACTAACAAAGAAACCTTGAACTTGAAGGGACAAGTCCAATCTAAAGTGCTATTGTTCTTTGGTCTTTGACTCTAGTGTTGCAATAAGTGTTCTGGCAGCACTGAAGGAAAATTTAATCTTAACACAGATCTTGAAATACTTTTTCACTTATAAATATAAGTAGTGTTTTAGAAGGGCAATAAATTAACCTTAGGTAAGAAAGGGATCAACTGTATTATCTCTATGATCTGTATATAATACATTTGCAGTGTGTTTATTTTTTGAAGCAGCACACTCAATCTGTTAATTATTTTGCAGTGCCAAGAAGAAAGGTTTCTATTCATATTGTCTTTTCTCATTTTTGTTTCTTTTTTAAAAAAAAAATCCAAAACAAATTGCTGCTACTTTAAGGGGATTTTGCTTTGCATTTAATTTTAGCCAAGTGAATTCTGAATTTCTTAAGTAGACTGCTGAACACAGTTTATTTTAAATCCTAGCATCTACAAAATTGATAAAATTATAGCAATGACAGACACCATGTGTAGGGAGATAAGAAAATCACTTTGATTTTCCTCACATGGCAAGTACTCAATTTTCGTCACACTGCAAGTCTAACCACCTCCCCTTGACATTCAATGGCATTACCATCGCCGAATCCCCCACCATCAACATCCTGGGAGTCACCATTGACCAGAAACTTAACTGGACCAGCCATATAAATACTCTGGCTACAAGAGCAAGTTAGAGGCTGGGTATTCTGCGGCGAGTGACTCACCTCCTGACTCCCCAAAGCCTTTCCATCATCTACAAGGCACAAGTCAGGAGTGTGATGGAATACTCTCCACTTCCCTGGATGAGTGCAGCTCCAACAACAGGCCAAAGCAGCCCACTTGATTGGCACCCCATCCACCACCCTATACATTCACTCCCTTCCCCACCGGCGCACCATGGCTGCAGTGTGTACCGTCCACAGGATGCACTGCAGCAACTCGTCAAGGCTTCTTCGACAGCACCTCCCAAACCTGCGACCTCTACCACCTAGAAGGACAAGAGCAGCAGGCACATGGGAACAACACCACCTGCACGTTCCCCTCCAAGTCACACACCATCCCGACTTGAAAATATATCGCTGTTTCTTCATCGTCGCTGGGTCAAAATCCTGGAACTCCCTGCCTAACAGCACTATGGGAGAACTTTCACCACATGGACTGCAGTGGTTCAAGAAGGCGGCTCGGCACCATCTTCTCAAGGGCAATTAGGAATGGGCAATAAATGCCGGCCTCGCCAGCGACGCCCACACCCCATGAACGAATAAAAAAAAGTTACAAGAAGGTTACCTTTCCAAACAGAGGGAAAAGCAGCAAGGATGTCAGTGGGAGTGAAGAGAGGAGCAGGTGAAAATCACCCCTAACAACTGATTATTTAATGACATAGAGAAAGGGAATCTCCTCCAACCCTTAATTACAGCCCTCACCCTCTACCCTTAGTCCAGACAGTTGTGCGTCTCCCTCCTTTTACATCAACAGTGGCAGAACCTTCAGCGCTCTCAGCCCTGCATACTTGACAAAGGAAGATGAGAGAAAACCGGACACCAAGAACAAATTAGGAGAAGAGTTGTGGGATGTGACTGAACTTAAAATTTAAGAGCTGCTGGCTGAATTTCCTGGGCCCTTGCTGAGTAGACAACATGCTTCCAGCCTCTACTGTGCCAGTATTTCCTCTGAAAATGCACGTCATCCCCCTCTAAATCATGAGAGAGGATGCTAAAACAGAGAAAATGCAGCCATCACCACAAGGTTCTCAGTTTGGGGGATGGGGTGGGGGGTGGGGGAGTTGGGAAGGGAGGAGCGAAATAGCTGTTTCCCTTGATCATTAATTGGTTACATTTCAGTTGGTGGAACCCTCACTTCTGAGTCCACACTTTGTATGTTTAAGTGCCACTTCAGGACTTGATGACAGTACTGAGGGCGTACTGTATTGTTGGTGTTGCTGTTTTACTACAGCACCTTTTAATGTAGGAAAACCTACCAAGGCTCTTCACAGAGGTGTAATCCAAAAAATGGACATCAAGCCAAGGAAGAAGATATTTGCAGGGGTGACCAAAAGCTTGGTTAAATAGATGGGTTTTAAGCAAGGTCTTAAAGAAGGAGAGGGAGGTGGAGGCGGACTGGTTTAGGGAGCAAATTCCAGAACATGGAGCCTGGGTGGCTGAAGGAATGCTGCCAATGGTGTAGTGAAAGGAGGGAGGGAGGGAGGGAGGGGTGCGTGAGAGGCCAGAGTCGGAGGTGTTGAGGGGCTGGGAGCTAGGTCAGTGAGCTTTTGGGGTGTTGGATGAGCAGGACTTGGTGCAGGATAGGATATGAGCAGCAGAGTTTTGGATGAGCTGAAGTTTATGGAGGGTGGTGGATAGGAGGCCGGCCAGTAGAGCATTGCAACAGATGGGTCTGGAGGTGAGCAAAGCATGTAAGAGGCTAATGGGTGGAGGCAGGCAATGTTACGGAGGTGGAAGTAGGCGTTTTTGTGCTTGGAGAGGATATGGGGTTGGAAGCTCCGATCCAGGTCAAATAAGGCACCAAGGTTATGGACAGTCTCGTTCAGCCTGAGATGGTGGCCGGGAGGGACTGGAACTGGGCATGGAGAGTATGGAATTTATGGTGGGGGCCAAGACAAAGGCTTGTATCTTCCCAATCTTTAGCTGGAGGAAACTGTGGCTCATCCAAGACTGGATGTCAGACAAGCAATCTGACAACAAAGGCAGTGAAGGGGTTAGGAGAGTTGGTGGAGCGCTAGTTCTGAGTGTTGTCTGATCCCATATCTGTAGATGATGTTTCCAAGGGGCAGCATGAAGAGGAGGGGGCCAACAAGAGATCTTTGGGGGACCCCAGATGCAACGGGGGTGGGAAGAGAAACCATTGCAGGAGATGGTCTGGTTATGATTGGAAACCAAGCAAGGGCAATCCCACTGAGCTGGACAGTGGAGGAGAGGTGTTGGAGGAGAACACCAGGTGGATATTAAAGTTTTCATGGCACTGTTCAAAGTAGTTAGGGGAGTTCTCTGGTGTCCTGGCCAAGATTCCTCTCCCAACCACCAACAAAACAGATTATGTGGTCATTCAATTTGTTTATTCATCCAATTGCTATTTGTGAGACTGCATCACTGTGCATCAGACACCTCCTCCTCGCATTATGGTTCACTGAGGCCTACTCAGTGCCCGGTACGCATAACACACGATAAAACAACTTGCTTGCTGGGCTCATTAAGGCTCAGAACAAGTGATTGATATGCTCTATAATAGTGCCTGAACAGTTCTCCAGATGCTCAGTATCCATATAAATGAATGCTACATGGGAGGCCTCTTCCCTCAAGTTGGATTTTTGCTCTTAAAGTTGTATTGTCACTGCTGATTTCTGTGTAGCTATCTTTTTGTTGTTCACTGCTTCTGTGCTATATTGCTGTTGTGGGAGAAAGAAAGTTGGTATTATATGGGGAGCTGCCATTTCTCTCCTCTTCATTTAAAAGCAGTCCTTTAAAAGCTACTGCTCCTGAAATCCCATTCCCTTGGCTATTCTGTGCTCCGGAAGCTTAACACTAGCAATATGGAGCTCATTTCACTGGTGCCCGTAGTGGCTGAGTAGCAACAGTTATAATGCTTGGCCCGCATTATGGACCCCCATGGGAAACAAAGCAGTGAAA
The DNA here is from genome assembly GCF_035084215.1 of Heptranchias perlo. Taxonomy (NCBI): domain Eukaryota; kingdom Metazoa; phylum Chordata; class Chondrichthyes; order Hexanchiformes; family Hexanchidae; genus Heptranchias; species Heptranchias perlo. The sequence continues at coordinate 32,929,344 of NC_090340.1, read as the reverse complement.
CACCTCATACCCCTTCCTCCAGCTTTGGGGCTGAGTGGTTTTGTACATAGCCATTTGAAACTTAACTGGATTCACCTAAATTGGAGCAGTAGCTGCAATGGGATATTGTACTCAAGTGGAAGCATTTACTAGCCCCTCTTCTGTGATTGCTGTTGTCAAGGATCTTCCCTGGTTTTGCTAAAACATGTGACTGTAGGACAATGCAGTTTAAAAGTTAATCTTCAATCTGCTACCATTTAAGCCTGTATAAGACAGAAATTAGTCACAGGACACCCATGGTCTTAAAGCCAAAGTCCACTTGAATTAATATAAATATAAAAATTTCAAAACAGAAGGAGGCCATCAACCATTGTGTCTGTGCCAGAGCTAATCCCTTTTCTCTGCTCTTTCTAATTAACTTGCCTTCAATAGCCATTTGTGATACGTTCAATATTCTGTTACCTTTTGAGTGAAAAAAGATCTTCTAACCTCCCCTATGCCTCTACTACTAATCCTAACCTACAGAAATAATCTTTGCTATTATCCTCTCAAATCCTTTCATAATTTTGAACAGCTCCATTAGATCCCTCCTGAACCTTTGTATTGGTATCATGGATTGTGCATCCATGTAACAGTATGGTTTTAGCATGAAATTAGAATTATAGTTGTGTGTTTACAATATGGAATTAGCATTCTAAGGGTGATTCCATGATCCTGTGCTCCCAAAAGGGAGCCACATTCGCAAAGATAACAGGTCCGAGAATTTGAGCTGCAACATTGTAGCATTACCTCTATTCTGTGCTCCCTGCAAACAGGGCTTCCCCACTTGGAGCATGGGATTACCATTATAATGTGCTGGCTGCTCTATCTATCATACAGTTTTGAAATGGATATTTTGGAATGGACTGCAGCAGTTCAAGAAGGCGACTCACCACCACCTTCTCAAGGGCAATCAGGGATGGGCAATAAATGCTGGCCTAGCCAGTGATGCCCACATCCCATGAATGAATTGAAAAAAAATGTTGATGTGTAGGTGTTAAATGATAGCTGTTGCTCCTGGTGTTCTATAATTTTATTGTTGATCTAGTGTCACGAGTCCATAATTCATGCTACACATAATGTCATGATGTTATGTTCATTTTGTCATCCAGAGTTTACCAGAAGCACAATGTTGCTCTTAAAATAGCTGACTAGCGTGTTGCAAGTTATCCTGCTGGGATCCAATTATTAGCAAGAATTGCCTGAATTAGGGCCTTAAACTGCATTTAACTCATGAAAAGTCTAAAAATGTTGCCTGCTTAGAGGGCCATATACTACAAAAATCAAATATTACTGAGAATTGGTGCTAGTCAAAAGTGAGCACAGAAACTGAGGAACAGCTGCTGCTATCCTAATATGCAGAATGGTAGTTGAAATATTGGAATGCAAAGTAACTTTTTAAGCTAAGATTAGAATACTTATATATTGGTGTCTGCCATTTTGTAAGGGAAGGCTCACAAATGAAACTCCCTTGAATCTTTGATGTATTGTATCTTTAAACGAAACAAAAGCAAACCCCTCTGTTTTTGCTGATCTCTGCCTCCCTGTTCAAAGAGTACAGTTAGTACTGTCTGGAAAATGTTGATCTAAGTTTCTAAGGTAACCCTATCTTCCCTCACACAGTAATTTTAAATGTTTGACTTGCATTTATATCTCCCCATTCCTCCTCCAAAGATGATCTAAAACTGAAATGTAGGGTACAGCTCTTTGACTAAAAGCTTGAATTAACTGCAGATTAACTACTGGCTGGTCACCATGTGGTACAATACTTGTGTAACTTTGGATTTGATGAATTGGATTGTATTCTGTAGAAGACTGCTGACATTGTTTTAATAACAAAACAAATACTGGACATTTAACACGTGCATTGACTGGAAAATGTAATCTGAATGTACTGCGACTCATTCATCTCAATGACAAATAATGTGCCACATACTGAACATACATTTAATCAGGATGTGATATAGTTTAAATATGTATAATTCAAACGCTTGGGTGTTTGATTACAGAGATCGATCAGCTATCTAATCCAATTTTTTAAACAAATGGCCAGAATATGTTGAAATGAGTGGAATAGAACAGAACAGTTTTACCCCAATTTTCTGCTTGTACATTGTAGATCCATGTGTTGGATGAGAAATGGGATGAAAATGTACATCTTTATGGACTTTGCCATTGGTTAGCTGGTGATGGTAGGGACGGTTCTGAGCTAGGACCTAAAATGGATCATTTACCTTTTTTAAAATGTTTTGCCTCCTGACAAACGGGGATCTCACTGTGCCATTTTTCTGCCAACCGCGGCAACAGTTTATGGAGATACAAGAAAAGTAGTTTGCCACTAAGCACAGCCCAGGTCACATACTATGCTGATGATCGCTTGGAGAAAATATGTTGGGTATCATTTGACAAAATGCACATAATCAGATCTGCTTTATCAGGCCTCATTTTTGTTAAATGAGGAAATTTGTATCATAAATAATTCTGTTTCCTACACTGTAGATCAGATCTTAAGTTGTTGGCAGATATACTATTTTCTTACAGAACTGACTATCATCTGATCTGAAACGGCATATCTGATTCCAATCGATAACGTACTCATAAAACCATAGAAGTTTACGGCACAGCTATTTGTCACATTGTGTCCGTGCCAGCTCCTTGCTAGGACAATCCAAAACTGATCTTACTACCTTCTCTCTCCTCCTAGCCGTGTGTCATCTTCTGCTTCAAATGTTTACCTGCTCTTCCTTTAAAAGATGCAGTGGTCTCTGCTTCAACTATTTCCCATTCTCCAAAGCACTCCATGTTCTAAAGTTTCTTGCATACAGAAAATTCTCTTCCCTCTCTCCCATCTTTATATGTCCTGAGAAGGTGGTGGGCGACCTTCTTGAACCACAGTCTTTGTGGTGATGGTATTTTCATTGTGGTTTTTGGTTGTGTCACATTTGGGATTTTTTTATTCATGGAAAGCATTTTGGGATTGAGTTATGTTTAAGTGTTGTGTTTTACAACAAAGTGAAAATGCATGTTTTTTTTTGTTTACAAGTAAAGTTACAGCCTACTGACATTGAAGATGTACTTTAAAGCCTGAAGGCCAGTTTGTAGAATATTACAGCTAACAGTTTATTTCAAACTGATACAGTGAGGGTCAATTTTCTCATCCCAGGCCCCTTAACCAGGATGTCCCCATTCATTCTGAGAACAGCAAGAGATGTTTTCCTTAAACCCCTCGAAAGCGGTAGGTGCGGTAGTCAGTGTTGTTGATGAGCCTACTGCTGAATCGCCAAACAGGGAGGAAGTCAGTATCCCAGCCCTCCCCTTGGCTGAGAATACAGAGAGAAAAGGACAAAGAGGCACAGGGACAGTCAGGTTTTGAACAAAGGATTGTGATGAGTAGTCTTTGGCCCGGAGCTGGAAATTAAAATGCAGTAGGTCAGTTTTTGCAGTTAGTAACTGTCTAGAAAGAAAGGCATGCCAAAAACAAATAAATAAATCAGCCCAGGAAAGGACAGGGAGAGTGGTTGGCTAGTTATTTTCCCATTCTTCAAGGAAAGAAGTGAGATTGAGTGAAGTAAAAGAAATTTGGTTTGGTTGTTACTCTGTATGTTCACTTGCTGTTTGCAAAATAAAGCAGTCTAAAGATTTATATCTGACCTTATCACACCAAATGTTGCTCAGTTTGCCTTCAAAGAGGTTGAAGAATTATACATGCAAAAAGACAAGATATCCAGTGCAGATCACATGGGGGGTCCTACCCAGAGGTTGTGAGTTCAAATCTGACCATGGCAAATTGTGAAATTGAATTTGATAAATTTGGTAATTTGTGGGCTAGCACCAAAAAATAGCCATTAAAGCTGCTAGATTGTTGTTAAAAACTCATCTAGTTCACCAATGTCCTTTAGGAAAGGGAACCTGCAACCTCTACCAGATTGGACCTTCATACAAGTCCAACCCCACACTACGTGGTTGACTCTTAATACCCTCAGGGCAACATGGATGGGCAATTAAAGTCGCTTTTCCAGTGCATGTTCCACGAACAAATAATAGGCATATTCCTGAATGTAAGACGCTTGGACCACTTATGGGAGTGATTGGCACTGTTATACCTGAGAGAATATCTATGGCGGACCTGAAACTTGTAACAGGTGGTTTCAGTTTTAAATTGATAGTGACTGACTCATCAACCAGACACTCACCCTTTCAAAATCTTTATATTTTCATAAGCATGTTAAATTAAAATTTCAGCATCAAGTATTCATGCATGGTATGTAGATTTAGAATCTAAGATAATAATCAGTAACAGAAAAATAATTGCTTCAGGAACTTCAAACACAAGTGGCTGGTGAATTAGAATTTTGCTTATGTTCTTGCAATTTCAACTCTGATGCTATTCCACAGTTTTATCAGTAATTACTATATCTAGCACTCCATTCATGACGTTATTGTGGTCCTTGAAAATAAATGTTTATAATTTGCTTAACTGACTGACGCAAAGTTCTATCAGCTTAATGTTGTAATGTATTACTATAATATAAGCCTTTCATCCACTTGACATGCTGTTTGCCTCACAACATTACAGTATTCTCTGTATAATTAATGTGAAATTGTCAATATGAACATTGTAAAAGGAAGCACATATGCTTATTAAAATAAAAATGGCAAGTTAAAAATTGCAGAAACCACTTGGTTATAAAGTATAGCGATGCTTGCACTAATGGACTGTTCTTGATGTGCTTTATTATGACACTGTTTATTGATATAACACTTCATAGAGAAAGATCAGATGCCAAGCTGTTGTGGGAAAGTTAGGAGGGGTGACCAAAAGTTTGGATGAAGAAAGAGGTTTTAAGAAAGCATTTAAAGGTGGACAGAGACACCAGGCAGAGACGAGCAGATTAGGGAAGGAATATCAGGGTAGGAATTTCAGAGTAAGATGGTTGCAGACTCTGCCACCAATGGTAGATTGGAAGAAGGGAGGAAATAAAAAGATGGTCAGAGTCCGAGCACTGGAGGCCTTGGGAGGGGGCATGAGGTAGTTGAGTAGGGCGGCGCGAGGCCTTGGAGGTACTTTTAATTGGGGACAATAATTATAAATTTGATGCAGTATGGAGATAGGGAGCCATTATAGATCAGAGAAGATGGGGGTGATGGGTGAGCAGAACTTAGTGTGGGTCAGGGTGTGGGAGGTGCAGTTTTGGATTCATTAGAGTTTACAAAGGGTGCCGATCAGGATGTTGCTAAATTGGAGAAATTAAATCTGGAGGCTTAGGCTTTCCGTAATGGCGGGGTTGATGTATTGTTGGAGGTGGGCAATGTTGCAGAGATCGAAGTAAGTGGTCTTAATGATAGATAGTATATAGAGTTAGAAGCTTAGCCCTGGGTAAAATAGGATTCCGAAGTTTCTCTCAATCTAGTTATTTGAACAAGTAGTCAGAGAGGAGGAATTTGAGTTAATGGCAAGGGAATGGAGTTTGTGGCAGGAGCTGAAAGCAATGTCTTTGGTTTTTCCAATGTTCAGATGGAGGAAATTCTGGCTCATCCACAACTTAATGTCAGACATGGGGTCTGATAACACAAGGATGGTCATGGGTTCGGGAAAATTGGTGCAGAAGGAAAACTGGGTGTAGTCAGCATACGTATGGAAGCTGACCCAGTGCCTATGGTTCATGTCACAAAGAACAACATGCAGGTGAGGAAGTGGATGGATTCTTGGAGAACTTTGGGGGTGACTGTGTCTGGGGCCATTAGAATTTAGGGTCAAAGGATGGGACTATCCAGAGGAAGCAGCAGTAAGTGACTTGGTAGGGATGAAACATCAAAGGCAGAAGGCAGTTTTTTGGCAGGTCAACATCAGAATTGTCCTGGCAGGTGAAGGGCCAGGCGAGAGGGAGTTGGGAGTTTTTGAGCTGTGGATAATGAGAGAGCTGAGGAAATGATCAGAACAAGTCATCAGAGGTGGCAAGGCCATAGGTGATTTCAATGGGGGATGGCTTAGTTTATGTAAAGGGTGAAGTTGACGAGAGAGCAGGAGGGTGGAGAAATCAGAGGATGAGGAGTTGCTCAATGCCTAGGCGAAGGGAGGAGATCTTGACAAGGATATCCATTGGAAGGCTGTTAGATAGTAAAAACTTTAAATTAGAGATTGGAGGGATGAAAAAAGCAAGATGCTTGAGGGAGTAAAAGGTGCCAAAGTAGTTGGGGGAAGAGACTGATGGGATGACAGCCATGCTGCTGTGATAGCAGTTTGGACAGGTCACGTTGAAATGTGTGGCTGAACGGAACAGCTTTGGAGAGGGGAAGGAAATGCTGCCTGTAAGCTAGGTTTCTGTAAGAGCCAGGATATTAATAGATTAATTCTTTCTGAGGAAGCAAACGTTCTGGAGTGTGATATGGAGTGAGGTGGTGGGGTCAGAAGGAGGTAATGGAAGAGGTAAGAAGGATGGGGAAGAGATTACCAGTTTCTAAGCTATTGTAAAGATAGAAGCCTCCTGCCTACACCAAATTGTTTTCTTGTATTGTGTATAAGAGTTTTGCATTTTGTCAGTTTGGTGTTGCATTCTTCCTGTAAAAGCCACATCCTACGGTAAAGATACCATCTATCACTTCAGTGATCATTTTAGCAAGGGAAATGGTCCCAATCGCTCTGCAGTAAATGCAACAGCTAAGTTGACGGCCACTTAAGTTATTTTTTAAATACATTTTAGCCAATGATTTGTGTGTTCAGTTTGCTGATTTTGCATTATAGTTGCAGTGACTGAGTAAGCTGCTTTCTGCATGAACAGGAATTGCACTAGCCAGTCATAGTGGCGCTAACCCATAGCCTAAGACCTTAGGAGCACATTTTAGTCAAATAATCATGGTATAAAGATGCAGTGACTAAAAGGTAGATAGTTGTTTCGTTGTGCACATGCTGAAGAATAATATGTCAGTTGCATGTAATTTTAAAATATTTAGTAGACTCAAAGATATAAAAATTTTTGGCAAATATGTATTTAAAATAATGAACAAACTAAAAAGAAAGGTATCTGGGTTGTGGCAATTATGATAAGTTATGGAAAGTGAAGCCTTTTTATTGTGATATATTTGTGATTTATTGTATTACCTCTTTTTAGATACACTTGGGAGATAAACTAAGCAAACCTTAAGGAAATCCCAGAAAGATAGTGTAAATGACCATTTCTCTGGGATTTCTGCTAATCTTCCTTCTAAGTTATGGCGGGAGATTGGGGAACCCCCATGGAAATTCCCCTATCTTTTATAGTATTTCATTGGTCTTATACTGAAGTGTTGTTGAACAACCTCACATAATTTATTTGCTTTAGTCACTCCTTCATTTTTCAAATGTAGCCTTTTAAAATGTATGTACCTGGCTCCTGGCCCTAGATATTTCTGACTCCCAGATAATGTTAAACTTGATCACTCTGTGGTCACTGTCCCCCAGGACTATTACAACTTCACATTTCTTGTACATTTTCTGGGTCAAGGTGAGCAAGGTAAATAATTTCACTCAGTCATACTGCATTCATGCTGTGATTGGATTGGTATGGTTTGTATAACTGTTAATATACTTTGGACTGGGTTATGCACAATTATTCAAAGGTGAGCTAAATTTTAAGCATCTTATAATCCTTAGACATAAATGGTGAGTTCCTAACCAATTCTCAGAGTGAATGTGTGAGAAAAGGGGAAAAGGATTTATCTGCTACCTTTCAACTAATACTCCTTGCATTGTTTCCTATTCACCTAAATTCTTACAATTTTTATCACGTCTGGATTAGTACTCAGAGATAGATACTACCGTTTTGAGCTTATTAAGACTGTTCAGAACCTCTATTTTGTTGATGTCAAGGTCCATAAATTTGCATGGATTATTTCATAAAAGCAGGGCATGTTACTGCAGTCTTCTCTAGTGAATATTTTAAGAAAGTATTCATTCAATATGTTAACTATTCTCTTCATTCTCCGTTGGATCCCCCTTGGCATCATTTAAAGTTCTCACTCCTTGTGGGGAAATTTCTTGTTATGTGCAGTTATGCTCATTCCCAGCTCCCTATCACACTTTTGATGTGTGCCTGGAGTTTCCTAGTGAACATCCCGCCCACCCCCCCCCCCCCACCTTTTCTCACAAATATAGCTTAAGTCTATTGCAGTAGCTAAATTCTCTTTAATTTGATTCCCACCTCCCTTTGTCCCACCATTGACAGCTGTTCTTTCAACTGCCTAGGTCCCACTCTGGAATTCCCTCCCTAAACCACTGCATCTCTCTGTGTCCGTATCCTCCTATTAAGATCTCCTTAAACCTATCTCTTTCACACAGTTTTTGGTCACCCCATCTATCTCTTCTTTAGCTCAGCATCTGTTTTCCTCAAGTCTCTGCCTTAGTGCCTGGGCTACATTAATGGTGTTTTATAAATGCAACACCGTTAACATATAATACAGCAGAGTTGTGTTTAATGTCCAAGATTACTGGACGGCTTAGCACGGTTACATTTATAGCTTATATTCAATGCATCACTTGTAAATGTCTAGCCGGGAACATTCAGCCTAGTCCTCGTCGATAATATAAACCCAAGCATACAACCTTATCTTCTAGTGGGGACACTTCTGGTAAGTGGTTATTTTCTTTCTTCAATAATCTTCTCATTCTAGCTTAACTAACCGTATCACTTCCATTGTTTCTCTATATTGTTATATGGTTACTTTCTACTCAAAGGCATCAGCTGGTAAATAACTGATGTAATACATTTTACAAATGTGTTTCTGTTGGATTAAACGTTTAATCTTTCTTAACCTTCTGACTTTCACTCTTAACATTTTCTCAGTTTAAAAGACTTCTTGAGTTCTTTACAACTTCCTTTAATATTTTTACTTCTTCCAAAACCGGTCGGGTTGGATGTGAAAACTATGACCTCTATCTATCTTTAATTTAACAAAGTAAATCCCATTTCAGGGAGCAACGTTATTAATGACCATCCATGGTGATTCATTCTTTCAGATGGATCTTAAGGTGCCATTCTATTAGAAATTTTTGGGACTATAATGGTCAGATGTTAATTAGTTTGACAAGGGCCATACTTCTCGCTAGATGCTTTAGTCTTCTGTCCCAGGACCCAAATTTCGATAATCAGACTTCTCGTACTGATAAGAACCTTCCATCACTATTTCTTATTTGTCAACAATTTTACAACACCAAGTTATAGTCCAGCAATTTTATTTTAAATTCACAAGCTTTCGGAGGCTTCCTCCTTCCTCAGGTGAACGAAATGAAAAAAAAAAATTGTTTTCATTTCGTTCACCTGAGGAAGGAGGAAGCCTCCGAAAGCTTGTGAATTTAAAATAAAATTGCTGGACTATAACTTGGTGTTGTAAAATTGTTTACAATTGTCAACCCCAGTCCATCACCGGCATCTCCACATCATTTCTTATTTACCCAGGCAATGTGAGCCATTCATATTGGCAACCTTGATGAGCTTACTCATCTAGCACCAGTTCTCTAATTAGAAACAGTTGGTGTTCTCAGTGAGTCCTTTGTTTATTTCAGCTCTGTAAAGCCTTGGTCAGCTCTTCCACAATTCTAGTAGGAACTTTTTGATTTCATCAGAGATTAGTAGTGTGGTTTAGATGCTTTTCCTACAGCTGACAAACATGACAGAGTAACTGAATATTGAGTAGATACCACTAGATCGGAAACAACCTAATGCAGTGCCATATTTTAAGGAATGGATAAATCTAATCTGAACAGCAACAAACTTGCAGCATTGTTGTTCCAGCTTCATTGGTGTCGAATCTGCCATCGTAGTTGTTCTGTTCCTGACGTGGTCTGTTTTTCTAAACTGTATTCTGACAAGGAAGGGTAGTATTGATGAAGGGAAGGCAGTGATCTTGACAAGGATGAGATAATGCCAGAGCATCACTAGTACAATTAGAATGAATGGATTTTCTAGTTTAATAGATTCATTTAACGCTAGTGTTAGGTCACCTTGACTTGTATTTTGCCATGGGCCGCTTTAAAAATTAAAATGCTTGATCTAGTCAGTCTGTAAATGTTCTGATTGTGCAGAACTCAATGGCTAATAAACTCACTCTGGCTGATGTTAGCAGATGCACTTCCAGTAAATGCTGGTTAGCTGTGTTCTGCAGGAAAGACTTTTCCAGGACACTTACTTGTGAAAGAAAGGACTGTCTATTAACAGATGTCATGAGACACTTCAGGTAGTGGAGGGGGAATTTGGTACCAACTTTAATTCATTCATGCATAATATAGACTATGTGAGCTGTTATTTTGATAGTGTCAAAGTGAGTGGTACTGAAGACTGTTGGAATGTATTTTGATTAGAGAAATGTAGAAGAAACTACAATCTGCTGAGTCTGTTGTGTTATGCTGGCATAGTTGGCACTGTTACTTTTAGTTGGTAGGAGATTACATTTAGTTTTTTACCCAAATTTTCTCCCCTCTTTTGAATGAGTTAACTCCTGATTTTGTTGGAATTTTGGTACTTAGCCCAGCTGACCATTCTAAGTGTGTATGTGAGCCCTGAATATCGGAACAGGAGTAGGCCATTCAGCCCATCGAGCCTGTTCTGCCATTCAATTAGATCATGGCTGATCTGTACTTCAACCCCATTTACCCACCTTTGGTCTATATCCTTTAATATCCTTACCTAACAAAAATATATCTCTTTCCATTTTGAATTTTTCAATTGACCTAGCTTCAAAAGCTTTTTGAGGGAGAGAGTTCCAGATTTTCACAACCCCTTGTGTGAAGAAGTGCTTCTTGACATCATCCCAATGGAGAATAAACACAATGGCCTGGAGTTTTCACATGATTTCTGCCCAGGTAACAGTCCGATCTGGGCGGAATCAAATCAAATAGCGCAAACGCTCGCGGAATTTTAAGCGGAAGTGAGTTGCGCCCATTATGACATTATTCCCAAGTATCCGTGATCTTTTAAGCTTGTTCAACAGACTGTTCTTTGTTCTTTGCCCATACCAGTCCCCGCCCACAAAACTAGCCACACCTCCAGGTTGGAAAGGTGAGTCTCCGCCAATTGCACTCATTGGGGGGAGGTTCGTCACATTGCGCCCAGATTCTCAGGCGCACACGCACCCCATATCATATGAATTTAGCGTTAATGAACTGACCAGCGGTGACCAGCGGTCAGTTGAAGCCACAGCTCTGCATAGCTGCTGCAGAAATCATCAATTAGCTTAAAAAGTTGAAGAATGGCTCACTTCCTGGCAATCCCACTCCTCTTATTACTTTACTTGCTCTGCTAGGTTGTGCTGATTCATGGGAGATTTTACGTTCGGTCTTATGCTAATGAGTTTGTGTGGAAACCTTGGCACAATTTTACCGTGACAAAACGAGTGCAGTGTTGTGCGCAATTTGCCAATTGCTCCAGTAGTGGAAATTCCAGGCCAATGATTTTCATGAGATTGTTGGATGGGGAAGAGTGTCACTCCCGAATCTGCCCCTATCCTCTTCCACTACACGTGCAACTCCCATCAGAGTTTTTTTCTTTGCTCTACAATGAAATGTTGTGGCCAATAATAATATCCTCATAACTGCAATATTTGAGACTAGTTCTTAACGTGGATTGAAGCTGGGAGCTGGGATCCACCTGGTCTGTATGGCTCTGTAGCAAAACAGATGGTGTATTTTGCTCTTCAAGCATTTGGGGCACCAAGATTAAACTTCTAACAAATCTCTAACTTATTTAACTTATGTTTTGTAAAGTTAGAGAACATCCTGGTGTTCTTTGCATTATTTAGTTGATGACCAAAGGTTTGAGACGTTTTGGGTAGAAGTTGTATCTGCCAGCAAATTGTCAACTGACTCTTACAAGTGGAAGTAGGGGTCATATTATTTGGAATTTACTGTGCTTTTCTAGGAGAGTGAAATTGCGATGTGCAACATCAGTGTTTATATACCAATAATGCAACTGCATGAAATCCCTCTGCCCACTATTTTAATAGTGGCATTGCCCTTTGTATTTTAAATGGAATGGCACCATTATACGGTTCGTATGTTTGTGCGCTGTTACCTCAGTGCCATTTCATGTCATAAGGCCTCTTTACCTTTTGGAGCAGCTTCATTCTTTACCCATGTTTTCTTGTACTGCATGTATTCTGATAGTGGCTATTATAGTTCCCTCCTCTTCTGGTTTGTTCCTAAAAGGGATAAAATGATATGCAGTAGGGATATATTGGCTCCTCTGTCCACCTGAGCAAACTGTATTTGTAGACAAAGCCTCGGTGATAAAAAAGCAAAACATTTTGCTTTTGGCTGGATATGAGGTTATAATTTTGCAGTGTTTTAATTAAGGTATTTCTTTAATATATCTTTTTAGGGTTACTGTTTTCATTTGGCAAATTGAATTTGATTTTAAGTGTCACAGTAGCAATGATGTTTATAGTCCCTATAGAACTTTTCTGTGACACTTGTAATTATGCATTATTCTTTCTGACAACTTGTTTGCTAGTCCTGTATATTGGGGCTAATATTTTTATTGCAGTTTCCATTCATTTGCATTTAGCTTCCTTTCTACTGCAGTTTTTAAAAAAAATCTGAGCAACTTCTTCCTTTTTTCTAGGAACACATGTGAGGAATGCTTTTAAAATGATAAAATTATGCCACCAGCTCATCTCACTTTCAGCATTTTTGAAGGCCTACTTGTGGACTTCATACTGTAAATGATTTGAACATGTGAAATGGCTTGTAACTGCATCAGCACAATTTGTAACAGGTGTAGTTAAACATTTTAGTTCAACAACTGAACCAGGCAGTTCGGATAAATGACTGATTTCTGGGTGAAACAGTGGAAAAATGTTGCAGAATTTTGAATCAGCATTTACATGCCAAAGTGTGTTGGTTATTCTGGTAAGTCCAACTAAAAGATCATGTGCAAAGTACCTAGATGAGGATGTGACTGGTATTTTGAATTCTTGCATAATGCTGTGGAAATGTTACTCTACTCGTTATACTCTACTCCTATTGTACATGGATATTTATGAGACAGTAACTAGCTTTATGAAAGCTAATTTGCGAAGTTTCTTGAAAAATTCTACTTTCCTTAGAAATTTGATAGCACTGCTTGTTTTACCTCTGTCTCATTCGTGCATCAACATGCAGTTCACACGAAATGCAGACAACAAGCTTCACATCTTTTCTCATGTGACTATCCTAATCAAATCAGATTTATTCAGCATTAATGTTACCCTGTCAAGTTGACACTAGGTGAACTACATGTTGTAATTTCCCAAATTGTTCCCACGGATCTACTTAAAAGGCAGAGAGGCATGCAGTAATATTCCAAGCATCATCATAATGTTAAAATTGATGCCATGTAATTATAATGTGCCAATTCATTTTATGCATTTCTGTAAACATTTTAGTTTGTAGCTAGCTGTCACATAATTGCTGTGGTAACAGCTTTCAATGAAACAGAATTCATGTTACCTGTGGAGGATTAATTTTAAATTAGAGATCATGCAGCGGAGAGCAACAAGGGTGAGAGTTCTGATGTTAGAACGATGGGTTGTTCTTTCGTCTACCTTTTGGTCTAACCTGCCTTGACTCCAAAGAGGAAATCTAAATCTAAAGTTTTGCCCCCAACTTTTGAAAACATACCAATTAAGAACGATTAGAAGGGTAATTTCCACCTGTGGGGGTGACCTCAGAATGGTTTCAGGGGCTGAGACAATTCTTCAGGTTTTACCAGTTGACGATGAGTGTCCACCTGACATTTTAGAATGTTTTCTGGTTAAACTTTTAGTACAGGAGTTTAACATACTAATTCATTTCACGTTTATGATGTGGAGATGCCAGTGATGGACTGGGGTTGACAAATGTAAGGAATCTTACGACACCAGGTTATAGTCCAACAGTTTTATTTGAAAATCACAAGCTTTCGGAGGCTTTCTCCTTCGTCACCTGACGAAGGAGAAAGCCTCCGAAAGCTTGTGATTTTCAAATAAAACTGTTGGACTATAACCTGGTGTTGTAAGATTCCTTACATTCATTTCAAGTTGACATTAATGAAAAGGAGTTAGTGATGTAGAACATTTGCTCCTTTGGAAAATTTAGGACTTTGCAGTATGCAATTAAATCAATATGTGTTTCTGAATTTACTCTGCATCAAGCCACCAATTAATTAAGTTTAAGTAAAGTCAATCTGAATCCAGGAGTCTGCATTGCTTACAATAAAGGTTTTTTTTTGTACAGCAATTAAACAGCCTCGAGCAAAAGTCAATACATGCAACTAGAAATAGAAAGTAATTGGAGGTCAAAGTATATCTGTCTGCTGAGAGCAATTACGCTGACAGTTTACAAAAGCTTTATTTCTCTAGACTACATATGAAGTGGAAGTTTTTTGAATTATTCAGTGTAAAACAAAGGAGCGTTTTTCTTGAAACCAATTGTTCTGTTTGTAGAGCAGTGCAGGTGTTCAGCTTTTGGAAGATATATGAGAAAGAATACAATATATTCAAAATGTCTACTGGCAGAACAAATGATCCTGAGTGAGAATGCGCATACGTAATAGGATAGCCTTCCTGAACACTACTTAAACACGGGGAGGAAACATGGTCATGGAAAGGGAGCAGAATATGATGAAAAGTTCAGGATGTTCAGGTTCTGATTCCCAGGTTTTAAATGGGATTTGGGTTGTAATGCTCTTAACCAAGAAGACACAAATTTGAGTCAAATGTTTACATGCAGTTTAAATGCATTTTTGTGCTCGTGTTTACATTTTAATAATTTCATTATAAGCAGCACAAGAATCAATAGAGAAGTATTTCACATCTCTATCAAGTCGTAAGCTTGGAAACAACTTACTTATATTCTATGTTAAATGTCATTTTATGATTGTAACAATAACAGATTGGCTGTCATTAATTAATAAGTTAGTATTGAAACTGTAATAACAACTAGGTTTAGTTCATACTCATTTAAATCTGTAATGCTTTCCAGAATCCACAATGAGGGGAGGGGTGCGGGAAAGATACCTTGGGGACAATATTCATTTGCTACACATAGCTTGTTTTAAACTACAGTATAGTGGATCCTTCAAATGATGTTTTCATGTTTATAATAAGGAGTGTGTTATGGAGAGGCCACTTTTTTGGGCTATAAAGGAGGGAGGTGTGATATGGTGCCTCGTGTTACATTTATAGCAGCAGATGGGTGCTGAATCAATCCATGATTTTCCATTTATATGATCGACAACAATCATTTGAACGGCATGCCATTTGAACAGAATCAACCTAAAATCAAATTGTTAGTTTTCAAAAGGTAGCAAAAGAGTTCACATTGATTTCACTTTCCTGCCACAATGAATGGTAAAAGCAGTGCAGTGGTAGTCAAAATAACATGTCCACCAATTGCCTCTTATATATTTCAAGGGCACTTGATGCAATTGAAGTGTTTATTCTTTTGTATCAGTGCATGTTTCCTCTATTTGATAGAATAAAACCAATAAAATTGGTACAATTAAAAACAAATGAGACTGTATGCTAACATGCATGTGTACAGCTGTTGCACATCTGCACTTTACAAAAAATATGCGCCGTTTACATTCTGTCAGGTAGAAGACAGCCTGTTTCTGGGAAGCGCACCAAAATCTATTTCAATTGTGATATGGTAGTAACTGGAAGGCTTAAGGCAAATGGAGCGAGAGCAGCCATGTGTTTTGGCAGCTGTTTTCTATTGTTGATAAAACTGGCCTGCAGTATAAAAATTGGGGGAACTGTACTGGCAAGAAGAGAAAACTGTGAATATAAATAGAGATTTCTGAAAGCATTTTTATCCTATAAACCAAATAGAAGTGTTATAGTAAAACTGGACTATATTAGAATTAAACTGCAAGTGGCAAAATCTTATTCTAAAGCAATATTAAGTGATATATGACTACATAACCCACTTGCCAGAAATCATAAAGTACTTTTTCTTATTCCCATAAATACTATTTATGATATTTGTTTGTCCTGGCCAATATTTATCCCTTAACCAACATTACTAAAAATACAGTTTATCTGGTCTTCAGCTCATTGCTGTTTGTGGGATCTTGCTGTGAGCAAATTAGCTGCTGCATTTTCCTACAATACAACAGTGACTACACTTCAAAAGTACTTAATTGGCTGTAAAGTGGTTTGGGACGTCCTGAGGTCGTGAAATGCGCTATGTAAATGCAAGTTTTTTTTTGTTTTGTTTGTAACATCAGTTTTATAAGAAACATAAGAAACGTAACAAATAGGAGCAGGAGTAGGCCAATCGACCCCTCGAGCCTGCTCCACCAGTCAATAAGATCACAGCTGATCTTCGACCTCTACTCCACTTTCCTGCCCGATTCCCATATTCCTTGATTCCCTTAGAGTCCAAAAATCTATCGATCTCAGTCTTGAATATACTCAACGACTGAGCATCCACAGCCCTCTGGGGTAGAGAATTCCAAAGATTCACCGCCCTCTGAGTGAAGAAATTCCTCCTCATCTCAGTTCTAAATGTCCAATCCCTTATCCTGAGACAATGCATCCTAGTTCGAGACTCTCCAGCCAGGGGAAACAGCCTCTCAGCATCTACCCTGTTAAGCACTCTTAGAATCTTATGTTTCGATAAGATCACCTCTCATTCTTCTAAACTCCAGAGAGTTTAGGCCCATTCTACTCAATCTCTCCTCATAGGACAACCATCTCATCCCAGGAATCAATCTAGTTGCACGGCCTCTAAGGCAAGTATGTCCTTTCTTAAGTAAGGAGACCAAAACTGCACACAGTACTCCAGGTGTGGTCTCACCAAAGCCTTGCACAGTTGCAACAAGACTTTCTTACTCTTGTACTCCAACCTCCTTGGAATAAAGACCAACGTACCATTTGCCGTCCTAATTGCTTGCTGTACCTGCATGTTAACTTACTGTGTTTCTTGTATAAGGACACCCAAATCCCTCTGAACACCAACAATTAATAGTTTCTCACCATTTAAAAAAATATTCCGTTTTTATCTATTTCTCCTACCAAAGTGAATAACCTCACTTTTCCCGACATTGTATGCCATCTGCCACCTTCTTGCCTACTCACTTACCTGTGTCTATAACTTTGCAGACTCTTTGTGTCCTCCTCACAGCTTACTTTCACACCTAGCTTTTGTATTGTCAGCAAACTTGGATACATTATGGTTTTTAATAACATCATTGGATATATTTTATGACAAAGATCTATCAGTTTTGTGGAGATTTGCATAAAACAATACAACCTGGATGTTACATGAACAAGCAAGATTGACCAGAACAAATGAGAATGAAGAAGTCATGAAACAAATGAGTAAAACTAGTATAGGGAAAATAAAGATAAGGCAGAAAGATTAAGTTGTGAGAGACAAACGCCTGACAAGGTCAAGTGAGTGCACCCTGCTGGCTCCGTGGATAAGTGGATATTTTATGTGCTACTGAGCCATACAGATTATGAATGTCTCATTGAAACCTGGTCTGTGTTGATCTCAACTGGAGTGGTGGTGGGGCTACGCTGAGGAAAAAAATTTTTTCTTGACTTTCCTGGGCAAAGCCACAGGATATCCACTATTACCTACTATATGTACATAGACTGTACGTGTGAGTGCGCAACTGTGTATTTAGACAAACAAGTGAGGACAAATAAAGCTTCAAATAGCCTACCATAAATCACTGCTAAGTTCACATGATGAATGGCCTCTTGGAGCACCCTTGTTGTTCCACTTCAAATTATGTAGGAGCCATATTATTTAACCAATTATTCAGATGTCTGTTAGGTACAAGACCTTAAAGGGCCCTTTAATTTTTCTTTGTGAATATTTGCAGTCGTACTCTGGGCCAGTGAAAGGAGGGAATTACAGGCCAGTTAACTTGACATCAGTTGTCAGGAAAATGCTGGAATCCATTATTAAGGAAGTGGTAACAGGGTACTTAGAAAATCATAATATGATTAGGCAGAGTCGGCATGGTTTTATGAAAGGTTTTTCAAACGTGATTTCCCTATTAGTTTTTTGAGGATGTAACGAGGAGGGTAGATAAAGGGGAGCCAGCAGATGTAGTATATTTGGATTTTCAAAAGGCATTCGCTAAGGTGTCTCTCAAAAGGTTGTTATGCAAGATAAGGGCTCATGGGGTTGGGGATAATATATTAGCATGGACAGAGAATAGGAATAAACGGGTCTTTTTCAAGTTGGCAGGCTGCCGCAAGGATCACTGCTTGGGCCTCAGCTATTTACAATACTTAGATGAAGGGACCGAGTTTAATGCATCCAAGTTTGCTGACTATACAAAGCTAGGTGGGAAAGTAAGTATGTGAGGAGGTTGCAAAGAGTCTGCAAAAGGATATCGACAGGTAAGTGAGTGGGCGAGAAGGTGGGAGATGGAGTATAATGTGGGGAATTCACATTGGTAGGAAAAATAGAAAAACTGAATATTTTTTAAATGGTGAGAAACTTTTAAATGTTGGTGTTCAGAGAGATTTGGGTGTCCTTGTCCACGAAACGCAAAGTTAACATGCAGGTACAGCAAGCAATTAAGAAGGCAAATGGTACGCTGGCCTTTATTTCAAGGGGGTTAGAGTACAAGAGTAAGGAAGTCTTGCTACAATTGTACAGTGCTTTGGTGAAACCACACCTGGAGTACTGTGTACAGTTTTGGTCTCCTAACCTAAGGAAGGATATACTTGCCTGAGAGACAGTGCAACAAAGGTTCACTGGATTGATTCCTGGGATGAAAGGGTTGTCCTATGAGGAGAGATTGAGTAGAATGGGCCTATACTCTCTAGAGTTTAGAAGAATGAGAGGTGATCATGTTGAAACGTATAAAATTCTTAGCGGGCTTGACAGGGTAGATGCTGAGAGAATGTTTCCCTAGGCTGGCGAGTCTAGAACTAGGGGGTATAGTCTCAGGATAAGGGGTGGGCGATTTAGGACTGAGATGAGGAGAAATTTCTTCACTCAGAGGGTGGTGAATCTTTGGAATTCTCTACCCCAGAGGGCTGTGGATGCTTAGTCATTGAGTATATTCAAGACAGTGATCGATAGATTTTTGGACTCTAAGGGAATCAAGGGAAATGGGGATCAGGCGGGAAAGTGGAGTTGAGGTTGAAGATCAGCCATGACCTTATTGACTCGCGGAGCAGGCTCGAGGGGCCGTATGGCTTACATCTGCTCCTATTTCCTATGTTCTTATCTTCTTAGAAAAGAAAGATTCATTGAAAAAAATCTGATTTTAAAGGTGATTCCTCCTTTTTCTATCTGGAGTACTTATTTGTAATGTTTATTGAATGGCAACCATTCCCCAGGTTACACAAGAAGCAGAGATGGATGTATAACAAAAAAGGCTGACAAGTCCCCTGGACACAATGGCTTGGCATCCGAGGGTCTTAAAGGAAGTGGCTACAGAGATAGTGGATGCATTGGTTGTAATCTTCCAGAATTCACTAGATTCTGGAAAGGTCTCAGCGGATTGGAAAACCGCAAATGTAACACCCCTATTCAAGAAGGGAGTGAGACAGAAAGCAGGTAACTATAGACCAGTTAGCCTAACATCGGTCATTGGGAAAATGCTAGAATCCATTATTAAGGAAGTAGTAGCAGGACATTTGGAGACTCATAATACAATCAAAGAGAGTCAACATGGTTTTATGAAGGGGAAATCGTGTCTGACAAATTTATTAGAGTTCTTTGAGGAAGTAACGGGCAGGGTGGATAAAGGGGAACCAATGGATGCAGTATATTTGGATTTCCAAAAGGCATTTGATAAGGTTCCACATAAAAGATTACTGCGCAAGAACTCATGGTGTTGGGGATAATATACTGGCATGGATAGAGGATTGGCTAACTAACAGAAAACAAAGAGTCGGGATAAAAGGGTAATTTTCAAAATGGCAATCTGTAACTAGTGGGGTGCCGCAGGGCTCAGTGCTGGGGCCTCAACTATTTACAATATATATCAATGACTTGGATGAAGGAACAGAGTGTCTTGTGGCCAAATTTGCTGCTGATACAAAGATAGGTGGAAAAGCAAGTTGCGATGAGGATACAAAGTGTCTGCAAAGGGATATTGACAGGTTAAGCGAATGGGCAAAAATTTGGCAGATGGAATATAATGTGGGAAAATGTGAAGTCATCCACTTTGGGAGGAAAAATAAAAAAGCAAAATATTATTTGAATAGAGAAATACTACAAAATGCTGTGGTACAGAGGGATCTGGGTGTCCTTGTACATGAAACACAAAAAGTCAACAGACAGGTGCAGCTGGTAACCCGGAAGGCAAACGGAACATTGGCCTTTATTTCTAGGGGGATGGAGTATAAAAGCAGGGAAGTCATGCTACAACTCTACAGGGTGCTGGTGAGACCACACCTGGAGTACTGCGTACAGTTCTGGTGCCCTTATTTAAGGAAGGACATACTTGCATTGGAGGCAGTTCAGAGAAGGTTCACTAGGTTGATTCTGGTTATGGAAGGGTTGTCTTATGAGGAAAGATTGAACAGGTTGGGTCTACACTTATTGGAGTTGGGAAGAATGAGATCTTATTGAAACAAACAAGATTCTGAGGGGACTCGATAGGGTAGATGCTGAGAGGATGTTACCCCCTCATGGGGGAATCTAAAACTAGTGGGCATAGTCTCAGAATAAAGGGTCGCCCATTTAAGATGGAAATTAGGAGGAATTTCTTCTCCCAGAGGGTCGTGAACCTTTGGAATTCTTTACCCCAAAAAGCTGTGGAAGTTGAGTCATTGAATAGATTCAAGGCTGAGTTTGACAAATTTTTAATCAGCAAGGGAGTCAAAGGATATGGGGAAAGGGTGGGAAAGTGGAGTTGAGATAAAAATCAGATCAGCCATTATCTCATTAAATGGCGAGCAGGCTTAAGGGGCCGAATGGCCTACTCCTGCTCCTATCTCTTATGGTAGTCATCTCAGGATTACTACCAGTGCCACGTGCTAGTGAGTATAGGAACAGGAGAATAGGCAGGATGAATGCGTGGCTGCAGGGATGGTGTAGGAGGGAGGGATTTAGATTCCCGGGACATTGGGACCGGTTCTGGGGAAGGTGGGACCTGTACAAGTGAGACTGATTACACCCGAGCAGGGCCGGGACCAATGTCCTCGCGGGGGTGTTTGCTAGTGCTGTTGGGGAAGGTTTAAACTAGAGTGGCCGGGGGATGGGAACCTTAGCGGGGAGTCAGAAGGGAGTAAAGTGGAGAGCAGCAAGAGAGGGGAAGACCCAGGGGAAATTTACAATACAAATAGTACAGTTGTTCAAGAACAAGTGAAAGGGAAAAGCGTAGAGCAGCAGAAAGAAAGTGTACTTTAGACACTACAGATAAAGTGAAAACTAGAAGGCGTAAGGCGATTAACCCAGCATCAAAGCTGAAGGTCGGGCTAGGGTGTGTGGCCCAACTAAGAGTTCTATATACAAATGCACGGAGTATAAGGAATAAATTAAATGAAGTACAGGTTCAAATTCAAATTGGAGGGTATGACATGATAGCTATTACTGAGACATGGCTGTAGGATGGTCAGGATTGGGAACTAAATATATCGGGTTATAAGGTCTACAGGAGAGATAGGGAAAATGGAAGAGGGGGAGGAGTAGCCTTAGTGATTAGAGATGAAATCAAGTCAATGATAAAGGAGGATATAAAGAGAGGTAAGCAGCTAACAGTGACCTTATGGGTTGAATTGAGAAATAGGAAAGGATCTAAGACTATAGTGGGAGTTGTATACAGGAGCCCGGGCAGCAGCTCTGAAGTGCTAGATTGTATAAATGCAGAGATTAGACAAGCGTGTAAGAAAGGCATAGTGGTCTTAATGGGGGACTTTACCTTTCTGACAGTTGCTAGTCTGTTTTCCCCAATCTATGTGAAGGTTAGTGAATTTCTTGTGTGTCTGGGATAATTTTCTACAGCAGTATGTCCTAGAGGCAACAAGGGGGCAAGCCATACTAGATTTAGTAATGAGTAATGAACCAGATTTAGTTAACAGCTTAACTGTGCGTGAACATCTATCCAATAGTGATCATAACATGATTGAGTTCAATGTAGTGTTTGAAAGGGAAAAAAGTGAATCAGCTGCTAAGATTCTAGGATTCTAGACTTGGGCAAGGCCGACTTCAATGGGATGAGACAGAGACTGTCCACAGTAAACTGGGCAAATCTGTTAATGGGTAAAACGACTGATGATCAGTGGGAAATGTTTAAAGAAACATTTAACGAGATACAGAACCGTTTTATACCCCTGCGGGGCAAGAACTCTACTTGCCAAAAAAAACAGCCATGGACAACTAAAGAGGTAAGGGACAGTATAAGACATAAGGAAAGGGCATACAAAAAAGCAAAAAATGACACAGATCCTGGCGAATGGGAAAGATACAAAGATCAACAAAGGGTCACAAAACAGATAGTAAGAGCTACAAATAGAGAGTATGAAAAGAAACTTGCAAGGGATATCAAAACCAATACAAAGAACTTTTATAGTTATATTAGGAAAAAGAGGGTGGTCAGGATCAGTGTTGGCCCCTTAAAAACTGGAAGTGGGGATATTGTCATTGACAATGGGGAAATGGTAGACATGTTGAATAATTACTTTGCGTCAGTATTTACAGTTGAAAAAGAGGATAGCATGCCGGAAATCCCAAGAAAACTAATATTGAATCGGGGACAGGGACTCCATTAAAATTAACATAAGTAAAGCAACAGTAATGAAGAAAATAATAGCACTAAAGAGTGACAAATCCCCAGGACCAGATGGTTTCCATCCCAGGGTTTTAAAGGAAGTAGGTGAGCATGTCAATCTCATAGAACAGGCAAAATTACATGCGAAGATCCAAACAATTATACATTTTCAGACAGGGGAGGGACATGATTATCAAAGGGTTAACACCAATCATAAGCTGAGTCTGGTCAAGCCAGGCTGAGTGACATAATGGCCGACCACTCACAGGTATTGTGTATGCCAAGGGAAAGGGAGGCTTCCTTATCTCTGGCTCGGTATGTTTTTCGACCTTGTCTGAAAAGGGAGATCCATTTATTACTGCAACTGTACAAGACCCCCACACCAGAATTCAGCTTTATCTTATCTCTTCACTTGATTAACACAAGGTATGCTTATTCATAAAGGAAATTAATAACGTAAACAGGTCGTCAAAGAAGAAGATCATTGTTTCTAATTCTAGCTAGCAAAATGGGCTACTTATATTAACCCGTCGTTCACCACACTGCTACAGGCTATGGAGGTATCTCACTGAACTACTAAAAGCTTAAATGCATTTTCATTAGAGGGGGCACATTGCAGATGCTCTAACTATAACCTTTCAAAGTTCTCTAGATTCAGGAACTGTCCCTCTGGATTGGAAAATTGCACATGTCACTTCGCTTTTTAAGAAAGGAGAGAGAGGGAAACCGGGGAATTATAGACCAGTTAGCCTAACATCTGTTGTGGGGAAGTTGCTGGAGTCTATAAATAAGGATAGGGTGACTGAACACCTCGAATTTTCAGTTTACCAGAGAGAGCCAGCATGGATTTGTGAAAGGTAGGTCGTGCCTGACAAACCTGATTGAATTTTTTGAAGAGGTGACTGAAGTAGTGGATGGGAATGTCAATGGATGTTATTTATATGGACTTCCAGAAGGCATTTGATAAAGTCCCACATAAGAGACTGTTAGCTAAGATAGAAGCCCATGGAATCGAGGGAAAAGTACAGACTTGGTTAGGAAATTGGCTGAGCGAAAGGAGACAGAGAGTAGGAATAATGGGTAGGTACTCACATTGGCAGGATATGACTAGTGGAGTCCCGCAGGGATCTGTCTTGGGGCCTCAATTATTCACTATATTAATTAACAACTTAGATGAAGGCATAGACAGTCTCATGTCTAAGTTTGCCGATGACACAAAGATTGGTGGCATTGTAAGCAGTGTAGATGAAAACATAAAATTACAAAGGGATATTGATAGATTAGGTGAATGGGCAAAACTGTGGCAGATGGACTTCAAAGTAGACAAATGTGAGGTCATCCACTTTGGATCAAAAAAGGATAGAACAGGGTACTTTCTAAATGGTAAAAAGTTAAAAACAGTGGATGTCCAAAGGGACTTAGGGGTTCAGGTACATAGATCATTGAAGTGTCATGAACAGGTGCAGAAAATAATCAGTAAGGCTAATGGAATGTTGGCCTATATAGCTAGAGAACTGGAGTACAAGGGGGCAGAAGTTCTGCTGCAGCTATACAAAACCCTGGTTAGACCGCACCTGGAGTACTGTGAGCAGTTCTGGGCACCGCACCTTCGGAAGGACATATTGGCCTTGGAGGCCTTGGCAGCGTAGGTTTACTAGAATGATACCCGGACTTCAAGGATTAAGTTACGAGGAGAGATTACACAAATTGGGGTTGTATTCTCTGGAGTTTCGAAGGTTAAGGGGTGATCTGATCGAAGTTTATAAGATATTAAGGGGAACGGATAGGGTGGATAGAGAGAAACTATTTCCGCTGGTTGGGGATTCTAGGAGTAGGGGGCACAGTCTAAAAATTAGAGCCAGACCTTTCAGGAGTGAGATTGGAAAACATTTCTACACACAAGGGGTGGTAGAAGTTTGGAACTCTCTTCTGCAAACGGCAATTGATACTAGCTCAATTGCTAAATTTAAAT
Source organism: Heptranchias perlo (assembly GCF_035084215.1). NCBI lineage: Eukaryota > Metazoa > Chordata > Chondrichthyes > Hexanchiformes > Hexanchidae > Heptranchias > Heptranchias perlo. Next base: position 32,904,672 of record NC_090340.1, on the reverse strand, counting down.
GTGAGATAGATAGCTTTTTGGCAACCAAAGGTATTAAGGGATATGGGCCAAAGGCAGGTATATGGAGTTAGATCACAGATCAGCCATGATCTTATCAAATGGTGGAGCAGGCACGAGGGGCTGAATGGCCTACTCCTGTTCACCCACTGTCACCTACCATCATCTAATATGGTTATCCACACCTCATGAGCAAATAAAAGAAATGACTTAGCATCTATATATGTAATGTTGTTGAGAAGGGAACATACATTTTGTGAATTTGAAAGAGAAATCCACTACTGTTATCCATAATTTTTTTCACACTGAAACACTTTCAGACGAGGTTGCCCACCTCCTTTCCATCTTTCCTGAACTTTAGCTTATATCAAATGTCCTCCCATGGAAAATTAAGACAGATGGATGATTTGTGCGAGACAACCAGTTTAGCCCTAATAAAATAATGCTACTCCTGTTCTATCATACATGCTCGTATGTGTTGAAGACCACGCTTTTGGCCACAGTGATTGTTACTGGATGAGTTGAAGTACAGCACCAGGAAAGTTAATAGCTCTTATTCTGCCAGGAGCAAAAACATTTTCAATCAGTTTTAGTACTTAAGTTAGACCATATGAAAATGTGCAGAACCTATATCAGAATATCAACATATGAATCTGTAGCACAGCCATTTGATGAATGTGTTTAATTCCTTTTAAAATTGGTCAGGAGCTCAAATTGAATTTTTTATTGTAGTTAGATCATCCCAACAAGCCCGTCTTTTTTTCTTCTCTACCCCCAAGCTATGGCAGATATCCAGTTAAATGTCAGGTTCCCAAATATTTAGAACATTGTAATGTTTTTCGTGGGATCAACATGAGTGTGCAGAGTTCAAATATCTGGTCATTCTTTAAGTACAATCATTTGCAATTCATTGACTAGCATGAATTTGATTGTTGAGTGAATTTAACCAAACATGTCAGCTTTCCTTATGAAACGAGAACAATACTGTCTCCTCACTGTTGATTTAAAATGAAATCAGATGGGACAGAGTAAACTCTCCACATTCACTGCGGACTTAGAATCAGTTTTAACAGTGGTGAAATAGAAAAGTTTCTCTAAGTTTCTTTACTCTGTATGTGTGCCAGCCATCAAACTCAATAACGGCTCATGTTATTTCCATTAAACTGTTTCTTAAATTCTTGTTCTGCCATTTTTTAAAGTTTTGCCTTTTTAAAAGTTTTGCTCCTGTAATTATTTCACTACCTCTGTCAATTTTTGATGAAATTGCTTTTAATAGTCCTGCTGCAGTTTTGTGTAGAATTTAGAAATTTTAGCACAGGAGGAGGCCATTCGTCCCTTTTTGCCTGCACTGGATTTAGGCTCCTCTTGGGAGCTAATTTTACACAGTCCTGGTTGCCTGCTTTCTCCTGAAACTAAACCCATTTTCCTGCTTTCTCCCAGTACACTTTTTATATTTTTCTTGAAGTAGCTGCCAAATTTTTTTTGAATTCCATAATCAACTTAGCACTTGTGGCAAACCATTCCAAATTCTAATAACTTTTTTTGTGAAACTGTTTCTTCTAACTGTCGCCATTTATGTACCGAGTGCTTATTTTGGTATCATGGACTCTTGCCTTGGATAGATAATTTCCATTGATAGATAAATCAATGTTTACTTTCTTCGTTGCTTTTATCATTTTGAACTCCTCTATCAAATCCTCCCCCCCCCCCCCCCCCACCTTATTCTTCTCAGTTTAGCCTTTCCTCATAACTCAGTCCCTTCATTCCTGCTCGCATGCTGGTAAACTGTGGTGTACTTTCTCTGCGGCTATTATATCCCTAGCATTCTGATGAGTCCAAAACTATATTAAAGTGTTCCAGATGTAAAGTTAACCATTGGTTTGTACAGGGTCATGGTGACCTCTTTTTGCTTTTGTATTTGATTCCACATGATATAAATCCCAAAATCACATTTGCTGCCTTAATGGCTTTTTTTAACCTGTTCACCCATTTTTAATGAATTATATATTTGCATACCTAGATCCTTTTGGCATATCCCTTGTCTCTGATACATTTTGAAAAATTATGATTAGTCTTTATGGCACTTCATCACTAACCTTTCATATTCTGGTGCATACCATCTGGTCCTGGACACACATCAAATTTTAGCTCCTCAACCCCTTCAGACCTGATTTGTCGTTCGTACTTTTGTTGTTAATATATATATTTGGTTGCCTTTCTACTTCTTCACCCACTAGCCTTTGATAACTTTCCCATTCTTTTGTGGTAAATACTGAAGCAAAGTATTCATTAAGCAACTCTGCCATTTCCCTACCTACCATAATAATCTCATCCTCCTCATTGTTGACTGATCCCACCCTTGCCTTAATTTTTTTTCCTGATGTGTTCATAAAAACCTTTGCTATTCCTCTTTACATTGGCTATATGTGTTTGTTTTTCTCATACACCCTCATAGCTCTCTTTACCTCTATATTTTTATTTCTCTTACCTGTGAGTCAAGAAGTTTGTGGATTCAAGTCCCATTACACACTTGAGCCCATAATCTAGGCTGACACTTCAGTGCAGTACTAAGAGCGTGCTGCGTTGTCAGAGGTGCCACCTTTCGGATGAGATGTTAAACTGAGTCCCCATCTGCCTGTTCAAATGGACATAAAAGATTCTACTGGGATATTCAATGAAGGCAGGGAGTTGTCCCGGTGTCCTGCCAGCATTCCTTCCTCAACCAATATCACCAAAATGTGGAGATGCCGGTGATGGACTGGGGTTAACAATTGTAAACAATTTTACAACACCAAGTTATAGTCCAATGATTTTATTTTTAATCCCACAAGCTTTCGGGGGCTTTCCCCTTCCTCACACTGCCTGAGGAAGGGGAAAGCCCCCGAAAGCTTGTGGGATTAAAAATAAAATCGTTGGACTATAACTTGGTGTTGTAAAATTGTTTACAAATATCACCAAAAGCAGATTAGCTGTTTATTCATCTCATTTGCTATTTGTGGGACCATGTTGTGTGCAAATTGACTGCCGTGCTTGTCTACAAAACAGTGATTACACTTCAAAGGTAATTAATTGGCTGTGAATTGTCTGGGGGCATCCTGAGGATGTTGAAAGCCACTACATAAATTCAAGTTAATTTTTTCATAGTTTTTTTATCCATGCTCTACCACGCTAAGGCGCAGTGTGTTTAAATACTATTAAGTTGCGCTACTGGAAATTTGTGTATGTAAAAATTATGTATTTTTGAAAAATTAAGATGCCTTGAAATGAATCACAAGACTGTTAATTTCTGCATTCAGTTGGCATTTATAGATCTCCCATTTTGTGATGTTGTTTGACAACTCAATTGTGCAAATGGGTTGTAATTCATTCTGGTTCATCTGCCTACGTTTGTAATTTCAATCGTTATTTATATATAAAAATCTACAGTGCACGTTGTGTAAAAGTAGAGGATAGAATATATATGTTTGTCACTATCACAATTTTAAAAATCCATATTGTTCTTATCAATATATCCCAGCCCACTCATTGCTGTGATGTAACCTGCTTTGTATTCTATTATTTTTTAATGCTCCACAAAGTCAAATCTCATTTCTTTAACGTTTGAAATTCAAAGTTTTTTTATATAAAAAAGCACACTTTCTATCTCCACCTATACACATATCTGAATATACACTCCCTTCTCTTCCACAGGAGTGTTTTTTTATGAGCCTATTTAATGTATAAGTTTAGAAAGTTGGAAATTAGAAAAGTCTCTGTTCTATTCACTTAAAAGTGTATAGTTCAGATGTAATGATATTTAGAATGTTTCCCTCATTTTAATTCCTTTTTTTTCTCTTTGTATTCTACTTACACTAATTCTACAATGAAAATTTCCGACATTTCACAACTTGGGTTGTTTTAAGTAATGATTGATAGGGGAAATACTTAGAGTTGTACTGATAAGGATGTAGGAATAAGGAAGAAGGGGCTCAATCTATCCAGGCTTGGGTTTAGGGCTTGAACTGACTGATCTCAACTTAAGTTGCATTTGGGCATTCTATTAACTATAATCTCTTTATTTACTAATTTACAACACTGCACCTGAGACGAATGATCTATACACCAACAATCAATTACAGTAAAATATAATTATTGCATTAACTAAAATTGTTATCGTGGATGCCCATTGCTGATTGCATTGATTTTGTAATAATGTTTCTATTAATTTCCTCTTGTTTAGGAGGAAGCTTGCATTTCAGTAGCTAGCATCTGGGTGCATACTGCTGTACCAATACAATTGGCTACACCTGTTATCTGTAAATGTGTTTGTACTTGTTATTTATCAATAATTTTGCTCACATTGTTTCTAATAAAAGATTAGTTATTTTACTTGGCAATTATTCAGTCATATTTCTTAAGTGATATTACTATATTTTATTGCGCTATAAATTTATTGCTGAACTTTGTCAAATTTGCAGAATTGGATCAACTTTTAATATCACAAGGCATGTAAATGAATAAGATTTGAATGTAGCTTATAAAGATGATAGGTACAACAAAAATGTCATACACTTAATACACTTTAGAGAAAAGTTCATTAGTTGACACAAATAGGTGAGCTTCTGTGTTGTCAGCCTTGGTTCAGTGGCAGCGCACTCACCTCGGAGTCAGAAGGTTGTGGGTTCAAGCCCTACTCCTGAGACTTGAGTCCATAATCTAGGCTGGCAACTCTGCAGTACTGAGGGAGTACTGCACTGTCAGAAGTGCAATCTTTCAGATGAGACGTTAAACTGAGGCCCTGTCTGCCATCTCAGGTGGATGTAAAAGATCCCATGACGCTATTCAAAGAACAGCAGGGGAGTTCTCCCCTGGCCAACATTTATCCCTCAACCAACATCACGAAAAACAGATGATCTGGTCATTTATCTCTTTGCTGTTTGTGGGACCTTGCCGTGTGCAAATTGGCTGCCGCGTTTCCTACATTACAAAATAACTACACTTCGAATGTACTTCATCGATTATAAAGTGCTTTGGGACATCCGTCGGTTGTGAAAGGCATTATATAAATGTAAGTCTGTCTTTCTTTTAGTTTTCCTTTCATATCACCTGTTGAAGCTACGGCACATACAACCTAATGTTTACATCACTGTATTGTACATAAAAACACTGGCTTCTGATCACTTGTGTGAGATCTGATCCCGAACCACAAATATATAACCAGAGTGGTAATCATTTAAAATGGTAGTTTGAGTCAGTGAGTGTTCACTCTAGGATATAAATGTTTATTTACATTTGCAGCAGTTGCTATACTGGGATTATTTATATTAAACAAATATTGAGGGCAATTAAAAAAAGTGCTGGAAATCTGAAATAAAAATAGAAAATGCGGGAATAGTATTCATAGAAAATCCTGGATATAGTCAGTCAGTATCTGTAAACTAAAAAGTTAACATTTTGGGTGCAAGACCCATCATCAGAACTAACCAAGTGCTTTTGTAGGGTGGAAGAGAGAAAAAAAGGGGGGAAGAAAACAGCTACTTCAATCACAGAGAGGAAGTTAATGAGTAGAATGACCTGCGGACTGATTGATAGAAAAACGGGGACCTGTTAAAAGGTATAATAGATTATCAAGTGAGACCATGAAAGGACATTAAAAGAACAAAAACATAATGTAATAGCTAAGATGATGAAAAGCAATTGGAAACCCACACAGATAAAGGGGAAGAAGATGGGGAAGAGAGAAAACATGCAGGAAATTTAAAATAATGTTGTCCCATTGAAATTGCTGACAAGCCACAGGTGTGACGACAGCAACACCGTTTTTGCTACATGCACTTTGAGGAAAAAACATTACGTACATTCACACAATACAGATAAACGTTTTTCACATGTGCATGTTTAATTAACAAACATTAACCATCATTCAGTAACCAAGGAAGTAAAATACTCACAATGATCAAAAAATATTTGCACACTCTACTCTTACCATTTCAACAACAAATGCACAAAAAGGTTAAAGTACATATGCATAGCTCTGCAAATGAGTATTGAGATCACCTGTCTAACGATAGTGTCTATTACTCATTTTTTATTTATTAATCAAATACAATTAGTCACAGATGTATTCCCAATCATCCACATGTGGCCAGTGACTAACATATTGGACAACACTGGTCTAAAATGAGAACAAGAAATAATCTTAAAGGAGGTGATAACAAGCCAACATGCTGGGAATAGAACCCACCCCCCCCCCCCCCAAAATTTTCTATGAAAGGGTCTGCACTGGAAGTGTCAGCCCTTATCCCCTCCCCTAGACTTTGACAGAGCCACCCCATATCCGAAGCACCTAATGCTATAAAGAAAATGGGGCATGGAGCTAAAGTCAAAAGTTCTGAAGTCAATGTATTAAATACATATTCATTAATGATGTATGTCATTTAGCAGGTAAAAAAAACTCTCTTTGATGAGCGGCAAGTGGTATAGGAAATAGTTCAGGTTCACTGCATGAGGAAAACCACATAAAATGGTTTGAGAAGTTTAGCCAGAACAAATTACACATTTGCTATATATTCACATTACATAGGTTTAAATGGCTTTCTTATTCATGCTGATTGGTTTACTTTGCTCTGCAATTTTGAAATGAATGTATTTTTCTCTCCCCCGACTTTTCTTTGTAACAGTTCTTGTAAAATTGGAAGTGTGAATTGAGTTGCCAAACTCATCTGAGTCTATCTCCACCCACCCTCTTCTGAATTGATTCAGTTTATTTTTCCTACATATTCCATCCTGTGAAGCATCTTGGGACGTTTTACGACATTAAAGGCGCTATATAAATGCAAGTTGTTGTTGCTCACAGATTCATCAAGTTACGTTGTACAAATAAGGATTAAATATTCATAGCTCAATATCTCTCCACAATGACAGGATTTGAGGAAAATTATTTACTTCATTGCCATTAGATACTTTAGTTGGAAGTATGGCTGATATTGACGAAGCGTAATGATTTAATTGATGCGGCAGTAGGGTATAACATTTGAATTCAGTGACCCTGGCCTAGGGAGGGAAAAAAATCTCACATTGTTCCTGCTTTTCATTGATATCCAGTGATCTAACAAATACACTTGCGTGGATGATGGGTGGTGATAGGATTGTAATAACCCCCGTAGTAGAATAGCGTGCTGACATTCATTGTATGATGTGGAGATGCCGGTGATGGACTGGGGTGGACAAATGTACGGAGTCGGACAACACCAGGTTATAGTCCAACAGCTTTATTTGAAATCACAAGCTTTCGGAGCTTTGCTCCTTCGTCAGGTGAGTGAGGGATTCCATAAAGGCACCGCAAATATAGTCAGAGAACAATGCCTGGTGATTACAGATAATCTTTCCAACTGCCCGTTATCACACCTCGGCAGAGAGATAATCACAGCAATCAAAGGAGTGGATGATGTTCAGACAGGTTACATTACATCCAAGAATACTGAATACACAAGGGGTCAGATAACAAAGACAGAGAGAGAGAGAGAGAGAGAGAGACCTGAAAGGCAGAGAGAGAGAGAGAGAGAGAGAATGACCAGTTGTATTAAAAACAGATAACTTTTTTTCGCTGGTGGAGTTACATGTAGCGTGACATGAACCCAAGATCCCAGTTGAGGCCATCCTCATGGGTGCGGAACTTGGCTATCAATTTCTGCTCGACGATTTTGCGTTGTCGTGTATCTCGAAGGCCGCCTTGGAGAACGCTTACCCGAAGATCGGAGGCTGAATGTCCTTGACTGCTGAAGTGTTCCCCGACTGGGAGGGAACCCTCCTGTCTGGCGATTGCTGCGCGGTGTCCGTTCATCCGTTGTCGCAGTGTCTGCATGGTCTCGCCGATGTACCATGCTCCGGGGCATCCTTTCCTGCAACGTATGAGGGAGACAACGTTGGCCGAGTCACAGGAGTATGAACCACGTACCTGGTGGGTTGTGTCCTCTCGTGTGATGGTGGTATCTGCGTTGATGATCTGGCATGTCTTGCAGAGGTTGCCGTGGCAGGGTTGTGTGGTGTCGTGGACGCTGTTCTCCTGAAAGCTGGGTAATTTGCTGCGAACGATAGTCTATTTGAGGTTAGGTGGCTGTTTGAAGGCGAGTAGTAGAGGCGTGGGTTTGGCCTTAGCGAGGTGTTCGTCGTCATCGATGACATGTTGAAGGCTGCGAAGAACATGGCGTAGTTTCTCCGCTCCGGGGAAGTACTGGACGACAAAGGGTACTCTGTTGGTTGTGTCCCGTGTTTGTCTTCTGAGGAGGTCTATGCGATTTTTTGCTGTGGCCCGTCGGAACTGTCGATTGACGAGTCGAGCGTCATATCCCGTTCTTACAAGGGCGTCTTTCAGCGTCTGTAGGTGTCCATCGCGTTCCTCCTCGTCTGAGCAGATCCTGTGTATTCGCAGGGCCTGTCCATAGGGGATGGCCTCTTTGACGTGGTCAGGGTGGAAACTGGAAAAGTGGAGCATCGTGAGGTTGTCCGTGGGCCTGCGGTAGAGTGAGGTGCTGATGTGCCCGTCTTTGATGGAGATTCGTGTGTCTAAGAAAGAAACCGATTCTGAGGAGTAGTCCATGGTGAGTTTGATGGTGGGGTGGAACTTGTTGATGTTATCGTGTTGTCTCTTTAGTGATTCTTCGCCGTGGGTCCATAGGAAGAAAATGTCGTCGATGTACCTGGTGTATAGCGTTGGTTGGAGGTCCTGTGCAGTGAAGAAGTCGTGCTCGAACTTGTGCAAGAAAATGTTGGCGTATTTGGGTGCGAATTTGGTCCCCATGGCTGTTCCGTGTGTTTGGGTGAAGAACTGGTTGTCGAAGGTGAAGGTGTCCGTGGGTGCTGAGTTTTTGTAGGAGGTCTGTAGTATCGCGACAGAAGCTGGGGGTTCCCTGCACGATGGGTTTCAGGATGCCCTCGACGTTTCCAGAGAGGTTCTCACACAGGGTTCCGTTGCCTGATACGATAGGACGTCCGGGTGTGTTGGCTTTGTGTATCTTTGGGAGGCAGTAGAAGTCTCCCACGCGGGCACCCACGGACCAGTTGAACCAGGAACACTTCTCACCATGATGGACGTCTCGGCACTCTACACCAGTATCCCCCACGATGACTGCATCGCTGCGACAGCCTCAGTACTCAACACCAACAACAGCCAATCTCCAGACGCCATCCTACAACTTATCCGCTTCATCCTGGATCACAATGTCTTCACCTTCGACAACCAGTTCTTCACCCAAACACACGGAACAGCCATGGGGACCAAATTCGCACCCCAATACGCCAACATTTTCATGCACAAGTTCGAGCATGACTTCTTCACTGCACAGGACCTCCAACCAATGCTATACACCAGATACATCAACGACATTTTCTTCCTATGGACCCACGGTGAAGAATCACTGAAGAGACTACACGATAACATCAACAAGTTCCATCCCACCATCAAACTCACCATGGACTACTCCTCAGAATCGATTTCTTTCTTGGACACACGAATCTCCATCAAAGACAGGTACCTCAGCACCTCACTCTACCGCAAGCCCACGGACAACCTCACGATGCTCCACTTTTCCAGTTTCCACCCTGACTACGTCAAAGAGGCCATCCCCTATGGACAAGCCCTGCGAATACACAGGATCTGCTCAGACGAGGAGGAACGCGATGGATACCTACAGACGCTGAAAGACGCCCTCGTAAGAATGGGATATGACGCTCGACTCGTCAATCGACAGTTCCGACGGGCCACAGCAAAAAATCGCGTAGACCTCCTCAGAAGACAAACACGGGACACAAACAACAGAGTACGCTTCGTCGTCCAGTACTTCCCCGGAGCGGAGAAACTACGCCATGTTCTTCGCAGCCTTCAACATGTCATCGATGACGACGAACACCTCGCTAAGGCCATCCCCACGCCTCCACTACTCGCCTTCAAACAGCCACCTAAACTCACACAGACCATCGTTCGCAGCAAATTACCCAGCTTTCAGGAGAACAGCGTCCACGACACCACACAACCCTGCCACGGCAACCTCTGCAAGACATGCCAGATCATCGACGCAGATACCACCATCACACGAGAGGACACCACCCACCAGGTACATGGTTCATACTCCTGTGACTCGGCCAATGTTGTCTACCTCATACGTTGCAGGAAAGGATGCCCCGGAGCATAGTACATCGGCGAGACCATGCAGACACTGCGACAATGGATGAACGGACACCGCACAACAATCGCCAGACAGGAGGGTTCCCTCCGAGTCGGGGAACACTTCAGCAGTCAAGGACATTCAGCCTCAGATCTTCGGGTAAGCGTTCTCCAAGGCGGCCTTCGAGATACACGACAACGCAAAATCGTCGAGCAGAAATTGATAGCCAAGTTCCGCACCCATGAGGACGGCCTCAACCGGGATCTTGGGTTCATGTCATGCTACATGTAACCCCACCAGCGAAAAAAAGTTATCTGTTTTTAATACAACTGGTCATTCATTCTCTCTCTCTCTCTCTCTCTCTCTCTCTCTCTCTCTGTCTTTGTTATCTGACCCCTTGTGTATTCAGTATTCTTGGATGTAATGTAACCTGTCTGAACACCATCCACTCCTTTGATTGCTGTGATTATCTCTCTGCCGAGGTGTGATAACTGGCAGTTGGAAAGATCATAGAATAATAGAAGCTTACAACATGGAAACAGGCCCTTCGGCCCAACATGTCCATGTCGCCTAGTTTATACCACTAAGCTAGTCCCAGTTGCCTGCACTTGGTCCATATCCCTCTATATCCATCTTACCCATGTAACTGTCCAAATGCCTTTTAAAAGACAAAATTGTACACTCCTCTACTACTGCCTCTGGCAGCTCGTTCCAGACACTCACCATCCTTTGAGTGAAAAAATTGCCCCTCTGGACACTTTTGTATCTCTCCCCTCTCATCTTAAATCTATGCCCCCTCGTTATAGACTCCCCTACCTTTGGGAAAAGATTTTGACTATCTACCTTATCTATGCCCCTCATTATTTTATAGACTTCTATAAGATCACCCCTTAACCTCCTACTCTCCAGGGAAAAAAGTCCCAGTCTATCCAACCTCTCCCTGTAAGTCAAACCATCAAGTCCCGGTAGCATCCTAGTAAATCTTTTCTGCACTCTTTCTAGTTTAATAATATCCTTTCTATAATAGGGTGACCAGAACTGTACACAGTATTCCAAGTGTGGCCTTACTAATGTCTTGTACAACTTCAACAAGACATCCCAACTCCTGTATTCAATGTTCTGACCAATGAAACCAAGCATGCTGAATACCTTCTTCACCACCCTATCCACCTGTGACTCCACTTTCAAGGAGCTATGAACCTGTACTCCTAGATCTCTTTGTTCTATAACTCTCCCCATTGCCCCACCATTAAAGGAGTAGGTCCTGGCCCGATTCGATCTACCAAAATGCATCACTTCACATTTATCTAAATTAAACTCCATCGGCCCACTGGCCCAATTTATCAAGATCCCGTTGCAATCCTAGATAACCTTCTTCACTGTCCACAATGCCACCAATCTTGGTGTCATCTGCAAACTTACTAACCATGCCTCCTAAATTCTCATCCAAATCATTAATATAAATAACAAATAACAGCGGACCCAGCACCGATCCCTGAGGCACACCGCTGGTCTCAGGCCTCCAGTTTGAAAAACAACCCTCTACAACCACCCTCTATCTTCTGCCGTCAATCCAATTTTGTATCCAATTGGCTACCTCACCTTGGATCCCGTGAGACCTAACCTTATGTAACAACCTACCATGCGGTACCTTGTCAAAGGCTTTGCTGAAGTCCATGTAGACCACGTCTACTGCACAGCCCTCATCTATCTTCTTGGTTACCCCTTCAAAAAACTCAATCAAATTTGTGAGACATAATTTTCCTCTCACAAAACCATGCTGACTGTTCCTAATCAGTCTCTGCCTCTCCAAATGCCCGTAGATCCTGCCTCTCAGAATGCCCTCTAACAACTTACCCAATACAGATGTCAGGCTCACCAGTCTGTAGTTCCCAGGCTTTTCCCTGCCACCCTTTTTTTTTATTCGTTCACGGGATGTGGGCATCGCTGGCAAGGCCGGCATTTATTTCCCATCCCTAATTGCCCTCGAGAAGGTGGTGGTGAGCCGCCTTCTTGAACCGCTGCAGTCCGTGTGGTGACGGTTCTCCCACAGTGCTGTTAGGAAGGGAGTTCCAGGATTTTGACCCAGCGACAATGAAGGAACGGCGATATATTTCCAAGTCGGGATGGTGTGTGACTTGGAGGGGAACGTGCAGGTGGTGTTGTTCCCATGTGCCTGCTGCTCTTGTCCTTCTAGGTGGTAGAGGTCGCGGGTTTGGGAGGTGCTGTCGAAGAAGCCTTGGCGAGTTGCTGCAGTGCATCCTGTGGATGGTGCACACTGCAGCCACAATGCGCCGGTGGTGAAGGGAGTGAATGTTTAGGGTGGTGGATGGGGTGCCAATCAAGCGGGCTGCTTTATCTTGGATGATGTCGAGCTTCTTGAGTGTTGTTGGAGCTGCACTCATCCAGGCAAGTGGAGAGTATTCCATCACACTCCTGACTTGTGCCTTGTAGATGGTGGAAAGGCTTTGGGGAGTCAGGAGGTGAGTCACTCGCCGCAGAATACCCAGCCTCTGACCTGCTCTAGTAGCCACAGTATTTATATGGCTGGTCCAGTTAAGTTTCTGGTCAATGGTGACCCCCAGGATGTTGATGGTGGGGGATTCGGTGATGGTAATGCCGTTGAATGTCAAGGGGAGGTGGTTAGACTCTCTCTTGTTGGAGATGGTCATTGCCTGGCACTTGCCACTTATCAGCCCAAGCACAACATTTGCTACCCTCCAATCTTCAGGCACCTCACCTGTAGCTGTCGATGATTCAAATATCTCTGCTAGGGGACCCGCAATTTCCTCCCTAACCTCCCCTAACGTCCTGGGATACATTTCATCAGGTCCTGGAGATTTATCTACCTTGATGCGCGTTAAGACTTCCAGCACCTCCCTCTCTGTAATATGTACACTCCTCAAGACATCACTGTTTATTTCCCCAAGTTCCCTAACATCCATGCCTTTCTCAACCGTAAATACCGATGCGAAATATTCATTTAGGATCTCACCCATCTCTTGTGGTTCCGCACATAGATGACCTTGTTGACCCTTAAGAGGCCCTACTCTCATCCTCGTTACTCTTTTGCCCTTTATGTATTTGTAGAAGCTCTTTGGATTCACCTTTGCCTTATCTGCCAAAGCAATCTCATGTCCCCTTTTTGCCCTCCAGATTTCTCTCTTAACTCTACTCCGGCAGTCACTATACTCTTCAAGGGATACACTTGATCCCAGCTGCCTATGCATGTCATATGCCTCCTTCTACTTTCTGACTAGGGCCTCAATCTCCCGAGTCATCCAAGGTTCCCTACTTCTACCAGCCTTGCCCTTCACTTTATAAGGAATGTGCTTACCCTGAACCCTGGTTAACACACTTTTGAAAGCCTCCCATTTACCAGACGTCCCTTTTCCTGCCAACAGACTCTCCCAATCAACTTCTGAAAGTTCCTGTCTAATACCATCAAAATTGGCCTTTCCCCAATTTAGACTTTTAACTTTTGGGCCAGACCTATCATTCTCCATAGCTATCTTAAAACTAATGGAATTATGATCACTGGTCCCAAAGTGATCCCTCACCAACACTTCTGTCACCTGCCCTTCCTTATTTCCCAAGAGGAGGTCAAGTTTTGCCCCCTCTCTAGTCAGGCCATCCACATACTGAATGAGAAATTCCTCCTGAATACACTCAACAAATTTCTCTCCATCCAAGCCCCTAATGCTATGGCTGTCCCAGTCAATGTTGGGAAAGTTAAAGTCCCCTACTATTACCACCCTATTTTTCTTGCAGCAAATTATCTGTAATCACCAGGCATTGTTCTCTGACTATATTTGCGGTGCCTTTCTGGAACCCCTGACTCACCTGACGAAGGAGCAAAGCTCCGAAAGCTTGTGATTTCAATTAAAGCTGTTGGACTATAACCTGGTGTTGTACGACTCCGTACATTCATTGTGTTGGCTGACGGGTGAAGAATGTCCCCTTGGATGAGGTCGACTCGTACCAGTGGAATTGTACACCCGAAGGAGTCCGGGCTTTCAGGAGAAGAGGGGGAAAATTGGAATAATATATTGATTGGGATTTGGTTGTGCAGATTTACTCTGCGCTCACTGTGTAAACAGAAGCTTACTCTGAATTCATGATGTGGAGATGCCGGTGATGGACTGGGGTTGACAATTGTAAACAATTTTACAACACCAAGTTATAGTCCAGCAATTTTATTTTAAATTCACAAGCTTTCGGAGGCTTCCTCCTTCGTCAGGTAAATGTTTGAACTCTGAATTCAATTATTGCTTTATTCTGCATTGGAAGGAGTGCAAAAATTACATATGCTAGTGGGGAGAGGGGCTTTTTGAAAAAGCATTTTCGCAGAATGGGGGTTTATCCGAGGCGTATGTAAGCTGTTGACCTTTTAGGGGTAGTGTAGTCACTGCCGTTTGCTTTCACCTGACCTCTCATTTTGCCTGTAAGTTTGTGAAAGGCAATGCTCCTTTTACTTTTTCTGTTTCTTTTTTTAAATTGCATTCTGTTAAACACAGGCAGAGGCTGCGGTTTTTGTCATTATAATAAAAAGGACAATTTTAATTTCGACTTTGTTTTTTGAGCTTTGCAGCAGGTTCTACTTCAACACAAACGAGGCACAAATTGCTCGTGTGAATCGAGGTTATCTGTTAAAATGTATAATTGGCAAGTGCAGGAGGGCCATGAAATTGGAAGTTTTGGAGTACATAATTAATGAATGACAGTTCTGTTCCAATTCTAAATTGTAATGTTTGTCTGTACGTGGTTTAAGGCACTACATTACACATTGGTATCTTGGTTAAAAATAGAATTAGAGTCCATGAGAAAAGGGAAGTGCTCTGAACAGAAGATTTGATGCATATTCATGGCCTTTATTTTACTCATTACAATGAGTACACATTTGAATATTATGAATGTTCTCCTGTATTAGTTGTTGATATTTGATTCTGATCCTTAACTTTATAATCTGACACGAGAAGGCAAATTTAGAGGCAATAAATTGTCTGATTAACATTTACATTAGAAATCTATATTATTGTTGGGTACATAAAGTTTAAAAAAGGAATTAACGGGCTGATTTATGTTGTAATATCAATTTTTGTATGACTTTGAAAAGATTGGTCATTTAGCTGCACACGCTGGGCTCCCCTTTTTTGAGGGGGCAGGGCGAGAAACTAAGAATTCAATGAGAGAGTTAGGTTATAGAACATAATTCAGAACCAGTTGGACTATATCAGTAAATATTAATCTGTTTTTCTTTTCTTTGTGTCAGTTTGGTTCAGCTGGTATCAGTTTTGCCTTTGGGACAAAAGGTTGTGGGTTCAGGCCCCATTTCAGGATTTGAGCACATAATCTCGGCTGACACTTCAATACTGTTGCATGGTCAGATGTGCCTTCTTTCGGATGAGATGCTAAACAAAGACCCCACCTGCCTGTTGATCTGGACACTCAAGGTTCCATGGCACTGTTTGAAGAGCAGGGTTAACATTCTCCCTTACACATCACCACCAAAAAGAAACAAATTAACTGCTCATTCACATCATTTGCTGTTTAAGGGTCCTTGCTTTGTGTAACTGGTTGCTGTGTTTGCCTATATAACAACAGTATTTCAAAAGCTGTTCACTGATTTTGAAGAACTTTGCATTTCTGCGAATGAGATATGGCACTATATAAATGCAAGTTCTTTCTTTTGCTTTAATGATGAATATGTATTCAATTTTCTTCCATTCATCAGGCATCAGAAGTGGAAACACAACAGTGAGAAATAGAGATCTAATTATCTTGGTATAATCAACATAGAGAATGCTGCTTTCTGAGTGTACAGGATGAATACTATGTTTATTTGTGCTGGGTGTATCAGTTTGGCTCAGTTGGTTGTACTCTTGCCTCCGTGTGTCAGAAAACTATAGGTTCAAGTCCTACTCTATGACTTCAGTACATAATCCAGGCTGATACTCCAGTGCAAGATCGAGTGCTGCACTGTTGGGGTGCTGGCCTTTGGATGAGACATTCAACTGAGACCCTGTCTCCTTGTTCAGGTCATTGTCAAAGATCCCACATTGCTATTTTGAAGAAGAGCGAAGAGTTGTTTTGCTGTTCTGACCAAATACTCAACTAACACCACCAATAAAAACAGACCAACTCATCATTCATCTCATTGCTGTTTCTACAGTTTTGTGTATAATGGCTGCTGTGTTTACCAACACTGCACTTCAAAGTAATTCTATCACTTTTTTTGAGTTTTCATGATGGATATTTTCTCAGGTGCAGCGTCACCTGCCACTCCCATAAGCAGATCTTATGTCCTCTATAATCTGGAGAGAATGCCTTATATGCCCAATATCTAAGTAAACAATAGTGAAACCCAAGGATCATAATGCAGCCCTTATTCTGTACATCACGTCCCACCACGTGATTCTCCTTTCTCGGAAAGTGGACTGAATATGCTGCTGTTGTTACTGTTGTTGAATATATACTCTTTACAGACCGAGGCTCAAGGCCTCACCCCTCCCCATCTCTGTAACTTCCTCCAGCCCTACAAGCTTCTGAGATCTCTGTGCTCCTCCAATTCTAGCCTCTTGCGCATCCCTGATTTTAATCGCTCCACCATTAGTGGCCCTAATCTCTGGAATTCCCTCCCTAAACCTCTTTCTCTCTACACCTCTCTCCTCCTTTAAGGCACTCCTTAAAACCGACCTCTTTGACCAAGCTTTTGGTCACCTGTCCAAATATCTCCTTATGTGGCTCAGTGTCAAATTTTGTTTGATAACGCTCCAGTGAAGCACCTTGGGATATTTTACTACGTTAATGGCACTGTATAAATGCAAGTTGTTGTTGGTTGTTTGTTTGTTTGTTTGTTGTTCTTGTTGTTTGAATAAACAACTGGTTTTATTTGCATAAGACAGGTGAATGAATAGTGAACAGTGTAACAGTGAAGTTTCCCTTTCTCTCCCCGC
Organism: Heptranchias perlo; assembly: GCF_035084215.1. Classification (NCBI taxonomy): domain Eukaryota; kingdom Metazoa; phylum Chordata; class Chondrichthyes; order Hexanchiformes; family Hexanchidae; genus Heptranchias; species Heptranchias perlo. The sequence goes on along the minus strand of NC_090340.1, from coordinate 32,887,577 downwards.
CTCGATAAAATAATAGAGGGCACTCATTTTCTTTTCAAACATAGACTTTAAAATATAGATTCACTTCTTACCCCGTAGAACAGGCTACCGTTTGAAATCTAGGTCAGCTGTTCTGCTCGCTGGCCTGAACTTTTGAAATACAGAGAGCTCTTTGGTTATTGACTGCTAGACTGAAAGTGACTGCCTTCTGCTCCCCAGATAAAACACGCATCCCTTAGAAATACAATCCAACCTCCTTTGAAGTATACAGAAACAAAAGGCAATAGATGGTTTAGATGGCTACATCTCTCATAATTACTTTAGATCAAACAGTCATTCATCAATATTGAATGGATAATCAACCGTAAACAATGGTGAAGATGTTTGTGATTGCATGTAATGGCCCCAGGTTAATTTACAAATTAACACTTCATTGCTTTTGGCAACGGTCAGCAACAATAGCAGGGTAGGGTGGCATAATTCTATAGATCTACAGGTTTTCCAAGAGATCAGAGAATCAGCGATTGTATCATGTTGCCATTGAAGTTCCTGTGTGCAGTGCAGTACCTATCTGAACTGTAAGGTCTTTTATTGCATAAAAGTGCCACTGGTATGAAGCTACCAACATAGAATAATGCAGGTGAATACCTGCTTTCCTGGAACCTCCCAAGGTGCCTTCGTTTTAAGACAATCATCTATGCCATTCTTATTTGATGTGGAGATGCCGGTGATGGACTGGGGTTGACAATTGTAAACAATTTTACAACACCAAGTTATAGTCCAACAATTTTATTTTTAATCCCACAAGCTTTCGGGGGCTTCCCCCTTCCTCAGGCGGTGTGGAAATGACATTTTCGAATCCTTCGCATTTTAAGATCACAGAACAATGCCTGGTGATTACTGCCCGTTGCCAAGGCAATCACAGTGAGCAGACAGAAAGGTGTCACCTAAAAAGGCCACCGAATATACAAACCCCCAAAAAAAAGAGAGAGAGAGAGATAAGGAAGACAGTCAATGACCCGTTATATTAAAAACAGATAACATTTGTTCGCTGGTGGGGTTACGTGTAGTGTGACATGAACCCAAGATCCCGGTTGAGGCCGTCCTCATGGGTGCGGAACTTGGCTATCAATTTCTGCTCGACGATTTTGCGTTGTCGTGTGTCTCGAAGGCCGCCTTGGAGTATGCTTACCCGAAGGTCGGTGGCTGAATGTCCATGACTGCTGAAGTCAGCAGTCATGGACATTCAGCCACCGACCTTCGGGTAAGCATACTCCAAGGCGGCCTTCGAGACACACGACAACGCAAAATCGTCGAGCAGAAATTGATAGCCAAGTTCCGCACCCATGAGGACGGCCTCAACCGGGATCTTGGGTTCATGTCACACTACACGTAACCCCACCAGCGAACAAATGTTATCTGTTTTTAATATAACGGGTCATTGACTGTCTTCCTTATCTCTCTCTCTCTCTTTTTTTTGGGGGTTTGTATATTCGGTGGCCTTTTTAGGTGACACCTTTCTGTCTGCTCACTGTGATTGCCTTGGCAACGGGCAGTAATCACCAGGCATTGTTCTGTGATCTTAAAATGCGAAGGATTCGAAAATGTCATTTCCACACCGCCTGAGGAAGGGGGAAGTCCCCGAAAGCTTGTGGGATTAAAAATAAAATTGTTGGACTATAACTTGGTGTTGTAAAATTGTTTACAATTCTTATTTGAAGGGGAAGATCGAGAGAAGGCAAGGTATTCTCTGGAGCTGCAGCTCATAGCATCCTTACAACAACTATAAAGGAGAAAAAAAGCAAGACTTGCATTTATATCGCGCATTTCATGACCACAGAATATCCCAAAATTAAGTACTTTTGAAGTATAGTCATTGTTCTAATGTAGGAGCAGAGCACAAGTATAGTGATGCTCTTGCTGCAAGTAGAATGATTATCGATCCTAACATTGTGATTTTGAAGCAGCATGACAGATGCCTTGGCTAATCAGTCTTGACAGCCTCCCCAGGGTTCTCAAATAATGACTGCTGCATAATTTTGCCCTATAAAGAAACCTCCCTTTGGAGGTAGAAGAACAGCCATGGTGGAGCAGACGGATGAAAGTGGCAATGAATTAGCTGTTGAATCATTGGTACAGCAGGAAAGACTGATGTACCAGGCACTAATCCAAGGTAGCTTCCATTGAATGCCAGAAATGTCCCATTTCTTAAACCTGCAATCCAGATGTGCAAAATAACCTTCCCCTGTTGCAGAGGTTTTTACAAGGCTTCTTGGCACTATTGGTGTATTCCATGATGATTGATCCTGTTGCTGCATTGGATGGCCTGCTGTGCAGACATTGAAGAGCATGTTTTCAGTACTGAAACCAGTAATATCCTGCATAACAAGCATGCTTATCAACACTTGGAACATTTTAGTAATGCTCAATTAACCCTTTAATTGTACAAAAACACCAGTTTCTAAGACTTGGATAGAACTGTTTACATTTTGGTTTAAGCAGAAATAACAGTTATATGAGTTTGTTTACATATGTAAGGTGGTTGACGAAGAAAATAAACTTGCTAGGAATTAGTACTTTTTCTTTGAGGTAGATTTTGGACTGTAACATGTTTACATTAAGGTACAGTCAAATTAACATTACAATTGCCATTTGTACATGGCATAACAAACAGCTGCATTAGCAAACAGGTTTTTATAAAGATTGTTTAGAGATCAGAAGTGACAAATACATGTTGAGCCATAGGTGAGACCACAAAGATCACATGTCTTTTCAAATAGATAAAAATCTTTGGTATAGGGATGTTTTTACTTACTGCAGTGCATTTTTCTTTTTATTCATTCATGGGATGTGGGCGTCACTGGCAAGGCCAGCATTTATTGCCCATCCCAAATTGCCCCTGAGAAGGTGGTGGTGAGCCGCTGTAGTCTGCGTGGTGAAGGTTCTCCCACAGTGCTGTAAGGTAGGGAGTTCCTGGATTTTGACCCAGCGCCCTTGAAGGACTAGAGAACATTTAATATATATGTTTGGCTGATAATGTACAGTGTAATGTATGAAATGTTTGTTTAGTTGATTTGGATGGTTAGCTAAGTGAATCAAAAATGCTAGCAAAAGCATCAGCACTCAATCTCTGTGGTTTTAACAACTTTTAAGAACAAGTTACCAGTTTAGTTAACCGTTTATCGATCTCCGATGTGTCCTGTATAAGCTGATCTCAGCCAAGGTGCAGGAAGGGGGTGGAGATGGAAGGGCTGTACAATTGGCCTCAGTATCCCTGCCCATTTTAAGAGCACAAGTGTGAACAATCCTAAGCATAGATATCTGTTTTATATATCCAAGTGATGCAATTTGCTTTTTAACATTTTCCCCTCAATTTTCTCCACTCCTTTGCTAAAGGCACAAGTCATGCCGGACGGAGCACAGTTCCACAGGAGTTGGGCAGGTAAGGAACATAAGTCAGTACTCTGGCTGCTGATCGCAATCCACTGACTGCTACTGTAAAGTGTGCATATGTGGACATCGGTTGAAAGCAGAATTAGAACAGCTGCGATGCCCCAATGGATGAATAGCCTGCCAACTTTTATTAAGTAAGCTCACTGATGATGAATGGACACCTGGGTAAGGCATTGGGGAACTGCCAGCTCCTACAGAACTGTATTCCAGTGTGACATGTGTCTCAAGCGGAGCAGGAGAGAAAATTGAGGAAAGTTGTTGTTAAAAAAAAAACAGATCATATCACTTGGATATCTAAAACAGATTTCTACACACGGGATGGTTTACATTTGTACTCTTAAAATGAAAGAATTAGGCAGAGAGTTTTACTTTTATCCTTTTAATGCAATTCCATGCTTATGAAATAGTTTTAAGCCACACATGTAATTTATGAAGATTGTGGAATACTTTTATAGCACACTCACTTGTTTGCATAATTCAACTATGGGTGTTATTTTCTATAAGTGTTGTTATCTCAAAAGATAATTATGTAAAGAGCTGAATTCCAGAGGTGATGAGAGAGTGACTGCCCTTGACATCAAGACAGCATTTGACCGAATGTGGCACCAAGGAGCCCTAGTAAAATTGAAGTCAATGGGAATCAGGGGGAAAGCTGTCCAGTGGCTGGAGTCATACCTAGCACAAAGGAAGATGATAGTGGTTGTTGGAGGCCTATCATCTCAGCCCAGGACATTGCTGCAGGAGTTCCTCAGGGAAGTGTGCTAGGCACAACCTTCTTCAGCTGCTTCATCAATGACCTTCCCTCCATCATAAGGTCAGAAATGGGGATATTCGCTGATGATTGCACAGTGTTCAGTTTCATTCGCCACCCCTCAGATAATGAAGCAGTCCGTGCCCGCTGCACCAAGACCTGGACAATATCCAGGCTTGGGCTGATAAGTGACAAGTAACATTTGCGCCAGATAAGTGCCAGATAATGACCATCTCCAACAAGAAAGAATCTAACCACCCCTCCCTTGACATTCAACGGCATTACCATCTCCGCATTCCCCACCATCAACATCCTGGGGGTCACCATCGACCAGAAACTTAACTGGACCAGCCACATAAATACTGTGGCTGCAAGAGCAGGTCAGAGGCTGGGTATTCTGTGGCGAGTGACTCACCTCCTGACTCCCCAAAGCCTTTCCACCATCTACAAGGCACAAGTCAGGAGTGTGATGGAATACTCTCCACTTGCCTGGATGAGTGCAGCTCCAACAACACTCAAGAAGCTCGACACCATCCAAGACAAAGCAGCCCGCTTGAATGGCACCCCATCCACCACTCCCTTCACCACCGGCACACCGTGGCTGCAGTGTGTACCATCCACAGGATGCACTGCAGCAACTCGCTAAGGCTTCTTTGACAGCACCTCCCAAACCTGTGACCTCTACCATCTAGAAGGATAAGGGCAGCAAGCACATGGGAACAACACCACCTGCACGTTCCCCTCCAAGTCACACACCATCCCAACTTGGAAATATATCGTTGTTACTTCATCGTCGCTGGGTCAAAATCTTGGAACTCCCTACCTAGCAATACTGTGGGAGAACCTTCACCACACGGACTGCAGCGGTTCAAGAAGGCGGCTCACCACCACCTTCGACGCCCACATCCCATAAACGAATTTTAAAAAATCTAATCACTCACCACTCCAAATCAGTACATTTTAATAGTTTGCAGTTGAGTTTGGTTAAATTTCAAGCTGTGTGATTCCTATTTTAAAATAGGACAGAGACTTCCTCAGGAACAAAGGGAGCAACAGGATATGCTCTGCACTTCAGTTCCATATTTTGCAGGCTGAGGAAGGCTGTTGAAAGCACAGCTGAAATGGGGACCATGTTCCTGTTTCTGCGAAAGCTGAAGTTAAAAATATATTTATATTTTTGAAACATTAACCATCCTAATAAGTTTCAGGGCTAGAAATTTAAATTGGCTGTGAAAGATCATAGAAAATACTTTCCCAAATTTGTAACTTTAGATTCCATCTAAAGGTTTGTGATGTAGCAAATTGGTAGACAGGTGAAATCACCTCATATGAATTCATGGGCCAGTATTAAAAATACTATGAAGAAGTAGCTGTATGCTTGTTCCGTAAAGAAAAGAATTGTTGAATGATGCATAATTAGTGGGTGACAAAGTATGCGAGCAGGCTTCCATCACAAGTGGAACAAGTACATTTAACAACTCCCTATACAGAGTTCTGTTTATACAGAATGTGTATTATAGTTTAATATTTTGTTACAAATTCTGAAATAAACTTGCTTTTTATTAAGTTTTGGATCCAGTATGGCTGAATTTTTTACTTGCCTAGAGAAAACTGCTATGATGATGGAATGCTTCAGACACTAAAGGGGTCATTTCAGCCTAACCTGGGAGGAATTCAGGCGGGTTCAGGTCTATCGGGCAGGGTGTAAAACGAGCATCCAACCTGAACTCGCCTGTTTCCTGTCCGGCCGGCTAGGTTAAAATCACCCCCCAAGACCCACTGTCAGTGTGTTCAATTGATACACTGGGAGCATAACTATCATTATTTTGGTACTAGTTGCTGTGGTTACAGCTATGCACCCATTGACTGAGCTAACACACTGCTGTTGTTTTGTGTCAGTGACTGGTAGGAAAGTAGTTCTGGTCAGCTGGTCATCTTCTAGATGTGGAATAACTTTAGAATGTCCATGTAGATAAGAAAATAATAGTAATTAGCCACATATATTTCTATAATATAAATTTTGTTTTAAAATATTTTACGCATTGTACTAGGGATATCTACAACAATTGCAGTTTCCCACTTGAGAATTTGGTTCTCTTTCACTTGTAGGTCAAATTCCATATTTAGTACTTAAAACTCAGCATTCTTTATTCCCTGTAGTGAAGTAAAGCTGGAACTCCTCCTGTTATATACAGATTGATCTATTGTGTGAGTAGTTCCTCTATAATCTTAAATCATTAATACAGCAGTATGTACAGGGTGGTTAAATTAACTACTTTTGATGTTATTCTGGCTCTGGGACAAATATTGTCACGGCATATTATTCCCCATGAAGAAGGGCCAGAGACTGCCATGGTGATGGTAATTTAGTGGTGAAAACACAGTGACCAAGTTATCCGTCGCTAATGGGGCTTTTTCCAGGAATCCTATTCTTCATGCTACAGTTATAATACCACAGTCTCCGGAGTGCTGAAAGAAGTTCATTGAAACATCCATTCATAAACTGATGGTCATAGCTCCTTAAATATATCCTTCAACTCTAAACATTCATTGTTCTCTACACATTGCTGTCACCATGGAACTGCTGATAATGAAAGCTGTATGCCTCTTCCAGTCTCTGCCCTCCAAAAAAGCAAGGCATGAAGAGACAGTCGAATCTTTAACTTTACTTACTTTACTTTTAAAACAACAATAAACAATTCTTTGTATAAGTAGTCTTTGTACAAATGTTACAATTGATGTTATAAATTGGGATATTAGTGCAACATTACTGAATCAGTGTAAATCTCTGTATAGAAAACAAGCCTTTCTAAATATGCCGTGCCATTTATAACAGCAGAAACAAACTACAGCCGTGGTCAGTATTAAAGATCAGTGAAGTTTAAAGACACTAAAATGCCATGTGTCATGCATTGTGATTTTTTTTTAATGAGTTGCTATATTAGGAAGAATGGGAAGGAAATGTTGGTGATGTTTTTAATGCGACTTAAAAGCTAAGTACTAAAGAGACTGCAGCAACAGTTATTACTGAATTTAATACGGTTGAGGTACTATGTTAATTTTTTATTTGTAGATTATTGAAATTGTTTAGTGTTTTCAGAATAAAGAGAACCCAGAATGGAAGGCAATTACTTATTTGTGTTTCTTTGAATAAATGTGGGGGAGGTGATCTGTAGACAAAGGCATAGTAAATGTTCAATTAACAAAGAAAAGGTTGAATAGCAGTTTGCTGAAAGCACACTGTGTGGAATGTCAAACATGTAAAGTACTCAATTTAACCCCTTTCTCTCTTATTGGCCTCCTTGTAGGACTGATGCTACTCGAAGAAATATTAAGTATCTATTCCCAGATGTAAAGAACATAATTTATTTGGCAATGATAATTCAGAAGCACTGGAAACAAGACGCTCTTTCAAACTCGACAATCATGCTCAGCGCAGTTGATGAAAAGCACATGGTGGGTCGAAGCATCAGAACAGACTAGGAAGACTGATTCACCCCTCGCTCCCCCCCTTTCCTTTTACACTGTATTTGAGTTGGAAGAAAAACGCCAGACACAGAATGCGACTGAACCAAGAACAGTGCTTTTTAGGCAGACAGGAAGTAAAAAACTGTTTTAACAGGAAACCCTTGGTAGCCAAGTTCTAAGCTTTGAACTTCCAACACCTTATCTGAGGAATAAAGGAGAATTAGAAAACAAATTTGGAGTTATAACAATGCCATCCAGGGGGAAGTACTTTATTAATGAAAATGAAGCTCGAAAAAATACAGACTCGCTCTATGAGACTTACTGCTGTATAAGCCAGCAATATCCACTTGTTGTCCTCTTCCTACTGATTATTACTGGGGCTTGTATAGCTCTGATTGCTCTTTTCTTTTCCATTAGGCTGGTAAGTGTCAGTCTAAGATCTTTTGCCCTTTTACACACCACAAATTACTGATATTCTTTGTAAGTAAAGTAAAAGTGCACTATTTCTCAATGTTATTTCTCAGCACAAACATAGATTATAGTTTAGATCAGAAAATATAAAAGTAGGGTCAATTCATTACGTGACAACATTGACATCATATTTTAAAACCACCAAATTCTGAAGTTTTCTGAAGTATGTGGTTCAGTTATTGTATCATTTTGGGGGAAAAGGGTTGGAGCAAGTTTTTGACAACGTGGCCTTGAATTTAACTCTCTTTCCCACCTCCGCCCCCCCCAACTTGGCAGAAACTAGCCGGAGGGACAGTTAAAATGGAATGGAGAACTTACCCTCTCCTTTCCCGTCCTGATCCGGCTGACTACAATTTTAAATTGCAGATGGTAACGACACCTGTCCCAAGCCTCTTTAAATATGCAGATTGGTCTCCGATGATGTAATCAGGACCCGATCTACAATTTAAACCTGAGGCTTGAGCGGTGCAGCAGTGGTGGGTTCTCCGGCAGGTCAAACCTGCTGACAACAGGAGCCAGTGCCGGAAGAAGCCCAGTTAGGTAAGTTTTCTTTCATGGGATGTGGGCATGCTGGCGAGGCCAGCATTTATTGCCCATGCCTAATAGTTCCCTTGTGGGCCAAGAGGAGCTGAACTTGGACCTCCCCTGCTCTGGGATTTCCAATCCCTCCGTAACTGCACCTTCAGGCAAGCTGTTGCAGTACAGATGCCTCCCAGACCGTACCTCCATCATAATGTCAGAAGTGGGGATGTTCGCTGATGATTGCACAGTGTTCAGTTCCATTTGCAACCCCTCAGATAATGAAGCAGTCTGTGCCTGCATGCAGCAAGACCTGGACAACATTCAGGCTTGGGCTGATAAGTGGCAAGTAACATTTGCGCCAGACAAGTGTCAGGCAATGACCATCTCCAACAAGAGAGTGTCTAACCACCTCCCTTGACATTCAATGGCATTACCATTGCCAAATCTCCCACCATCAACATCCTGGGGGTCACCATTGACCAGAAACATAACTGGACCAGCCACATAAATACTCTGGCTACAAGAACGGGTCAGAGGCTGGGTATTCTGTGGCGAGAGACTCATTCCTGACTCCCCAAAGACTTTCCACCATCTTCAAGGCACAAGTCAGGGGTGTGATGGAATACTCTCCACTTGCCTGGATGAGTGCAGCTCTAACAACACTCAAGAAGCTCGACACCATCCAAGACAAAGCAGCCCGCTTGATTGATACCCCATCCACCACTTTTTAAACATTCACTCCCTCCACCACCAGCGCACCGTGGCTGCAGTCTGTACCATCTACAATATGCAGCAACTTGCCAAGGCTTCTTCGACAGCACCTCCCAAACCCGTGACCTCTACCACCTAGAAGGACAAAGGCAGCAGGCGCATGAGAACACCACCACCTGCACGTTCCCCTCCAAGTCACACACCATCGTGACTTGGAAATATATCACCGTCTTCATCGCTGGGTAAAAATCCTGGAACTCCCTACCTAACAGCACTGTGGGAGAACCTTCACCTCACGGACTGCAGCAGTTCAAGGTGGCAGCTCACCACCACCTTCTCAAGGGCAATTAGGGATGGGCAATAAAAGCTGGCCTTGCCAGCGATGCCCACATCCCATGAATGAATAAAAAAAAAAGCTACAACACTGGCATCTACCTGACAATGTGGCAAATTGCTAAGGTATGCCCTATCCACAAAAAGCAAGACAAATCCAACCCATCATATTACCGCCCTATCAGCCCACTCTCAATCATCAGCAAAGTGATGGAAGGTGTGGTCAACAGTGCTATCAAGCGGCACTTACCAATAACCTGCTCGCAGTTGCTCAGTTTGGGTTCTGCCAGGACCACAAGGCTCCAGACCTCATTACAGCCTTGCTCCAAATATGGATATGAGCTGAATTCCAGAGATGAGGTGAGAGTGACTGCCTTTGACATCAAGGCAGCATTCGACCGAGTATGACACCAAGGAGCCCTAGAAAACTGAAGTCATTCGGGATCAGGGGAAAACTCTCCAGTGGTCCGAGTCATACCTGGTACAAAGGGAAGATGGTTGTGATAGTTGGAGGCCAATCATGTTCAGCCCCAGGACATCACTGCAGAAGTTCCTCAGGGCAGTGTCTTCGACCCAACTATCTTCTACTGTTTCATCAATGACCTTCTCTCCATCATAAAGTCTGAAGTGGGGCTGTTCGCTGATGATTGGAGTGACAATTATATAAAAATTCTATAAAACGTGTTGTTTGGGATGGTGTTTTGGGGGGTGAAAGCAGAGGGAATGATGTATGCTCTGAGACCAGAGATGAGTGTTCGAGGCACTTTGATACTGACCTCACACATTATGGCCACAGTCATTCAGACTGGACTGTGGCGAATTGCCACCTGTTCAAGTACTGGTCATTGAAGACTCAACAGTGGAGCAACCTCACCGAACAGTGTTAAGAACAAGGAATTTTTTGAGAAGGGAGGAGGGACGGAGATGCAACTGAATGAAGCACTTGCATCTTAAGCAAATACTGCAAATCCATTCTGGGGGGGTCGAGCAAAAATCAATTTATAAATGTAAGCCTGGGAGAACGATTTTCGGGGAAGGACGAACAAACAGTTACTTGCAAGCAGGTTTGACATTTCTTGATTTTTCTGGAAGCTGGTATCGCTGTGAACCCACTTAAATGAGTTAAGATCTAGGCTAAAACAGCAGAGAGCGGAATATCTGGAAGTTGAATTAATTGTTCATCCGCTAGCATCCCCATGCTGTAATTTTAAGGCCAAGGACTTTAGATCAATTTCCATCAAACTTATTTGATAGAGGGTGTTGAAAGGGAAGACTCCCAGTTAGTGCTACAGCTCTGAAGCCCCATTGTTGTACAGGTCCATTTTATTATAAACAAAAAAGCTTAATAGTAGAATCACAAGCTGAGATGATCCTTGCTAATGAGTGTAATAAATTGTATGTTTTAAAACCACTCATTCTTACAATTTTAGTAATAGGTGAATTACGGACAAAAGCAGGCATTCTCACAATTTTTTATAATTTGGGGCCCATCTGAATTTTGTATAGTGTGCATATTTAGAAAGTTAATTCAGTTTCAAATAATGATCATGCAGAGGTTTTTGTTGTTTTAATTTGTAAAATTTTATATTTAAAGAATTGGGGGGGGGGTGCGGTGGTTAAGTGAAATTCTGAAGGATGAATGACCAGTAGTAAAATATTTTTATGGAAGTTTTGCTCATTAAATATTAACGCAGAATTTGTTGGACACAGTATACAGCATGCGTCTGTATGATAGTTTAATCTTCGAATCATTGAAAAGTGTTGATGTATTTTAATATGGCACAGCAATAGTGCTGAGATCCTTGAGTTTTTTTGTGCTATTGTGGTAATGAACAACTTTTATGTAAAAACAATATTGATGCTTTAAAAATGGGAAGATGTATAATCTACATTTAACATTAATGTCCCATTTTTCTTTCAAACAGACTGTTCCGGAGCACCTTCTCTTTTTTGTTACATTATGCACTGCTTTGGGGATATTTATAGTGATTTTTATTCTTGTCTGCATTGAGTCGTTATTTCAAAGATGGATGAAAATATTTGCATTAGTCATTTGGGGTTGCCTTCTTACCATGGGTTACGTTTTCATCTTTAGTGATGAAACTATCTCTGCTTGGGACCAGGTATGGCTCATTTCAATTTTTAAGCTCTATTACAGTGGTATTTTGTTTCTCGTTAAATTAATTGGGGTAGAATTTTTGAGGAGGTTTTCCAGCTGTAACTTTGGCGGAAGATTGGCTTACGCTGGGGTTTCTGCTGAAGTGACGGCTGGAGTTTGGGAGAATCCTTGAAGAAATTCTACCCTTTTGTCTTTCTCTCTTAGGTGAAATTTATTAAATTTGAGATTCATTATTGAGATTACAGCTACTATGAAATTTGTTTTTAACTTCGAAACCTATTGTAGTACCAGTGTGCTTAGTTGGTAGCCTCTGAATAAAGTCGTGAAATCAAGTCCCATTCTTGAACTTGAAATTGAACACACAAACTTCATTCTGTGCCGAGGGAATGCCGACAGATGAGATGTTAAATTGACATCTGACTATTCAGGTGGTACTATTTCAAAGAAGAGCATGGTCGCCTATTTTGAGGCTCGCTCAAAAATCGAGTTGGACAAACACCTGGAGGCCAGTGGATGGGACTCTTTTTTAAAGAAATGTTTTTCCATTTGCCTCCCATCCCGGAAATTGGCTCCTTGATCTTTTCAGCCTTCAAAGGGAGAATCTGAGATGTGAACTTATAAAATTACTTAAGATAGTAACAAAATGACAAATTGTACATCCAGAAAATTCCTTTAAACTAAATTGAGAGAGTCGGTCAAGAGGACACAGGTTCAAACTAGTAAAAAGTAAATTTAAGTCTGATATGAGGAAGTTCTTCACACAAAGAGTGATTAACACTCATACCTCCAGATAGAGTAGCCGTGACATAAACCCTGAAATCCTTTAAGAAACAATCGGATATCGCAATAGGGGGACTTTCGGGTCTTCCAGATGATGAACTAAGATGGGCTGAAAGGCCTTCCTTTTCCCTAGTTTAATTATCCGGTGATCACAGATCAACAGCACTGTACATTCTAGTTATACCCACCACTGTCAAAAACAAAAGCAAAAATGTTTTTTAAAAAAAAACTCCACCAATTAGATGGTGTATGTTTAAGTTATGATGATGCACAACATCCCAAATGATTAAATCTAGGCAAATATTTTTAAGGAACTAATAACAAAATTACTTCCAGTCATTGTAGCAAATTATTAAATCCGTAATCCTTTGCCTTTGATTATGTCATAGAGTATGGTGGCTCAGCACATTTGTGCACAGTACGAGAGAAAGGGAGGAATTGGGCTTGTGCCTGTGCTTTCCCTGCTCTGCAATTTATTGATCCCTGTTGTGCTGTTGGAAATATCAAACCAATTTTTAAAAGTAAAATGACTCCTCACAGAGGAGAGAGGCAAAATTGGAGACCACTCTTGCATACCTCCTAGCAACTGTTTTGCCTGCACCTCTTGCCACTTTTGAGGGAATGATGCAGAGAGGGGATTTGTCTTGCGATATAAAAAGCAAAAAAAATTGTTTTATTCAGAAGGTGTTTTTACAGTGGGTGGAGATAAGTTACAAATTTCAACAATAAACCTGATTTTGTGTTTACTTTAAGGTGCCATTCTTTTTGTACATTGTCTTCGTTTTGTATACAATGCTGCCATTATGTATGCGGGATGCCATCATTGCCAGCGTCCTGTCATCCGTCTCTCATATTGTTACCCTCACTATTTATCTCTCAACTGTAACCCCCATGTCATCAACAAAGGTCCTAGTTTGTCAGGTGAGTCTGCTTTACTAACTTTTTAACTATTTTGTACTGTACTCTCTTTGAACCCACCACAGGTCTGAATAAAAGCAACTCCAATGCTTAAATTTGTAGGTGTAACACATGGGTACTCCTAATTTATGCATTTGATGTATACGATACCTAAATTATGTGTCAAAGAATGCAAATGACTGAATTAAAAAATGTCCAGCCCCAAAAAACATTTATGTCGTATGATAAAATGCTGCTACGTTTCTTGGTAAGAGAAAGGTAAAATAAAGTTCAGTATTATATATATTTTAACATCTATTGCTCCCATTTTAAATTAAAGAAATTCAAACGTTGGGCAGAGTTCTGCTGAAAAGATAGCGGCATCTGGATGACGCATGGCGGTATTAATGCGCAACTCTGCCAACAATTCGTGAATTGCGAATCACCTCAAGTTGCTGGTTGATTTGCGCCGTTCCGCCGTTAGCTTTGCGAGAACAGTTTCTTACCCTTAACTCCCCATCAAGTCAGCATGGCTTTACGAAGGGGAAGTCATGTCTGACAAATTTGCTTGAGTTCTTTGAGGACATTACGTGCAGGGTGGATAAAGGGGAACCAGTGGACGTAGTGTATTTAGACTTCCAGAAGGCATTCGACAAGGTGCCACATAAAAGATTATTGCTCAAGATAAAGAATCACTGGATTGGGGGTAATATTCTGGCATGGATGGAGGATTGGTTATCTAACAGGAAGCAGAGAGTTGGGATAAACGTTTCAATCTCTGACTGGCAACCAGTAGCCAGTGGTGTTCCGCAGGAGTCTGTGCTGGGTCCCCAACTCTTTACAATCTATATTAACGATTTGGAGGAGGGGACCAAGTGTAACATATCAAAGTTTGCAGATGATACAAAGATGGGAGGGAAAGTGGAGAGTGAGGAGGACATAAAAAACCTACAGAGGGATATAGACAGGCTGGGTGAGTGGGTGGAGATTTGGCAGATGCAATACAATATTGGAAAATGTCATAGAGTTATACAGCACGGATAGAGGCCCTTCGGCCCATCGTGTCCGCGCCGGCCATAAGCCCTGTCTACTCTAATCCCATATTCCAGCATTTGGTCCGTAGCCTTGTATGCTATGGCATTTCAAGTGCTCATCCAAATGCTTCTTGAATGTTGTGAGGGTTCCTGCCTCCACAACCCTTTCAGGCAGTGAGGTTATGCACTTTGGCAGGAAAAATCAGAGAGCAAGTTATTATCTTAAAGGCGAGAAACTGGAAAGTACTGCAGTACAAAGGGATCTGGGGGTCCTAGTGCAAGAAGATCAAAAAGTTAGTATGCAGGTGCAGCAGGTGATCAAGAAGGCCAACGGAATGTTGGCTTTTATTGCTCGGGGGATAGAATATAAAAACAGGGAGGTATTGCTGCAGTTATATCAGGTATTGGTGAGACCGCACCTGGAATACTGCATACAGTTTTGGTGTCCATACTTAAGAAAAGACACACTTGCTCTCGAGGCAGTACAAAGAAGGTTCACTCGGTTAATCCCGGGGATGAGGGGGTGGACATATGAGGAGAGGTTGAGTAGATTGGGACTCTACTCATTGGAGTTCAGAAGAATGAGAGGCGATCTTATTGAAACATATAAGATTGTGAAGGGGCTTGATCGGGTGGATGCGGTGAGGATGTTCCCAAGGATGGGTGAAACTAGTACTTGGGGGCATAATCTTAGAATAAGGGGCTGCTCTTTCAAAATTGAGATGAGGAGAAACTTCTTCACTCAGAGGGTGGTGGGTCTGTGGAATTTGCTGCCCCAGGAAGCTGTGGAAGCTACATCATTAAATAAATTTAAAACAGAAATCGACAGTTTCCTAGAAGTAAAGGGAATTAGGGGTTACGGGGAGCGGGCAGGAAATTGGACATGAATTTAGATTTGAGGTTAGGATCAGATCAGCCATGATCTTATTGAATGGCGGAGCAGGCTCGAGGGGCCGATTGGCCTACTCCTGCTCCTATTTCTTATGTTCTTAACTCCCCCTATGATTTTCATGAAGTTGCTGTATTTGCATATTAATTCCCTATTAATCTCACCACAGAAAGTTAAGTCTGGTAATTATCAGCGTAAGTACCCTTTTAACGATGTGATAATTGTTAATGACTGCCAATCCACCTCTTGGCCAGAAAGTGAACAATTCTAAATATGGAGTCTCATTCCTTCAGGTTGTGAATTGTTTTAGGAGATTTTTAAAATGCCAAATTTAAAATTTTTACATTTTTGTCTCACATTTCCTATCTATCTTTTTTTTTTCTCTCTCCCTTAATCCAATCTTTATTTCTCTTTCTGTACTTGATTTGGCATTGAATTCACCCATTCTAATTCCCCTCTTTCTCAGTCCTCTGTTTATTTCTCAATCCTTATTGGTTAAGGAGATACAATGTCCCATTGTTCACCAAGGTCCCCGATGCCCTGTTTCCCTCGCTACGCCGTTATCAGCTCGCACTTCCAGCAACTTTGTGGGCAAAAGATTTTAAAACCTAAGTGTGCATGAACAAGTCTAACTAACGGGGCATGCTGTGAGATGCCCCGATCCAGCAAAATCTGGCCTGTTGTTATAAATGTTATGTTCTTTAATAGTGAAGAATGGCATGTGATAATAAACAAAATGTTTGCTCTTAAACAGTAGAGAAACTATAAAATATGTGCAAAGAATAAAAACCGTGCATTCTCCCCATCAAATAATTTAAATTTAGGTTTTCATCTCAGTTGCTCCAGCTCTCTACCTGGAAGATCATTCTGAATTTCCCTTTCATCAGTTTTAACCTATGTTCTATTGTTCTAGTATCTTGGCAAATCTTGAACTAGTGTTCCTACTCCTATTTATCAATACCATTTAATATCTTGTATACTTCTCTAAGATCATCTTTCAATCTTTCCTTTCCACAATGATTTGACATGCCTAATGCTGAATCTATTACCACACCCCATGAGTCATTTCCATTTCACCTTTTGCTATTTCTGCAGCATACATAATATACTTGTGACATTTGTTTTTCCTGCCAATGTGTAGTACCTTGCACTTGTCTGTAGTGAATTTCAGCCGACAATATTGTGCAGACTTTTTGTAACTCCTTTTGTAAGCCCATGGCTGCTTTCTCTGACTCAACTCCTCTGCCTAGTTTAGTATTATCTGGGAATTTGACCAGCTTGCTTTATATTGCTTGATTCAAGCCATTAATGTAGATTGGAAACAGTAAGGGCCCCGGCATTCCACCCAGTACTTTTTACAGCATCCTGATACCACTCTCTTTAACGAGTATCCACTGCTTTCTATTATTATCCAATTCCTTATAAATGCCCAGATTTTACCATGACTTCCTACTGTTTTCAGTTTTAGTAGTCAGGTTTTTGGAAATCTATGTACATTACATCATCTGGCTTTCAACTGTTCACTTTTCTGTGTTTGTGTGGTCACTCACCATTACCTAGTATGTTTGAAGTGAGCACGATGAAATAAAAGTCAAAAGGACGTGTTTGACAGTTTAATTAAACATTCTTTTAAAATTTTGGCAATAAAAAGTGAGATTTCACTATATTTTCTTCTCTTATTAATATACCACTAGCTCTAATATATGCAGGGATAAAGAACATTCCATTATAAAATTATGTATTATTTTTCAGTAACGCTGTTGTTTTCTGTCATGCTGTGAAAAGGCATATTTATGAATAAAAGTGCTTTACATGTGATGAGAAGCCACACAAGAAAACTGAGCAACTAGAAGTTAATTGATGGAGGGAATGGAATTATTGGCATTGATAATGCAAGAATTTTAATAACTTAAATGATAAAAATCGTCAATTAATTTGCTCTTCCTCTTCTTCCTTTGAAAGACTGTGATGATGTATTTAGTTTAGTAATATAAGTGGCAGGCAAAGTGTCAGAGGCTGTAACACAAAGTTCTGGTCATCATAAGTAATTCAGACCCTATTCTCATGGTTTGACTTACACAAAACTTCTTGATTGCATTTCAGCCTTACGACACACTCTGGGTTCTCCATATAATGCTTGTTGCTTATATCTTATTTAATCAAAAACTACCAGTAGATTTTTTAAAGCATTGTTCATGGTGTGTCTGAGGCTACACTATTTTGTAACATATGGGTCACCAAGTCCCTATGCCAAATGGCAACCCGTCCTCTTACACCTTGTAGAGCTGCAGCCAAGTGAGCTCACCTGCAAAAAGACTGGCAGCGGAAACTGTGATCTGCCAGACAGATCCCGTTCCAGTGGTGAATAAGGGAAGCAAAGGGACAATTTTTCCAACTCTCGAGGGAGCGGACATGTTTGTCACTCTCATCAGGAGCTGCTGAACTCGAGGACATGAGAGTGTTAGTTGTGTTTAGCTGTTGCTGATGGCCATCAGGCCATCAGCAACAGCTAAACACAACAGTGTGGTAATAGATTCAGCATTAGGCTTAGTCAGGCTGGGAAATGTAAAGGTGGCTGTAACTCTCAATGTTTTTTTTTGGTGAAGTGTGATTATTTAAGTGCCAACCAATCAGAAAGGAAAAAAATTACAGAACAGAAAACAAGTACATAGATGGATAAGGTATCCCTCACTCTAATTTACTTATTTAGTTCACACAAAGTTCTGTAGCAAGTCTATTGTGCTTTCAGCTTTGACTATACAGTGTATCTAAATTCCACTTTGGAAAAGGGACTTACAACATACTCATTTAAACATTTGTCAAATAGTTTGCTTGTGTTTACTTAGTTATTTAGAAGTTTGTAAGAATAAGCTATACCAATGTTTATGTCGAATTTAATTGGTCACAACAGGGTAAGGAGGTTTCAGTTCATTACAAACTGCATGATTTTTTTTGCCCTTTGTATAACCTGCATATTGTGGTGTAATCTATTCAATGCCAGTTCCTAACACATTACTAGAGTTTGATAAGGAACCTGTTATCATTGTTTTTAATAGACTTTGTAAAGACGACCATTGATCTGCTAAATCCTTTTTAAACTCATAATTTTATGAGTCTCCATGAAGTAAAAAATGCCTAACTATTTTATGGAACTGATACCCGGAAATACTACTCGAAAGAACTGCAAATTTGGTTTCGCAAGAAATGCTTGCAATTCTTTGGACTTTTTTTTAAACGGAACTGATTAATGGAGCTGTTCACAGCTGGTGTAATACGATGATATGGACAACTGAGAGAAAGGCTGAACCATTCCCAGCTAACCAGGGACACTGCATTGCAATTTCTAGAGCATGGCTATGGATTGGCAGAACCAATCACTAAGGAAGTTATGAAGCATGGAGAGACTAGAGGACAAAATAAATTAGGAAAAGAAAAAAAATTGATATATAATGGGGGTGATTTTCATCTCTTACCATCCCATTCACACTGAATTTTTTTTTAACAGATCCACTGGCTGCCCAAGGACCACCCAACTTGATTTTGGAGTGGCTCTTGAAATGGGTGGCCAGCGCTCCTGCCCAAAACAGGCAGGAGCCTTATTACAATATTTAAATTGGTGTCCTATGCCAGTCATAGGACCCCGATGCAATTTTCAGGTAGCCAGTTGGCAACCTAATCAGTGGTCCTTAATTGGACTGCTGGAGACCACTCTCAACCCCCAAATGCAAACCTGTGGCACTGATTAGTATAGGGACAGGAAAAGCACGGATGCCCCTCCTGTTCCCCACAGAAATCTGCTGCCGGCCGTTCAGTGCCCCACCCTCCCAGATTGTGTCCCCCTTCTCCCTTTAAACTCTTATTTCCAACTTGGCTCCATGGAAGAACTGCCAGACGTCGTGCCACCTCCACCCTCCACAAAATCATTGAGCTCAGCCAGCTCATCAATCCCTCTCCATATGAGGCCTGACCTTGAAAATGGTTCAGTCATCTTGTTAGTGCCACTGGACAGGTTGTGCGATCACTTCGACCACCATCTGCCCAATGTGCTCGCTTTATGTAAATTGGCCCTAATGCATGCTAATTTAGTATTGGTAATTTTTTACACCCCCTACAAGTTACTCAATCTATCACATCGATTACAATAAGGTTTCACTGTATTTTGAAAGCAGAAATGTATAATTGGTTCATAAAGGTTTCATCAAGGTATAAAAATTTAACCCTTTGTAAAGAGTTGGGTATTTATTAAATGTTAGGTAAGCAACACATTCGGCAGATAAGGTAAAGGTATTCGAATACTAACATTGTTGTGTTTGCTATTCCAGTTGCTATCCAATGCTGTGATATTTATATGTGGTTGCTTGGTGGGCATTTTTCATAAGCTTTCAATGGAACGTGCCTTAGAGCAAACTTATGAGGACACTTTAAGCTGTATCCAAATAAGAATGCAGTTGGATATTAAGAAAAAACAACAGGTGAGAGTAATAATGTTTCTAGATTTTGTCTTGCTACTGAAATTACAAGCTCTTTTTCCCACTTTATACATAAGGGGAAGCGTTTTATTGTGGAGAGTAATGCAATGTTCTATTTTCCAACTTCAATTTAAAAGGATTGTGATCAAAAAGTGGGGCAAAACTTTCCCAATAATGCATTAAAATAGTTTTAAAGTAGAGGGTAGTATCTTTTTATGTAAATATTCCTGTTAATTCTAAACTTTCACTAAGATTAATGTACCCATAGACACACATACCATTCACCAAACCTTTCAGCATAATGTACCATCCTCTGATAAGATGGGTAAATAGGTTAAAATTATTTATTATTTATTTTTTTAATTATTATTATTACCATAAAGCGAATTAGCTTTGCTAATTTTAGATTAATCACTGGTGGTAAAAGCATTATTGATGAGACTTAAATGGGGTGTATATCTGAGCATTGAAAACTGCAGTTCTTATAAAGCTTGTTAGGACACTTTAAGCTGCCGATCCAGTCAGACAGCACCCTGTTTACACTGTCTGGTTGGAACTTAAATTCTTCTTCTCCTCTCAACAGTTAAAAGTTTAGGCAGTATGAGTGGCAAAACACTGGAGTTATTACCTTTTGAGGTGCCAAAATGAAGTGCTCTGAGACTCCCCTCTCCAGGGAGTGTCTCACTACTTTTTGGAATCAGGTCAGGCCCTGCCATTACACTGCAACATTAGTGTCACTTAAAACTGACGTTAATGTTGTAGTCTCATTGCACCATAAAACTAATGCGAAGTGGCTCGTACTTTAGTATAGTTTTGAAGCATTAGTAGGACTGATCAATCCATTTCAACATGAGGAAAAGAGCAGAAGTGGGAAACTGGGTGGAGTAGTTGGATAAATCACTATCCTTTAACCTCTAGATTTAAGTGCAGTATAGATCAATGGATAAAAGTCTTCCCTCTCTGCCGGCTGTAAGAGTCTCCACTGAGATAAACTTGTGCGGTCTTAACCTAACTTGTACCAGAGTAATTGTTCAATGTTGTGTTTCTGCTGGTGAGCCTTAGCTGCTGGGATTACAAATATGGGCATTTAGTTTTAGGACCATTACTTTAAATAGTTGAAAAATTAGATGCAATGCATGCGTGAATTTCCAAAGTGTGCTCCTAGAGAGCAAAGCTCTCTACCTGAAGTGCGGAGTCAGAAGATTACTACTGTAGTGTCTGGGAGGACTCATAGTACAAACAATGTACAGAATTTTGTGTAATTGCCACTTAATTTCCAATGTCACCCAAAGGAAGAATGCAATGTCTGTTATGGGAATGCAAAAACTTAGTTGGCAGGTTGTTGGAGGAGACAGTGCATCTGGTTATTCTATTCCTGACTTTGGTGTGCTTAATGCTGACAACGTGGGAAAGTATTCATTCCCCAGCATTGAGGTTGGTTTAAATGACTAAAATTAACAAGACTTCAAGCAGTATTGATTTTATTAAGTTCAATTTAATACTAAAGGCAATAAAATATTGAAGATATTATTTATGATTACCCTGCTTATAATTCTTTTATTCCAGGAAAGCCTACTGTTATCAGTGTTGCCGGTTTATATATCTATGGAAATGAAACTAGCTATTATTGAACGTTTGAAAGAAAGTAACTATTATCCACACAAGCGTGATAATTTCCACAGCTTGTATGTGAAGAGGCACCAGAATGTAAGGTACAGTATAAATATTCATGATCTTGATAGCATTCAAAAAGATTAAAAAGCATGCATCCAAATATCACATCATTTTAGTTGGTGGATTACGCTTACTTTTGGAATATGTGTTAATACAATATATATAAAAAAAGTAATTGTCTGAGGAAAACACTTCTATTACTATAGATCCAACTATATGAGGCTGTATACTATATTCTGCCCCATCAGAAGGAAATTCTTTAGACAAACATCAAATAAAGTGCCACCATTTTATTTACCTACTCTGTTATGTGCACGAGCTGTGACTGTTGTTTCTGGTACAGTGCTTGCGTATTATGTGCATCTTTTTATTCCAAGTAGGTGACACCTTCTAAATGTGAACCTTCTTATGGTGTGATTAAGTGTGGTGGCTAGTTGCTGGGGTTTAAAAGGAGCCTCTTGGGATTCAGTTGTTTCTACATCTTGTGCAAGATCATGAGATAGCTCTGCAATCACCTCTGTCATGTCTGTGTCTGTGTCTGTGTCTGTGACTATGACAGTTGACTGGTCCTACCTACTTTCTGACACATTTCCTGTCATTTGCTCTGAATGAGACAGATATGGCATCACTTTGAGAATAGAGTCTCCATCTGTGCCTACTCCAGCCATGCCTCTGCTGCTGGGATTTCCCTATGCATCACCACTGATTTTCATGAGAACAGACCTGATGTACACAATGAGATTTGGGATGCCCCTTGGCACGGCTTTCCCCATTTGATAACCTGACATGTTGAAGCCAGACCAGACAGCCTTTTCTATACTAGAGCTCCAGGTAGTCTGAGCACTCATGAGACACTCTGTGCTTAGGACAGTTGCTGGGGGAGGGAAGTCCTTGCATTACCATGCATTCAATGGTAGATCTCTGTGCCGAGAAGCCTACATGCATGACTGCATAGATGTAGCTAGTGGACTCTTTCCCATTCTTAACTGCATTTGGCAGAGTACTTGTGCCAACTCAATAACTCCAGTATATGATGATGGTAAGAAGGAAGTAAGCTGGCCTGTAGACACCTTCTCCTCCTCGCACATACACCGGGGTTCATCTAATTCTTCCTCCTCAAACTCACTATCTAAATCCTTAAGGGTAGATATAGCTGTACTGGCGCTTGTAATGGGTGAAGTGACTGACACAGGATGCTGTGAGATGTTGCTTGATTCTGTGGTATTGGGACTGCTGAATGCCTCCTACAAAAACAAAAAAAAGGACTATATGCCATAATGGTGGCTACATGATGCTTCTTCAGTCAGTGCTTGTATGATGATATACTGTGTGTTTTGCTGTCATGCTTGAGTGCATGCCTGTGAGTGCGAATGAGTGAGTAGGAAAGAAGATATTCATGAGAAGAATGGTTTCTGCCCTCAATTTGGAGGAGGCCTCTGGCTTCACCATCCCCCCACTTCCTCTGTGTTCTTCTTCACAATTATGTTTGGCATAGGTTACTGAAAATTTGTCAGAAACAGAAACTTGGAGGCCTATCTCTATGTGCTCCAGCCAGTATGTCCTGCAAGCAGAGAAGTTATATTGAGATGTTGGAAATTTCAAGAGTACATACAGATGTAGACCAATCCAAATGTGTGTTGTGATGAGATATATAATATTTCTCATAACTAGATCAGAAAATCTTGGTGCCATATTCCTCTTGATGCTGTTCACACACAAGGTGTCCTTAAATATGAAGAGAGTCCCATGACACTCTATCATGGAGTAATTCATCAGCTGTTGCTTAAAAGTAGCTACAGCACAATGTCAACAAACCCTTACTGGTACTTGGAATCAAATTTATTGCTCATGTTTTTTTAAATTATTCTCTTGAGAAAGTAATTCAGTTTCTACTAGGCTTCAGTGAAGAACATGCTTGTTTTGAATTTTATTATGAGCATGTGGAATTGTACAAAAGCATTTCAAAAACTGAGTTTGGGATTCTCTGACAATTGTAGCAGGGTCAGCCCAAGGACGGCAGGAGCTGCTTCGTTACTGGGAAATAGAGAAACCATCACAACTTTCCCTCCCCTTCCCAGGCCACCCTGCCTCAATTGCCACTGAAAACTCCACTATTTCATTACTAATCTTATTTTCAGCAATTTTTTTCTTCTGCTGTTAACAGCATCCTGTATGCAGACATTGTGGGTTTTACCCGTCTGGCTAGTGACTGCTCACCCAAGGAACTGGTTGTCATGCTGAATGAACTGTTTGGGAAGTTTGACCAGATTGCTAAGGTAGGCATCAAGTTCTGTAACACATTATCCACAACCAAAACGTTCCACATCACTCTGTTCATTGTGCTTAAAGTTAGGTGTGAGATTATAATTATAATTTTTGTATCTGAAATAAATCAGTGACTTAAGTTGTCAGTCTAATCAGTAAGTCTGCTTCAGAGTGACCTAAAGGTTTTTTTTGGGGGGGGAATGTAAACCTGGCATAATTTCAGGTTTTGTATTTTAATATTTGCAAGGATTACACAAGTATAAGCTTGCACATTTTGTGTATGGGAATATTGGGAGACAAGCAAATGGCTCCCAGATATGTCTGTGTCACCTCTTGTTTCCTGTGCCTCATATCATATCAAACCTAAAGTAATGGGGCACAAAATTATTACCTTTCCCAATGCCATTCTTGAATGTTTTTTTATTTGAATGTCTCAAAAATTCTGACCTTCATATAAAATATTTTTTTGATAAAGATCATAGTTGAAAAATATGTTTAAAGGCTCCCTGATGCTGAGTTTATCAAATGAGTAGTTGCTGAGCCTTACAGACAAGCAGGATTTCAGGATCAATCCCTTTAATGTGCCAAATTAGCTGATATCAACCAGGTAGTGGTAGGAGTATTATAATTTCTCCCAACAGCCCTGGTCTATGCAGGGAAAAAATTGGCCAGGATTTCTGCATTCGATTGCTGTCCATTGGCTCCTGCATATATGTGGACATTGGGTGAGGACAGGATCAGGCGAGGTTGTGATGCCCATGTGGTGGAATGGTATGTAGACACTTGCAATCTAGGTTCACCCATGAAGAATGATCACTTAGGCGAGTAACTGGAGGATGACATGAAACCATATCTCTGTGAGGAGTCTTCAAGATGGGAGGGGAGAATATTGGCAAGGGGCAAAGAAAAATATAATAGTTGTAAAAAGTAATTATCTTTTCCACCAGTGTGTTACATAAGAACATAAGAAATAGGAACAGGAGTAGGCCATACGGCTCCTTGAGCCTACTCCGCCATTCAATAAGATCACGGCTGATTTTTGACCTCAACTCCACTTTCCTGCCTGATCCTCATATCCCTTGATTGCCCCACAATCCAAAAATCTATTAATCTCAGCCTTGAATATATTCAACAAATCAGCATCCACAGCCCTCTGAGGTAGAGAATTCCAAAGATTCACAACCCTCTATGTGAAGAAGTTCTTCCTCATCTTAGTCTTAAATGGCCGACCCATTTTCGTGAGACTATTCCCCCTAGTTCTAGACTCTCCAGTCATAGTAAACAACCTCTCAGCATCTACCCTGTCAAGCCCCCTCAGAATCTTGTATGTTTCAATGAGATCACCTCTCATTCTTCTAAACTCCAAAGAGTGTAGGCCTGATGTTTTGGTCTTTAATGAGCAGTTCAGCTTTAGCATGGTGGAATGGTTTCACATGACAGTTTAAACTGCCGCACTCTTTCTATTACATTAATTTTCCACTCCAAGAATTGGCACAACAACTGTTTAATGTTGTATCTATCTACATAGAAATTCATTGTCTCATGCATTTGTATTCTAATACAGACCTAGGTGAGAAAAACATTTCGCCTGCTGTTTGTCACAATTATAACATTATGGTTTGGCAATTTTAAATGATACTCATCTGCCTGCCACCA
Source organism: Heptranchias perlo (assembly GCF_035084215.1). Taxonomy (NCBI): domain Eukaryota; kingdom Metazoa; phylum Chordata; class Chondrichthyes; order Hexanchiformes; family Hexanchidae; genus Heptranchias; species Heptranchias perlo. The sequence continues at coordinate 32,862,106 of NC_090340.1, read as the reverse complement.
GGAGCTTGGCGTTCCCAATTTTAACCTGCTTAAATGAACAGGCGGCAAGGACCCTCATCCAAAGCCAGTGTGACCCTTTCTTACATATGCATGTTGGGTCCCGATGACTTATGATATTTTTCTGAGGGGACAATTATTTAGTAAACAATCCTTCTTAATTTAGAAAAATCTGTGGGATTTTCTTTTCAATTATGATGTATGGCAATGGCAAGAATATCTATTGTTACTATTTTTACTTATATTTCATCCTGCTCGTTATTTTTTCCACTTTTTATCATTCTTTAGTTAGAAGGGGATGTTGATCTAGGCAAGAAACTTCTGCTTGATTTTCTTTCCATAGAGATGGAATTGTATGTTTTAATACAGCGCTCCATGTAGTGACCCAGTCAAGAACTGATGAAACTTGCTCAATGCTGAGATGAGTTCATGATAGTTGAGGCTGAGATCCAAGCATGTGACTGGTTGGAAACTATAATTACCAGGTCATCCTCCATATTATAGTTAGACATTTAGATTTTAAAAAAATTATTACTTTATATTTTTAACTTCCCATTTTTTTTTCACACTGTTGTAAAATGAGATTTGAATATATTTAAACATTATTGGTTCATGGTGACATAATTGTCATCGTTTTCATATTCATAAGGGTTGGCAATTGTGGAATATAAAAGAAGTGAATGCAGTCCTTAATATAGATGGTTTATTGCATGATGCATTACTCACTGTGATATAAAAATAAATGCTGATAACATTGGTATTTTCTGTAGGAGAATGAATGTATGAGGATAAAAATACTGGGTGACTGCTATTACTGCGTCTCAGGTCTTCCTGTATCTTTACCGAAACATGCTCAGAACTGTGTGAAAATGGGGCTTGACATGTGCGAAGCTATCAAGTATGTAATAGTGTTCATGCTAAACAGTTCAACTAATGCAGTAGTGATTTTATTATTTATCTTTTGTCTTGACGATTTACTGGATAACTTTTGATCAATGATATTGAACTGCCATTACAGGAACGTTCTATCTAATTTTATTACACTGAACCAGGAAAGTTCAAGCTGAATTGAAAATATGCTTTACGTTAGGGTGAAATCTGTCTTGGATGGTAGCGCAAAATGGCGATAGCGAATCGCAGCCTGTTTTACACGAAGCAAGATTTTCTTTTCTATTGAAGTCGATGGAAAATAAAATCGGGCAGAGTGTAAAACTGGCTGTGATTTGCTATTGGCGATTTTGCACTACCACCTAAGACGAATTTAACCCCATTATTGTTAAGTAATTTTATTTGTTTCAATTTTTGTTTAATTATTTGTATCTAATTTCCATTATGGATAATATTGTGTAATATTTCAATGGTTGAAATTAAGTTTGGATAATTTTCTATATCATGGTACTTTTTAAAAAAAACATATGTTAGCCACCTGAGTGTATCTGGCAACAAGAATAATAGATATTCATGTTCCATCCTTTTTAGAGAACCCTGATATGGCTAATCTTTAGTTCTGGTTTTTCATATTCGCATCAGTAATATTCCTACTGTCCTCGTGCGTGTGTGTGTGTGTGCGCGCGCGCAAAATAATTTCTAAAGTTATACTTTCTACATTCATTTCATATTCTGCTCCTCAAGTTGAAGGAATTTGTAATAGGGAAAGGACTTCCTTCTCATTTGGGTTGTTAGGCCAAACATACTGCAACTAGATCAATGCCTTAATTCTAGCCCCAGAAGAGCAAGCCCCTCTGCAACACTGTGAATATTTAAGTTTCCTACACCAGCCATATTTATGGCATTTGCTCGTGAAACTGCTAACTTAATAAATTGTGGGCCTGCTCCCGCTACAAACTTGTTTCCGACTGACCAATCTAATTTCTCTTCACATCCTTATAGGTTGCAAGGAGGGGAGACATTTTTTTCCTCCCATCAGTCTTGCCTAGATTCAAAACTAGGCACCAGAGATGACAGGACCTGCTGCACTCCAAAAAAAAAACTCTTAAGTTAACTATGTCTCTTTTATTACACCAACCATATTTATGGACCAAAGACTTTTTAATAGGAAAGAAATCTGAACAGACATTTGCAGGAAAATCTGACTGCTGCCAAGCAGCATAGTCTATAGGAAATGTAAGGAAGCCTTTCCAGCAACTGGTGACATTCAATGACACAGGTAGTTTCCCGTGGATTATAATTGAGCATTGGATCTCCTCACCAGTCAAATGAGCATGTCATGACAGGGGTGATGGTTTTGGAACTGATTTTTAACCCATCACATCATTATTACTGTCAACATACCAGTTCTTCATGCTCAATCTATTGCATCCATTCATGTTTTCCTCATAACCTTATCTTTGGCAAAAAGGAACTGAATATTGACCATGTTTCAATAGGAGAGAATATATAATGGATTACGATGCATTTTGGTAAAAATTTTTAGTGGGACTGGTTTCTCTTGTGATTCCTACATTTGATTGATTGATCTACCAGCAGCTCATGTAAAATCATTTGGTTTTAAGAACTGGGAATACTACAAGTAAAGGTGAGCTATCTATCTTTTTCTGCCCTTTTCAGGCAAGTTCGGGATGCAACAGGAGTAGACATCAGTATGCGAGTTGGTGTTCATTCTGGCAATGTACTGTGTGGTGTCATTGGGCTTCGGAAATGGCAGTATGATGTTTGGTCACATGATGTCACCTTAGCCAATCACATGGAATCTGGAGGAATGCCTGGGTAAGATTTTTATCTGTAATTAAATTCTGAGACGAGCCACAGTTTCTACAAAATATTGTTTGTTTAATTTGTCAGTTAGCTAGAAGCAATTTTAATATGGACTTCTGCAGTGGCTCAGAGGTAAATACAGTGGGGTGGTGTGCAACTGATGCGGGTGATGTTACGGAGATGGAAGTAGGCAGTCTTTGTGATTGAGAGGATATGGGGTTGGAAGCTCAGTTCAGAAACAAATAGGTTGCCGAAGAACTATATTTGTTGTTGGTCACTAATTTTAGTGAAAATGTAGATATCAATATAATGTGGGAAACACTGCTTTATACTCTCATCAACTTTTTTGCTAAAATTGGCAAATGGAAGAAACTTCATCCTAGGTTACTTGTGTGGGATTGGTTTCAAATGCTATGGTTTAAGCAGTATCTTCAAAATTATTTTCAAAGAAGGAGTTCCAATACTTAGAGATTTCATTTTGTAATTTTCCTCAAATATGAAAACAGGTTTCTGAAAATGACTATGTACAGTACAAATATAAACTATATGTTCAGAAATGGTGGTTTACAGAAAATATCAATTACAACTGTTGCTTAATTGATAAGGCGCCACAGGCAGGAGTGAAGTATGGCAGTTATAGCGCCAATTGTTTGCTGTCCACAAACCACTGATTCTTAATACATATTTTATTTCTAAGATTTGCCTAAACCAGTTTATAATCTAGTTAATGTTTTTTTGCTGGAGAAAGGTTGGCACCAGCAATCAGAGTTAAAAGTGCGTTGAAGTGAAAGTAGGCTTATTGATTGTATTTTGTATTTTTTTTGTTCAGTCGTGTGCATATCACTGATGCAACGCTGAACCATTTGAATAAAGCATATGACGTCGAAGACGGAAATGGACACCAAAGAAATGCCTACCTCAGAGAACTGAAGCTCAAAACTTATTTGGTCATTGATCCAAGGGTGAGTATTTAACACTAATTCAATTATTTACTTTGTTTCAATAATCTCAGGTCAGTGACATGTGTGGAGTTCACCTGTTATCAAATATTGTTGTGTTGTATACAGTACTCAAGATTGAAGTATATTGGATTATGTGAAAATATGTTAGTAATGCAAAGTGAAGACCTATTTTGAACATTTGCAGATGAAGTTTTCTACACAGGATCATCCTCTGCATACCATACAATTAATTGAGTTTCTTGTGGTATGTGGAGGTGTCTGATTCAAATGACTAAGTCGATATTTTTGTTTTTTTATGCAGAGGGTACTGAGTAGGTTTAAATGTAAGAATAGAAAACTCCCATTCCGCCTATCTAGATCACTGTCATTCCCATTTGAGGGCTCATTCTGACCATTATTTTTTGCTTTATCAGAAATGTACAGTTTTTCTGCCTCTAGGGGTCATCCCATAATTTATTTCCCCCCCTCTAATACCTCCCAGGTATCAGGAATTGAACTTGGGTCTTTCCTGATTTGTATTCCTCAGTTACTCACAGCTTAACCAGCTGAGCCATTGATTATATATAATATTGTTATTATTAATATAATACAGCAGCTCAATGTTTCAGTAATAACTAATTCCCGTATCTCATAGCGGGTGAATTTCCTTGGGGCTTCTCCACTGCCCTGCCATAACTTCGTTACCCAGTTTATGTAAATGAGGTTTCTGCTGAAGTTATGATGGATCTTTGGGGAAACCCACCCCCATAATGACTGAGATGAAGCCTCAAAAATGGCCAGATTGAGGGATGCAAAGTAATCTGGAGATGATAATACTCTGGAGGTTGATTGATGTGATTTCAGGTGTTGGTAGTGGTGGGCATGTGTCTTATCTCTGATTAGTAGGTGGGAAGAGGAGAAGAGTTAGGTTAGCATCAAGTGTTTGGTTTGATGAGGTGTATGAACTCTGGGGCCGTTGATATCTATCAGATATCTGGCAGTGCAATGGAGGGGGAGATGTATGTACCTAAATTTCAACAGTCTGGGAAGTTTTTTTTATCTGCTCTACAATATTCAAACTTTGAATTTGGAAATTCGCATGAAACATCCTCTGAATCGAAAGTCTCTACTTTTACATCTCTCCAGAAGTTGAGTCTGGAGATCCAAATTTACTTTGCTTAGGCATTGCAACTTGATACTATTAGCTGATCAGTAAAAGATAGTTAAAACATGTTTGATAGTATCTTAGTAGCAACATAGTATGGCACATCACACAAGGATGCCATTTGGCTCATTGTGCCTGTGCCAGCTTTTTGAAAGAGCTATCCAATTAATCCCACTCCCCTGCTCTTTCCTCATAGCCCTGTAAATTTTTTCTCCAAGTATTTATCCAATTCCCTTTTGAAAGTTACTATTTAATCCGTTTCCATCCTTTCAGGCAGGGCATTCCAGGTTATAACAACTCGCTGCGTAAAAAATGTTTCCTCATGTCGCCTATGGTTCTTTTGCCAATCACCTTAAATTTGTGTCCTTTGACTACTGCCCATCCTGCCAATGGACACAGTTTTTCCTTATTTACTCTATCAAAACTGTTCATGATTTTGAACACCTCTATCAAATCTCCCCTTAACCTTCTCTGTTCTCAGAAGAACAACTCCAGCCTCTCCACATAACTGAATTCCCTCATCCCTGGTACCATTCTAGGCCTTGACATCCTTCCTAAAGTGTGGTTCCAGAATTGAACACAATACTCCAGCTGAGGCCCAGGATTCCTTATGCTTTTTTTAACAGCCTTCTCAACTTGTCCTGCCACCTTCAAAGATTTGTGTACATATACCCCCAGGTCTCTCTGTTCCTGCACTCCTTTTAAAATTGTACCATTTAGTTCATATTGCTTCTCCTCATTCTTCCTACCAAAATATATCACTTCCCACTTCTCTGCGTTAAATTTCATCTGCCATGTGTCTGCCCATTTCACCAGTCTGTCTATGTCCTACTGAAGTCTGTTACTATCCTCCACATTGTTTCGTGTGATCTGCAAACTTTGAAATTATACCCTCTATGCCCAAGTCCAGGTCATTAATGTATATCAAAAAGAGCAATGGTCCTAATACTAACCCCTGAGGAACACCACTATATACATCCCTCCAGTCTGAAAAGCAACCATTCACCTCTACTCTCTGCTTTCTGTCGTTTAGCCAATTTTGTATCACACTGCTACTGTCCCTTTTAATCCCATGGGATTTAATTTTGCTAACAAGTCTGGTATTTTATCAAATGCCTTTTGAAAGTCCCTATACACAACATCAACCACACAACCCTCATCAACCCTCTTCGTTACTTCATCAAAGAACTCAATCAAGTTAGTCAAACATGATTTTCCTTTAACAAATCCGTGCCGACTATCATTTATTAGCCCAAACGTTTCCAAATGCCAATTATTCAACCAACTTTAAGCTAACTGGCCTGTAATTGCTGGGTTTATCCCTCTCCCCCTTTTTTGAACAGGGGTGTAACATTTGCAATCCTCCAGGCCTCTGGCATGACTCCCATATCTACGGAGGATTGGAAGATTGTGGCCAGAGCCTCTCTAATTTCCACCTTTACTTCCCTTAGTAATCTAGGATGCATCCCACCTGGATCGGGTGACTTTTCTACTTTGAGCATGGCCAACCTTTTAAGTACCTCCTTTATTTTTATCCTTTTCAATATCACTACTACCTCCTCCTATACTGCTACATTGGCAGCATCCTCTTCTCTCGTGAAGACCGATGCGAAGTATTCATTTAGCACCTCAGCCATACCCTCTGCTGCCACAAGAAGATCACTTTTTTTGTCCCTAATCGGTCCCACCCTTCCTTTGACTATCTTTTTACTATTTGTATGTTTATAAAAGACATTTGGGTTCCCTTTTACGTTAGCCGCTAATCTATTCTCATATTCTTTCTTTGTCCCTTTTTTAGATCTCCTCTGTCCTTTCTGCATTCAGCTTGGTCTTACATTTACCATAAGTCTCCTTTTTCTGTTTCATTTTAATCTCTTTATCTTTAGTCATCCAGGGAGCTCTAGCTTTCTGCTCTTCCTTTCCCCCTCGTGGGAATGTGTCTACTCTTTACCCGGCCTCCCATTGTTCAATTACTGTTTTGCCTAACAATTTCTGATTCCAATCCACTTGGACAAGATCCCTTTTTAACTCACTGAAATTAGCCCTCCTCTAGTTAAAGTATTTTTATGCTTGATTGTTCCTTTTCTTTTCCCGTAACTATTCTAAACCTGATGATATTATGATCACTGTTCCCCAAATGCTCCCCACTGAAACATGCTTCACCTGCCCCACTACATCCCCCAGAACTAGATCCAGCACTGCTTCCTTCCTCATTGGGCTGGAAACACACTGATCAAGAAAGCTCTCTTTTACATATTTCAGGAATTTCTCTTTACCTTTGCACTGTTCAATTATCCCAGTGTACATTGGGATAATTGAAGTCCCCCATTATCACTACTCTATAGTTCTTGCATCTTTCTGCAATTTGCCTGCAAATTTGCTCCTCTATCTCCTTCCCACTGTTTGGTGGCCTACAATATAAACCCAATAGCGTAATAGCTCCTGTTATTCCTTAAATCTAACCAAATAGATTCTGCCTTTGACCCCCTCAACCTCATCATCCTTTTCCAGCGCCATAATAGTTTCTTTGGTCAATATTGCCATACCCACCCCCACCTCTTTTCTTTCCTTCCATATCTTTCCTGAATACTTTGTAGCCAGGAATATTAAGGTTCCAATCCTCCCCACCTTTGAGCCAGGCCTCTGTTATTGCCAATATGTTATAGTCCCACGTGGCAACTTGAGCCTGCAGCTCACCAACCTTATTTACCACGCTATGTGCATTTACGCGCACACACTTCAAACTCATCTTAGACTGCCTTGCATTTGCCCCCTGTCTGATCCCTCCTATTTCTGAACTATTCTTTACTCTAGTTCTATTTGCCTCTCCCAGTCCTATGTGCACCTTGTTTCTCCTCTCTAACGATTCACCCTGGTGCCCATCCCCCTGCCAAATTAATTTGAACCCTCCCCCACAGCACTAGCTCCCCGCGAGGACGTTGGTCCCACCCCTGTTGCAGTGCAACCCACCCATCTCGAACAGATCCCTCCTGCTCCAGAACTGGTCCCAATGCCCCAGGAATCTGAAGCCCTCCCTCCTGTACCATTGTTCCAGCCATGCATTAACTTGTCTTACCCTACTATTCCTATACTCACTAGTGCATGGCACTAGGAGTAATCCAGAGATTACTACCTTTGAGGTCCTGCTTTTTAACTTTCTCCCTAGCTCGTGAAACTCTGACTGCAGGACCTCAACCCTTTTCCTTTCTATGTCATTGGGTCCCACATGGACCATGACTTCTGGCTATTCCCCTTCCTCTCGCAGAATGTCCTGCACCCGTTCAGTGATGTCCTTTACCTTGGCACCAGGGAGGCAACACATCATTTGGGACTCAAGTTTGCAGTTGCTGAAACGTCTGTCTATCCCCCTTCTATCGAATTCCCTATAACAGCTACATTTCTACACTTTCTTGAGCCCTTCTGAGCAGCCGAGACTCTCAAGTGCTCCTGACTGCCCTCCCCCGAGGTGTCATCACGCTCACAGGTATTCAACGCTGAATACTGGTTTGTGAGTGCCAGACTCCCAGGGGATTCCTGCGCTGCCTGCTTGTTCCTCCTAGTCTGTCTGGTGGTCACCCACTCCCTCTCCTCCTGAACTGTCAGTAGCTGCGGGGTGACCACCTCCTGAAATGTGCTACCCACAAGACTCTCAGCTTCCCGCCCCTCAAGCTCAGAAACTCTGAGCTCGAGCACTTGGTGGCACTTCCTGCATATGTGGTTTTCCATGGCACAGGAAGTGTTCTGGAGTTCCCACATGGCACAGAGTGTGCATGCGATGGGCCTCCGTTATCCTGCCATGTTAGCTAACAGTTCTTTAAAACTTTTTTTTAGCTTTAAGACTATTTAACTGTTTAGCTAACACTAAAACTCTAACCACTTTTTAAAAAAAAACACTAACCACTACTAAAAATACTAACCAGTAATCTAAATACTTACATTAACTTAACACTACCCACCAAAAAAACACTTACCAATAAACTGAATGCTTATCCGGACCTTACCCTTGCTGCTTCTGCTTGGATTGTGATGTCGCTTTTTGCTTTTGTGGTGTCCGTTCTCACCGCTTTATGCACTCAGGTCCAATCTCACCGCTTTATGCACTCGGGTCCAATCTCACCGCTTTATGCACTCGGGTCCAATCTCACCGCTTTATGCACTCGGGTCCAATCTCAACGCTTTATGCACTCAGGTCCAATCTCACCGCTTTATGCACTCAGGTCCAATCTCACCGCTTTATGCACTCAGGTCCAATCTCACCGCTTTTTTTTTTATTCGTTCATGGGATGTGGGCGTCGCTGGCAAGGCCAGCATTTATTGCCCATCCCTAATTGCCCTTGAGAAGGGCCGCCGCCTTGAACAGCTGCAGTCCGTGTGGTGAAGGTTCTCCCACAGCGCTATTGGGTAGGGAGTTCCAGGATTTTGACCCAGCGACGATGAAGGAATGGCGATATATTTCCAAGTCGGGATGGTGTGTGACTTGGAGGGGAACATGCAGGTGGTGTTGTTCCCATGTGCCTGCTGCCCTTGTCCTTCTAGGTGGTAGAGGTTGTGGGTTTCGGAGGTGCTGTCGAAGAAGCCTTGGCGAATTGCTGCAGTGCATCCTGTGGATGGTACACACTGCAGCCACTGTGCGCCGGTGGTGGAAGGAGTGAATGTTTAGGTTGGTGGATGGGGTGCCAATCAAGCAGGCTGCTTTGTCCTGGATGGTGTTTAGCTTCTTGAGTGTTGTTGGAGCTGCACTCATCCAGGCAAGTGGAGAGTATTCCATCACACTCCTGACTTGTGCCTTGTAGATGGTGGAAAGGCTTTGGAGAATCGGGAGGTGAGAATACCCAGGGTCTGACCTGCTCTTGTAGCCACAGTATTTATGTGGCTGGTCCAGTTAAGTTTCTGGTAAATGGTGACCTCCAGGATGTTGATGGTGGGGGATTTGGCAATGGCAATGGTAATGCTATTGAATGTCAAGGGGAGGTGGTTAGATTCTTTCTTGCTGGAGATGGTCATTGCCTGGCACTTGTCTGCCACGAGTGTTACTTGCCACTTATGACCCCAAGCCTGGATGTTGTCCAGGTCTTGCTGCATGTGGGCACTGACTTCAATTTTACTAGGGCTCCTTGGTGCCACACTCTGTCAAATGCTGCCTTGATGTCAAGGGCAATTACTCTCACCTTCTCTCTGGAATTCAGCTCTTTTGTCCATGTTTGGACCAAGGCTGTAATGAGGTCTGGAGCTGAGTTGCCTGATGGAACCCAAACTGAGCATCGGTGAGCAGGTTATTGGTGAGTAAGTGCCGCTTGATAGCACTGTCAACGACACCGTCCATCACTTTGCTGATGATTGAGAGTAGACTGATGTGGGCAATAGAGAAAAAAATTGTCACACTGGTGAAATTGGGGTTGCTCTTGTAAGCTTGGGGCTGAGGTACATTGTTATTTGGCATAGAGGGAGCTTTAGTCTGCATCTCGCTGTGCCATACATGACCTGGGAGTGCCTGAAATAGAAAATGTTCCATTCTGCAGTAGTAACATCAATCACCTCGGTAAGTCCAAAATACACAAAGTTTATTAAAAATATTCACTTGCTATAAATAGGAACATGTATTGTGCCAGTACCATTGTGACTAGTTGAACTTCATTTGTAGCACAGAGCCTTTTGAAAAGCAGCTGTATACTTTTGAGGTTTTGTTTAATGCAGTGTTAGTGGAAGGCTTACAGCAGATGGTGCAATCAATAAGCAAAAAAAACTTGAAATATAGGCTAAAAAGTAACAGCAGGAAAATAAAAAATCAAAGTAATCTGCGGGAAATTAAACAAAGTGAAGAGGGGAGGCTGAAAACGTTTGTAATAGTTGATAGTATGCTGATTTAAAACGTTAACTGATTTTTCAAACTTGGCAATGAAATCAATCACAATTGTAACTGTGCTTTAAAAGAGAAGTAGTGACAGTAAAACAAACATTTAAGGTTACATTTATAGTGTCAACGCAAAGCAGTGATGTTAAAGGTGCATTATACATCTAGTCAAGGTCCGACTTGACTTCAGAGAATAGTGGTTTGAGACTCCCTGCCGGAGTTAGTCTTGTACAGCTTGGGTTTGGTACCATACTGAAGGAAACTCCAGCGTGTTATCAAACGAGGTTCAAAAAGTACTTGAGACATCTCTTGGACCTCCTTGGCACTTTTTAACCTTCCTGGAGTTAATTTAAATGTTTAGATGGTTTGGATGTTGCAATGTGTACTCTTGAAACATTTATGTTTTAAACACTGGGAGAGGAGCTGTGCATAGACTCAATGTGCACATCTCTCTTCTGGGCAGGAGAAGTGCTGTTCCATGCAGTGTAAACTGGGTGCTGCCTAGCTGAAACCAACACCGCAGCTACAGGGCACAGAGTGGTAGCTGCAATATAAATGTAACATCAAAACATGCAAAACCACCTGACCAACAGATAGTTTAGTAGAACAGAACTCACCAAGGTGATGAAATGTTCTGTTGGGTCGAAAGCATTATACTGGTGTGAAACCTGATCCTTGTGCACAGCAGCATGTAGAAGGCTAAGCATTTGAAATGTGCACCTATTGCTGGATGCTTTGTATCAACTAGATGCAACTTGGGGGAGAAGGGGGGCAAAAATAAAGAGCTGCTGAGATCAGTAATCCCAAAGAGCAGAAACCATGCGCATGTCGGTGGAGATTCACACAGACAGCTAATGTGTGGAGTCCTGATAAGAAAATGGGAGAAAGAGGGCAAAGGAAGCACAGGGACATTTATGGCTCAATTATATCTAGGAATGACCTTGATTTTCAACCAATCAGGTGGCTGAAGGAAAGCAAAAACAGCAGTCTACAACAAGCTGCTGGTTGAAGCCTTTTTACCCTCCCCCACCATACTGATAGTGCAGCAGTTTTATTTGCAACATATTCAAAAATGAGTGGGGTGGGGAAGTGGGAAGCAATCTGATACTCTTGAATACCATGTGCTTTACTGTTATTATTTTAACACCTTAACATTGTAATTGAACATTTACTGTAATAATTAACAGATCAAACAGCAAAGCCTGAAGACTCGGCATCTATCAAAACCAAGACAAGTTAATGATGGGCTGAAAATGAGGGCATCTGTCCGTATGACACGATACTTGGAGTCATGGGGTGCGCCAAAACCATTTGCCCATTTTCAGCAACGAGAAAGTGTTAGCAGTGAAATTTCAGCACCAAATGGAAAGACCAGGAAGGTAAGTAGCTGGAATATGCTGTAGACATATACTATGTATACTATCTAAAAAGCTTTGCTTTGGAAACAGATTAATACATTTTCAGATGATTTTTGTTCTCTTATCTGTCTAGGAAATTCCCATGCGTGCTCTCGGACTTCACAAGACATTAGATAGGTAGGTTTTCATCAGCTGTACGGCTGCAACATCTTGTGCCGGTTGTGTGCTACAAGTATTGAGTCTTAATTCAAAAACCGTTAGGCTCGACAAGAGTGCATTGCTCTTCAGCAGAACTATTTTTAAAAATCCCCAATTTTGTACCCTCTTTTCTTCCGAAGATAGTGACTAATTCTCGGGCACGATTCCACAGCCGCCAGCAGTCCTTCTAAATTTCATCTGTGAGTTGAGAGAGTGAGCATTGGCAGTTTATTAAACCATAGGGTGCATCACAGCCAAGGCTGAACTTGACCACTCTGGTCACACTCTCACACTTTCAGCAGGCTGCATTGGATAGTAATTGAAAGTGGGATCAATTACTGTGTTTTTTTTCCAAATCCCAGGGATTGTGTGAGACCTTCCTGGTTTGTATGGCTCGGAACTATACCAAACTCTGCACTTCCCTAATGGCTTGGTGTGGTGTGGTATTGTGCCATATACACCAAGAAGGCCTCAGTTTTGATCCCTGCTGTGTGCTGAGCTATCTGAACTCATTGAGGCAATGGTGGGGCAGTACATGGCACATCAATGTCCTTGGGATGGACACAGGGTAAAATTCTGATTCCTCTCTAGTGGGCCCTGATAACAATGCTTTTGCATAGACGTCAAATGAGGACAGACTCGGCTCAGCTGTTATGCCTGCACTGTTGCTAGGCAGCCAACGTCCTATGTTATAATACATAGTAACAGTTTCAGGCAGGAGAAAACCTTTGGATCATCTAGCTCACCTATCCACAGTATTCTCTTATTGGATTTCTAATAACCCTGAACCCCATTTGTTGACCAGAACCTGTCTAGTTCCTTCTTGAAACCCATTCAGTTTCTTGTTCCCCACACGTGCTGGTAATCTGTTCCACATACTTACCACATTTTTAGTTAAAGTGTTGCTGCTGCTTCTTTTGTTGTCTTTAATTTGTAAATGTGACCCCTTGTGCTTAAAGTCTGTAGACAGCAAAAAGCACTTACTTGGATTCAATTTGCCCAAATCCTTTCATAATTTTAATCACTTCTATCACATACTCTCTGTCTTTTTTCAAGAAAGAAAAAACCCAAGGTAGACAATACAGCCCAGGGACTGTGTGTGACACAGTTCACCTTCACCTGTGACCCTTGACGCATTTCTGCATTATGCGCTCTGCCCGGTGATAGACTGTTTAATTAAACTGAATTTCAATAATGTTCACACTCCCTTTTCTGGTCCCCAAAAGAAGAAGATATGAGAAATTTATTAGCAGGAAGGATTCTTCCAGCTTTAATACTACACCTGAAAGGACCTATTAAAACTGAATTATTTACAACAACTATTAGTTCTTGATTTTTTTCCTCTCTTCATGTAGGGAGGTCACTGACCTACACTGAGGTTAGGCTTATGCATGAAGAATGGCATTTTGGGTGGAGTACAATTTAGCCGCCAGCACCTGTAGAACTGTACTCTGGTGTGAGTCACTGCCTTCAGGAAAATTGGAGGGGAGATGCCCTGCCTCCCCAAATGAATTACTTGTTAATGGCATTCATTTCATCAACGTTGATGGTATTTTTTGCAGTTTGTGGAAAAAAGCTCCCTTAATTCCCCTAATTATTGTTACTACTTTTCCACTTTCTACTTGAGAACCTTATGTTTTCTAAAAGGAAATGTTATTACAGCTTCAGCATATCCAATTGTGTCATCTTGAATAACTTGAGACAGAATGGAAAGAAACTGACACTAACTTTCTGTCGCAGCATTTACAAATTACAAAATGCAGCACTAACTGTTTGTTTGTGTTATATTCTGTAAATAGAATTACCCATAATACAATGAAATCTAAATTTCAGGCTGCCAAAATACTAACTGGCACAAAACCTCGTCATGAGGGTTAATGATCAATACCATATACTCCAGTATGGATTATGTTGTTACATACTCTTAAATTATGGGAGCAAAAGTTCATTTTTAGACGGGCCCATGAACTGTTTTTAATTGATTTCAGCAATTAAATGCTGTTTGGAAAATCTATCTTAAACAGTATTAACATGCAAATAAAAGAGGAAACTGAGGTTTTCTTGATGCACCTTAATTTTACATACAAGAAGTATTTATCTCAGTACACCTCAATGACCTCAGTCTTCAGAATATAATTGTGCTTAGTCACCTTACATTGCTAACCAGCTGCAGCAATTAATTGTAATTTATTGGGTGGTTCTAAAAGATCTTTCATGCACTTTTAATTAATGTTAAGTATTCAGTGAGTAAACGGGAAATAGTTAGATGTGCACACTGCTCCCTCTATAGTCAAAATAACACAACGGTAGTGAAACAGTGAGATAGTGTGCCATGGGATGAATAATTACAACTCAGCTAAGGTATATTGTAGGGACATATATATGTACCGGAGATCACTTGGGGTGCCCACCAGTTTTCCTGTCTAGTCTGAAAGGTGGTAAGTACTATACAGCAGACATTGCATGTATGCAAATGGTAACGGTCAGATTTATTTGCAAATATAATAGAACACAAGCAGTAAGGTACAGCTAGGCATTAAAAGTACAATACCAAATATGCATAATATCTACAGTGGTTCACAGTAAGAAAAGAGAGCCGCGAATCCCTGTAATTCTTTTCAGTAGCTTCTGGCTGAGTCTCTGATGAGCATCACATGGGAAATGACCTAACCTGAGGCCATTCAAAGCAAGGAACTAGGGACCACCAGGCTGTTCCTCAAATATATAGCTGTTTTTATATTGATGTTAAAGCAGGTTCACTTGATGATCGTGATTTTCTTTTTTTTCTCACGTCAGTACTTGATCAGAAGGTACTGAAAAGGTTCACAAGGAACTCTCTTTTCTAGTGATTCAGCTCATATATTATGTATATCTAGTATTGTACTTTTAGTATCACACTGTGTCTTATTGCTTCTGTGTATTATGCAATTTGTGAATAAATTTGACCATTAACTTTAGCTGATATGCAATGTCTATAGTGTGATACTTACCCCTATTCCACCAGAATAGACAGGAGGATGTGTGTGCACCCCACATAACCTCCAGTGCAATATTCCTTAGGGGTAATTATTAGTTCCATAGCATACTATCTAACTCAGAGCATGCATAAATGCAAAGGTTTTGGTTCGTATGATACTTGTGGGTAGATTTTCAACTTGCTGCTCGGACATAAAACTCTGATGCAGTTTGGTCACCTGTTCTAAAAACCACCATTTCCATTCCATTCATTTTAGTGGAAATGAAAATCAGGCAGTTTCTTTAATGGGCAAAAGATCTGCAATGCCAGATTGGCACTGGTCGTGGCAAGTTGAAAATCTTATGCTATGGAAACCGGCTTTTCTACTGTTAACTAACACTAAAGTAAATAAGATGTCAACTGTAGTACCCTGGCCATCCTGTAGTCTGTTTGCTTTTGACACCTGACTACAATTAAAATGGTGACATCATCTAATTGGCAAAGGTTGGAGTTCAAGTATAAGATACTCATTTCCTTCAAAGGACCAATAATTTGATTGAAAAGCAAAATACTGCAAATGCTGAAATTTGAAACAAAAACAGAAAATGCTGGAGACACTTAGCAGGTCAGGCAGCACCTGTAAAGACAGTCAACACAAGACAGTTGACGTTTCAGAGATAAAACCTTTGCTCAAAACTGAAAGATATTACAAAAGAACAGCATTTAAGAAGAAACTGAACAAGGGAAAAAGACACACACGTGTATACTTACACACACTCACTCACTCACTCCCGAGTGGATGCCTAAAACAGGCTTTAAGCGCTTTGAATATGTAATTTAGGGGCCATCGCGTTTTCAAAATTAATCAGCGATGAACGGGGCAAACATTGAGCATGTCCTGCTCAGGATTCTTAAGCAGTTATCAGAAGGTAAGTTGTAAACATTTTTTTACAAAAACACCTTACTGTGCAGCCAGGAGGAGCAGGAGTGCTCCCTCGACTCCACAGGCACCACGATCAACCCTCCCTTCAAACTTGCTCCATTACCCTCGTAGGCTGGTGCTATGCAATTTCTACCGCTTAGTCTTTTCCTGTGTGGGTGGCCTGTGTGTGTGTTTGGTTTTTTCCCTCTTCCCCTTTGCCTTGTTCTGTTTTTTTCTTAAATGTTGTTCATTTGTAATATCTTTCTGAAAAATTTTATATCTGAAAAATTTTAAATCTGAAATGTCAACTGCCTCGTATTTTCTCGATGGATGCTGCCTGACCTGCTGAGTACCTCCAGTGTTTTATGTTTTTGTTTCAATAATTTGATTAGCTTAAGTTCAAAGGCTACTGGGGCTTTGGTGTCTAACCTGTTTGTGTTTCTCTTGTTTAAAGGTATAATGAGCAAACCTAATGCTCTTACAGCACTCTAGTGCCTCCAGCTCTTCACATGTAGGTCTTGTGCAACCAGCAGCAACACCAAAGTAAACTATCCAGATTCTATCTGGGAAAATTTGTTTTACTGGGTCTTCCCAATAGCCAGTCCCAATGAATCTGTTGGGTTTACTTTGATGTTGTTGCTGGCTGCGTAAGATTGCTTGCTGGGAGCCAATAGCATAAAGTATAAGTTAACACCAACTTTTGGCCTGATCCCAGTTTAAAATATATGTTTGCCCTGTCTATCTAAAGTCATATAAAAACATTGCACTGAAATCTACCGGATCGTAACAGTGAGTTGTTTTCATTTAGTTGATCAATTGAGTGAATTTTGCTTTCTCCACACAAGTGCACTTCATTCTTGCATCACAACCACTTGTTTCAGTAAACATTCAATTTCAAACATACTCCTATTGCATTTTCATTTTGTCATTTTGGTTACTATATTACCTGTTATAAATCTTTAAAAGTATGAAATCTTCTGGTCTGTTTACAGGAATGTTGCTGAATTCTTACAAATTTGTTGAGATGAATTAGCAATATCTACCAAAGTGACATTCATTTGATACAATTAGGAAGAGTTGCTAGGACTGACTGAGATTTAGCATTTTTTTCTGAAATGCACTAAATTTTTACTGCTATAAAAGTTCACACCCGTCCCATTTTACCTAGCACGCTACTACACATTTTGAGAATATTTGTGCTTTTCATTGCTGGACATGCATGTGTTAGCTAACTCCACATGAGTTCCCTTAATGCATTTTTTAGTTTAACTTATTTCATTTGCTGTTCTTGATTCTTCAGTCATAACAAGTGGCTGCAAGATGATGTTTGAAAGAGCTTTATACAAGCAGCTCTCCTGTAGTACAAAAAGCTGTGTAACCAAAGACCTACATAAATGATGTAAGAGGTTGTGCAAAGTACTGTGTGTGTATTGTATCTAGTAACTACAATGTTAACTCTCTAGAAACAAATCACAAAAAAGACGATTCGAAGAGGAACTGCATGACAAAATGATAACAACAATTGATGGGATAAATTCACACAAGTATGTAACATTTTATTTTTCTACTTTTTTGACAATGTATTTTAATAACAATTGGATATTGAAACCCTTGTGAGTAATCACTTGAACGTAAAGAATGTTCCAGAATAAAGCAACAATCCTATTTTTGATAGCTTAACAATAAAATGCTCTTCTTTGTATTTTTGTTTTATATTCTAAGTAAAATAGTTTTGAAATTCAATGCATGATGTAGTACAAATGCCAGGGAGGGCCTATGTTCAATTCCAGGTAGATTCTGAGCTGGCTGGCCTGAGTTGAGACATTAGTTATTGTCTCCAGGTTAAAGAGAGAAAAACCGAGTCAGTCAAATATTGTGACCCCCTTCTGGAAAGTGTATGTGTGAGTGTTTGCGTGTCTGTAGGAGGACTTGAGTTGAAGGTAGTATCAAGCTTAATTGTGATGCCACCCATGGTGATAAGCCCATCACTATCCTTTTCTGGGCTCACATGTTAGGATCGACTATTTTGGTGAAGAACCAAAGGCCTCAATTTCAACAATTAGTAGAAGAGAGGTACTGAAAGCTCAACAGGTTTTTTTTAAATTACTAGTTCCCACTGAGTCTTTTATGTAGTCAAAATACACTGACATCACTGCAGGGTAGTGGATATAATCCACCAGATCTTTGTGGTTGACGTCTTCTTTTTGGAAAATGTATTGCTTCAGAATTCTGCAGGGAAACACTTTCAGGTACAATATGCTAACAAAGTATATTGCATAACAACCGATGACACAGAACATTACCATTTTACTAAATCTGGTTATCTCGGATTACTCGACTATATGTAATTAAATAAAACTCCTGAAGCAATCGTGTTACTATTTGATACAAAGTGCATTATTAAATGAATACTTAGTCTGCCTACAAGAGATGGTAAATAAGCAAAGCAAGGCCCATTCATATTACAGCAGCTGAAGATCTAGCTTGTATCCTTAGAATAGCAAGAGGAAGCAAATTTCCTTTTACTTTTATAATTGCGTGTACTATGTGTGATTGATGAGTGGGGTTCGGTGTAATGGGAGGGGGGGGTCTCTTGTTAGTGGGCATAGAGTCTCTTGTAGAAAGAACTTTATTCTGTATCTGTTACCTTGATGAAGACAAAAATCCACCACCCCCCAAACACGTCTGCAGTTTACACTACATTATACTGTGTTGCATAGTATTTTTGCATTCATTCATTATGTAGGACTGTATATCCTACAAGAAATGGGTAATAAATATTTTAATAGTTATTATTGTTGCTGTCTGTCTTTGAGTTTTAACTTGGGGAAGTTTCATTTTGTGGAATGGGAGTTCGTAGCTGGTTCTACATTTGAGGTTAGAAAATGATTAGTTTTCACCAACTTCCCTGTTTTCAACTTTGGCCACTGGTTTAGCTAACATTAAAGAAATTCAAAACAAAAAGATGAGCCACAGGACTTCCTCAGTGGCTCAGGAGAGACCTACCTGAGTCATATATGTCAAGATGGTTCAATCTGTGCTGAATAAGCAGACGTCAGCCATGGCAGAGCTGGGTTAACTTTTAATCGCGGGTTGAACTTCTGTGGTGTTTCTCCCGATCTCCTGCCGTAATTTCAGTGCAAACCCCGGAGAAATGGCCTCAATGGCCATTACGGTGTTTCTCAGGGGTTTCCACTCGCTTTCTGCCAAAATTATAGCGGGAGATCAGGAGAACCGTTGCGGAAATTCTACCTCAATGTCTCCCAGCTGGGAGAGGGGGGTAAAACACTTAATTCAGGGCTCCTGTTTGAAATCGCAGTCTAATGACCCCAGTTGAATTTGTATGTATGTGGACATTAGGTGAGATAGGGTTGGGTTTTGTTATGATGTCCATGATAGAATGCCTTGATAGAATAGACTGCCAATACCTACTTTCTAAATTCAAGTGAAGAGCGGACATTTTGCTAAAGTACAGAAGGGCTTTCCGTGCTTTTGGAATCATATTGGTGCATGAGCTAAGGTCTTCAGGAGAGGAGAATATGTAAGGAGAGAGAAAGCAGAACTGTAAATGTAAATGATAGGTTTCATTTCAGAGATAATATTCTGCTTTGAATGGCTGCAACAATTTGGCTATAGGTGCAATATGATATTTATTACAGTTGGCTCATGCTTGCAATATTTTTTCCTTTTACAGACAATGGGTTAAATCTGGTGACTTTTACAGTATGTCATTGTCTTTCAGTGAAAGAGGACTAGAAAAACAAGTAAGCATACTCATATGTATATCTGCACTCTGAGAAACCACGGTTGAGGTCTGTTCTCCTAGCCTTTAAGTCTCAGCAGATTCCGGAAAACTCATGTCTCCCTGGGAACAGGTTTTGTTTCAGTTCAGTTTACGCACTGTGATGCTGTAAAAAGTACAGTATTAAAGCTAGTCAAGCATCAGAAATAACTTTTTCCTATAATATTAACATGAAGCAACTAAAATAACAATTTTACAGGAAATATAAATATTTTAAACACCTTACCAGTGTTCATGGTCATTCTTTTATTCTTGGATCTTCCTCTTCACAAAAAAAACAAGCGTCCAATCTTTGATGAATTTTCACTGTCAAAAGCAGTATACTCTGTAGCAAATATCTGTGTATCTTTGAGGAATTAAAAATCCATACTTTTTACAAAGTCTGTGAAGCACTGTTTTTATTGTTTAACTACGTAAAGTTTATAGTAATTCAGCAGGATAAGGGATTATCCTAAGATTTAAATGAAGATGCGTGACAAATAAGCAAGTGAAATTCAGGCAACTAAATATCATTATGTAACAGAAGAACCTTTCAGAATTAAGAGATTAAGCCTAATTTTTTTTTGTTATGGAAAGTTTTGAACCTGAATTCAAACTATTTTACATAAATATAGCTCCAATCCTGTTCATTGCTTGAACTCATTTTGTATACCCTTTCACCTTGCTACATCTCATCTGCAAAAGCCTCTTCCCAACCTATCTCTTCAAGCACACCTTCAATTACCCTTCCTGATGACTTCTCCTAACTGTTGTTTTTATAACCCCTCATTCTTTTGTGAATCACCATTTAAATGTACTACTTAAGTACAAGTTGTTGTGAAACTGTACTCCCATGTGATTCACCATGTTCAAAAAAAGGAAGAAAAGTTAGAGGCAAAAAGTGTAATTGTTGTTTTCATAATTTCCGACAATGGCTGCCTTTTTCCTTTCTTCCAGTATCGTTCAGTCAGTCTTCCTTCCTTGAAGTATTATGTTGGTTGTGCCACTTTGATATTCCTTTGCATATTTGGGATCCACATGTTTGTTATGCCACAGTAAGTACTGCATTTGCGAATCTTAATCACTTTTAAATTTAAAACATTTTGTAGCCTGACTGCACCTTCAACCAAGTATATTTTTCTCAATAGGACTATCCTACTGGGAATATCATTTGGAACAGCTGCCATTATTCTTCTGATAATTCTCTTCATTTGTTTTGCTAGTCATCTAAAGGTGAGTTGAATAAAAATAATGGGCCAGAATTTGGTGACAAAATAACGGTGAGGCTAATGGCGCTCGCTGTAATTTATGCGCAAATGCTATGGTAACCAGGCGAGAGCAGATGCGTGATTAAACGTGGAAATCCAAAAGTTGCTGTCTGAGATGTGCTGCGCCACTCCGCTGTTAGCTTCGCGAAAACAGCATCTCGCTTTCTGCCTCACCATTGAAATGCATTGAATGGCATGAAGTTGCTGTATTTGCACGTTAGATACGACCCAGACTTGCCAGAGAAAGATAAGTCTTGTTCATTTCAGTCTAAGTACCCTTTTAACAATGTGATAGATGATAATTACTGCCAATCAACTTCTCTGGCACTGAAATTTTTTTTTTATTCGTTCATGGGATGTGGGCGTCGCTGGCAAGGCCAGCATTTATTGCCCATCCCTAACTGCCCTTGAGAAGGCGGTGGTGAGCCGCCTTCTTGAACCGCTGCAGTCCATGTGGTGAAGGTTCTCCCACAGTGCTGTTAGGAAGGGAGTTCCAGGATTTTGACCCAGCGTCGATGAAGAAACGGTGATATATTTCCAAGTCGGGATGGTGTGTGACTTGGAGGGGAACGTGCAGGTGGTGTTGTTCCCATGTGCCTGCTGCTCTTGTCCTTCTAGGTGGTAGAGTCGCTGGTTTGGGAGGTGCCTTGGCGAGGTGAGTGACGAAGGAGGAAGCCTCCGAAAGCTTGTGATTTCACATAAAACTGTTGGACTATAACCTGGTGTTGTAAGATTCCTTCCATCCTGTGGATGTGACACACTGCAGCCATTGTGCGCCGGTGGTGAAGGGAGTGAATGTTTCGGGTGGTGGATGGGGTACCAATCAAGCAGGCTGCTTTGTCATGGATGGTGTCGAGCTTCTTGAGTGTTGTTGGAGCTACACTCATCCAGGCAAGTGGAGAGTATTCCATCACACTCCTGACTTGTGCCTTGTAGATGGTGGAAAGGCTTTGGGGAGTCAGGAGGTGAGTCCCTCGCCGCAGAATACCCAGCCTCTGGCCTGCTTTTGTAGCCACAGTATTTATATGGCTGGTCCAGTTAAGTTTCTGGTCAATGGTGACCCCCAGGATGTTGATGGTGAGGGATTCGGCGATGGTAATGCCTTTGAATGTCAAGGGGAGGTGGTTAGACTCTCTCTTGTTGGAGCTGGTCATTGCCTGGCACTTGTCTGGTTCGAATGTTACTTGCCACTTATGAGCCCAAGCCTGGATGTTGTCCAGGTCTTGCTGCATGTGGGCTTGGACTGCTTCGTTATCTGATGGGTTGCGAATGGAACTGAACACTGTGCAATCATCTATTAACTATTACAAGTGTGGAGTCTCATCCCATCAGGTTTTAATTGTTGGAGATTCTAAAAATATAAAATTTGAAATTTTAACTTTTTTTAACTTTTCTTTTCTGGCTCTTTTTTCTCTCTCTCTTAATCCAATCGTTCTTTCTTTCTGTCTTTTTCTGTACCTGATTTGACATTGAATTCACCCACTCTAATTTACACTTCCTTCTCAGTCCTTGTGTTGGTAATTTCACAATCATTCAATCTGATTGGTTAAGGAGATACACAGTTGCTTGCCCTGTTCACTCAGGTCCCAGATGCCCCATTTCCCTTGCTGTGATGTTATCAGCTCGCACTTTCAGCAACTTGCCACACAAAAAATTTAAAAACCTAAACATGCAAGGGCAAGACTAACTAACTGCAGGCGCCATAAGATGCCCTGCCACAGCAAATTATGGCCCGTTGTAACCAACAAAATCTGTTGATTTATTATCTAAATTTTCTGCTGTCATATTCACGATTGATGATTCTTTATAACTTCTGTTTATAATCTTTCAACACTTTATAAACAGTACTGATGCATGTTCAATTCTGTATATCTGTAATAGATAGAAATGCATAGAAGTTACAATACAGAAACAGGCTGTGTCAGTGTTTTCCCTCTGTGCGAACAAATAGTTCTAATCACATTTACCCATCTTGTTCCCATATCCCTTTATCCCCTTTCCTTTCATCCACCTATCCAATGTAATCCTGAATGTTGACAGTTTCTGCCTCAACCACTAATGCTGGAAATGAATTCCACAGCTTCACAATTCTCTGTGTAAAGAAGTTTCTCCTGCTTTCAGTTCTAAATTTCTTACATTTAACCTTGTATCTATGGTCCCTCATTCTTGACCCCTCAACTACTGGAAACACAACTGCTTCTATCTACCCTGTCCCATACTTTCATAATTTTAAACACATCTATCATATTGCCCCTAATCTGTATTGTTCTAACAAAAAAAGACCCATTTTTTCAAGTCTTTATTTGTGTTTTCTCATACCAGGCAACATCCTAGCGATTCTGCATTGCACCCTCTAAAGCATCAATATCCTTCCTATAGCGTGGAGCCCAATACTGCACACAGTGCTATATCTGAGGTCTTATTAAGATTTTGTAAAGGCTTATCATTACCTCTTGACTTTTATATTTTATACCCTGTGATAAAACCGAGAATTCCATTAGCTTTTTTTAATGGCCTTGGGTTAAAGGCTCTATATAAATCCATGATGATGATACCACTACTATTGCTACTGCCACTATTACCCCTATCACCACCATCACCACCAACACAATTATCACCATCACCTAATTTTCTTTAAGACTGGAATGCCATTCTGCTGCATTCTGACCCACTTTAACCACTGGCTAATAGGTGCCAGTGTTTCTTGAAATTTGAACTCGTAGAAACAAATGTTCCTAAAGGTGATACTTAAACATTTCAGCTTTAGAAATGTCATGAAACTACCTTTCCATTAGTTACTTTTACATTTTTATTTGGCTCACAGTGAAAATTTTGAATTAGAAATTACTAAAAATGTGATTAAAATTTCAACTTACCTCTTTTCTCTGCTTCACACACAGCACTGGATGAACAGCTCATCTTCAAATTTGTTCATTGCCATCTCTGAAACTGTTACAAAGAAACCAATAGTACGGCTACCACTGACTCTTGTTGCCGTAACTGTTGTATTGGTCATTTCAGTTTTCAACTTGGTGAGTAATTATAATATAACCATGACAAATATGTCCAGAAGTGAATCTTTTCTAAGCTGTATGTGAACTAAATTAATGATACTGCATTGTTGCTTTATTCTTTGTAACTCTGAAGCCCTAAACGGTGCAATTTTTCCAGATGTTAGTAATGAAACCTGAAACAGTAGTAGCGTGTGCTATCCACGTAGATGGAGGTTGCTTGTTTCTGATGTGGCTATAACAGAGGTACAACCGCATATAAAGATATGGCAGGCAACTCCAGAATTTAGAGTGGATAGGAGAGGGTCATGCAACTGTGTCAAAATAAATTTTGGGGGTGTGGGGGAAATGGTGAAATATCACCGCTGACCTGAGTGGTAGTGCCTATAGTTTATGAAGTTGCCAATGAGTTTGTACATCTGGCATTAAAACATTAATTAAAATCATTAAGTGAAGTGAGGAAAGAGGGAATGGAAATGGGTCACATTACAGTGATGGTAATTTTGGCATATTACCATGTTCTGTTAGGAGCTTGATAGACCCATAACTTACAAGTGTGGTAAATATTTCTTTATTTACACTTTATTATCCTTCTGACATTTGAGAGAGAATTTCTGATTGGCAGATTTCCTGTAAACTCTCATTTTGTTCTTGGGACGTGGATGACATTGATGAGGCCGTTAACGTTGACATTAATTGCCCATCGCTAGTTGCGCTGAGAAGGTGGTGGTGGGGTCTTCCTTAACTGCTGCAGTCTTTGCAATGATGACATTTCCACATTGTGGTAGGTAGAAAATTCTAGGATTTTGACTCAACAAAGATGAAGGAATGGCAGTATATATCTAAGTCAGATTGTATGTGACTTAGAGGTGATGGTGTTTATACTACGTTTCTGTAGGTGGAGGTTACTCCATTTACCAGTTAACATCTGCATAAAAATAGAACGCACTGGAATGTGGTACAAGTGTGTTAAGTGTTTATGTGTGAAGTTCGCCAATTGGAATTTCTACCCATTCATGGCTATTTTTTCTCCTCTTCATATTTTCCTCGACAATATACTCAGGGTTGCTGATTGCAATCCAGTTTATACGGGGTACAAAACTGCAGCCTGAGAAGAAAGTGCTGATGTGATTTGGATTTTGAAATTTAAAGTCTGTACATTTAGTTTTTCATTTGGGTGTTTAAATAAATGTCCAAAATTTTTGGGCTTTGTTGCATACCATGGAGCCTTATGCTCCACGTAAAAAGTATAAATTAATGTTCCCAATAATTTAAATAAATTCTAAGCTACAGATACTAACACCTTGATGTTCAGACTTAGGATTTATCCACAAATGAGGCAACAATGCTAAAAACAGCCCTTTCCAATCTCCCAGGCCCATGTAATTCAAATAGGACACATAGTTGTGGGCCAAATTGCCAAGGTTAATGGGTCTCATGTGGCCCATTAGTTTAGACACCTCAGGTTTAAATTTTATTTCTTATCCTATTTTAGGAATGTACAAAGTAGTGAAAACTGTATGTTATATTGAATATTGCTGGTTTCTTTTTAGTACTCCATGCCAAGTCTAAATGTCAATCAAACAATGCACAATATGACAAGTACTTCAGAGGATAGAAATTACTGCCTTCCTGTGAGTATAGATTAATATTACTTTTTTATCAATTCTTAACCTATGATTAATGATCACCTAGAGTGCGCAGGCTTGATAGGGAATACTTAACACTGCTTCAGAAAACAGGGGTCTTGCTTACAAACCTGATCTAATATTTTGAAAAAGTCACTAGAAAAGTGAATCCGGGAGATCTGTGTCGTCTACGTGGATTTCCAAGCAAGGTTTTCATAAAGTGCCAGAAAGGGTTGTGTGCTAAAATTAAGTCACATGAGGGGTGAAATTGGTTTTCACCAGAAGTGCGAAACTGGCTCACGAAGTCAATGGAAAAGAAAATCAGGCGCGATGTAAAACGGGCTGCCGATTTGCTACAAGCCCGTTTCGCGCTAATGGCTAAGACCAATTTCATCCCCACGGTGTCAGTGATATTGTGAGGTGGATCGTAAGTTGGCTACTGGACTGTAGGCAAAGGATGTCTTTAAATATGGTTGCTTCCTAATGGGATCTGGTTGTTAGTCGGGTTCCTCAGGGTTCGGGGCTGTCGACCATCTTGTTTATTAAGTGTATTAACAATCTGCAGAAGAGCATAAATGGGACGGTTATTACATTCATTTTATGATACTATATTATAGAGTAGAATCAGGATTTTAGAAGAAGGAAACAGATGAGAACTGAATTTGGATAGATTGGAGAAGTGGGCCCACGACTAGCAAATGTTTTTCAATATAGATAAATGAGCAGTTATGCATGCGAATATGCAGAATTCAGGTAGAGGGTATACATGAGTAGGCACAGGTTAGAGGTGATAGGAAGGGAGAATGGACTTGGGAGTGATCATTGACCAATCCCTAAAGCTTCAAGTGCAGGGTTAGTTGGCTGCAGCCAAAGTGGATTGTATTGCACAGATTGTTCAATGTAAAACTAGGGCCATAACAATAGGGCTGTATAAAGCTTTGGTAAGACCTCATTTGGAGTATTGTGTATTTTTTTGATACCTTCACCATAAGAAGGACATTGTCTAGAGATGGTATACCCAAAGATAACGAGGATGATCCCTGGCTGCATTGAGCTTTGTGTTTGAATTTTCTGGAGCAGCATAGATTTAGAGGGGATCTGATTGAGGCATTTAAAATTATAAAGGGTGTCTATAAACATACAAGTGGATAGATTGTTAGAGGTGATGGGCTGGTTAAAACTAGGGGCCATCATCTACATTGACAAAGTAGGGAGTGAGGGAGCTCTCTCTCAGGACAACATCACTCTTCCCTCTTCTTCGCCCCCCCCCCACCCTCTTGTGGGGGTGGGGGGAGAAGATGGGCCAGGAAGCAGACAGAACTGATGTAACTCAGAGTTATTAGGTAGTCTCATGACCAAGTACGAGGAGGTACAATGCCACCTCCATCCTGAGGCACACAGTGACACCCAGCAGCCAGCCACCTTAATTATTGCTCCCACTGGTGAAACACCTAGAAGGAGCAATACAATAGGTTCTACATTTACATATTTTCATAATTTTGATGGAGCTCTCGCACACTTTGTGTGGAGCAGTTCAGAATTAAATCAAAATTTCAATGGAAGATCGTGCCAAAGGGTTTCACCGCCCAGTGTTCCATCTGGTGTCTGCATGTTCTATGCTGACACGACCCTTGATTGGAAAAATGCCCCTTGCATTTTTATCTTGATTTTTAATTACTTGTTCTGTCCACTTACAAACACACACACACACACACACACACACACACACACACACACACTCTTAACGTGCAACAATCTCTGATGAGTGACCTGTTCCAAAGACTCCAATTGATTTCTTGGGCAGCAATTCAATTTTTGTTTGATATTCATGATTTATCTGAGACTCTTAATTGAATCACTTACTTCATAGTATTAGTCTATATTAAAGAGGTATGTTGAATTATAAGATAGCTAGATTTATCCTTTTGAATACCCTGAAAAGAGACATTTCAGATATCCTTTGTAGGTTAATATATTTTTGTTGCAGGTTATTCCATAACTGTTGGGCGATTAATTACTCATGTATTGATATGAACAGAGCAGTAGAGAACTGATGCATAACTATATAGCAAATCCATTGTTTGCTGGTTAAAATACTTTGAAATTAATTTAATTTAATGCATTATCTGAATCATTGATTAATCATTTAGTAAGAAATTAACTGCACACTGTTGTGTGTATTCTAATTCTTTCAAATTTGTTTTTGGTAGTACTACGTATACTGTTGTATTCTGGGACTCATCACCTGCTCAGTCTTCCTCAGAGTTAGCTTTGAGCTCAAAGCACTCCTATTAATTATTGCCTGTGTGGTTTATAACATCATTCTCCTAAAGACCTATGCTTCTTTGTTTGATGCCTACAAGACGATTCTGTACAACAGGTATGATTTTACTAACAATGGAGTGTGGGAAATTTTAATCCTCTGATGTTAATGTGCACGTGCTGTCACTGATAATTGACTCCCTGAAAAGTTTGTTTCTCCATTGTTGCTTCTGTCCATGGGCAACTAGGTCATCAGTTAGCAACAAGCCCTCGGATTGTGTGTGCGATATTAATCAGCACCTATGTGTGGAGATTTAAAAAAAATTGTTCCAGCAATATAAAAACATTTTGAAAAATTTGCCTAGGCCACATTAAAGGATGAAATCTTTTGGATACATTATTTTTTCTTTTGTCTTTTTCAGCTTTTAATTTCTGTCTTCTGTTTGCCGAGCATCATGCCCCAGGCAAATGGGTAACTAGCCCTCCCTGTGGGGAAGCATCTGGCTTCTGCTTTATCATGCCTTTTTTAATGCCAATCTGTATAGCTCTGTTATTTGTGTCCAGTATGAAGCATGTATAGATTGGGGTCATTTGGTGCATTGTTGGGCTAAACCACAGCTGTGAGAACTATATAACCACACATCTATTTGCATAATGCAGACCATTAGAATCAACTGAGAAATAATTAGTTTCAGTTGCTCTACTAACAAACATATCGGATATATTTTTGTTGCACAATTTTTATTTTTACAATTTATTTTTATTCTTATTTTTCAATATTTTGGTGTTGCTCTAACATGGACTAAATCTTGACCAAACTGGTGGGCAGGCTGCTACCAATGGTTCACTATAAATGAGATTTGGGAGTTTTGAGTTGGCAGCTGACTTTCCTTTAGTTTCAAAAAAAAACTTTCCTCTCCCCTTGGGAGGTACTTGACTTTCATCCCGTGCTTTGCCCCAGCTGAGCTGTTGGAGATTTGGACTATTCTGTGTAGGGAGCAGCAGGTGCAAAGTTTGCATTCCCAGAGCATTATTTATCCTGCTCTTCACCCTCTGCTGCTCACGTTATACTCTATGCTTTTTTAAAAAATCAAACCTATTCAATAATTCATGTGATGCAGCTAGAGCATTTGTTGTGCCACTCTGCACTATAGGAATCAGGACTCAAATAAAGCCACAATCTCATATGTGAGATTCTCGCCAAATTAAGAAAATTGGTATGCCTGTGCATCCTAGTCTGAAGGAGACCTGTGGACACACCAGTATTTTGTCTGCCAGACCACATGTCATAGTGAAGAATACTTATCTTCTGAGCACTTGTAAAATGGGGGTTGTCATTATAGCTCATGTTTTATAAATAGATGTAATGTAGATTCTGTAAATGTATGCAGTATCATTTTGTTTGTGTTTATTGCATGTTGATAGATTTATCAAATAGTCACAAAGATATTTTTATTATTCCTGAATTTAAGTCAAAAGAGTATTTCATTCATTAGGAGCAACTAATTTTGTGATTTTCATTTTTGAACAGTAGGGAACCAGGTCCCATGAAAAACCCAAAGATTATGGGAAGCTTTTACCTCCTTCTGTTTGTATTCACTCTGCTGTTTTTAACAAAACAGGTAAAAACAAAATTTGCAGTGCTGAAATATGTCCCTTTTGCCTATAATTAAATCAGCGGCAGGCAAAAGCAATTTTATATTTTTTTATTTATTTGCAGAATGAATATTATTGTAGACTAGACTTCCTATGGAAGAATAAATTTAAAAAAGAGAGGGAGGAAATTGAGACAATGGAGAACCTGAATCGTCTTTTATTGGAAAATGTGCTGCCAGGACATGTCGCTGCACACTTCATTGGTGAAAATAAGAAGAATGAGGTATGGATTCCTTGCACCCAACAGTATTTGCCAATAACAGATTAATCATTGCCCAACAGTTTTATTTATTTTTTACATCCAGCACTGCTATTTTACACATGAAGATCAAAATGATGATTCATGTATGTGAAGGAGTGTTTAATTGTTGGCAATAATAAATTTTATTGTAGAAATCATTCAAATACTTACTAGCGGTTCAACCAAAGGTTAGTTACCCCTGGAACAAACAGAGTATCTTCCCAGTGATAGCAAGTGCCAGGTTATTCTTTCACTTGGGTAAAAGTTTTGATCTCTGTCACTGAAATATTATCTGTTCCTTTAAAGATAACATTATCTTATCCAGCAAGATTCTGTATGTACTACTATCAAACTGGTACCATCTAGGTAATGAGAAAGACAGATTCCGCCTGAAATGTTAACCTGACTTTCTTTAGCAGATATTTATAGGCCTATCATATTTCCAGCATTTAGTACAAAATTCCACTTTTGCAATTTTTCATCATTATCTCTACTGTTTTGAGAGTGATGCATGTGGACAGCACAGAGGCGGGGAGGAGGCAGATCACAAGCTTGTAGAGTTTTGTGCAAGTGCACTGGGGAGCTTGGCACAATCACATTGGTATCATGACAGAGTTAAGGCACACTGTTGATGTGCACTGACACTGACTGACTTTAAAAGATAAATCAAATGGGCCAGATTTTGCTGTAGCAGGGCATCTAACAATGTCTGCCGTTAGTTAGACTTGCTCCTGCGCCATTCAGCTCTAAACATTTTTGCCCACTAATTTGCTGGAAGCGCTAACTGATAACATCACAGCAAGGGAAACAGGGCATTTGGGACCTGAGTGAACAGGGCAAGCAACTGTGTATCTCCTTAGCCAATCAGATTGAAGGATTGAGAAATAAACAGTGGAAGGACTGAGAAGGAAGTATAAATTAGAGTGGGTGAATTCAATGTCACATCAGGTACAGAAAGAGAAATAAAGAGAGGGAAAGAAAGATTGGATTAGGAGAGAGAGAAAAAAGAGACAGAAAGGAAAAGTTTTTAAAAAAAGTTTACATTTTAATTTTGACATTTTTAAAATCTCCAACAATTAATACCTGAAGGAATGAGACTCCACACTTGTAATAGTTAATTTTCAGTGGCAGAAAGGTTGATTGGCAGTATTTAAGAATTATCACCTCAATTATCATTACGCTTGTAATGACGAGACTTAACTTTCTGTGGCGAGTGCAGTTTGTATCTACCACGCAAATACAACAACTTCATGACATACAATGCATGCCAATGGTAGGGCAGACAAAGGAATGCCGTTTACGCAAAGAATAACTGTGGAGCAGCGCAACTCGGACAGCAACTTTTGGATATTGGCAATTAACAGCGGACCTAACCCTCACCTGAAGTTGCTATACCATTTACGCATAAATAACAGGGCGCGCCATTAGCCTCACTGTTATTTTGACAGCAAAATCTGGCCCAACATTGATTTAGATTTTTGAAGGTGGATTTTGATTTAGAGAAGACATTATAGGAAAAATATATAAATGCATTTCTTATCACTGTATGAAGTCATGAGGAGCAAAGTTCTAATCAGCCGAACCGCATTTTGGTCTTGTTACTTACGCCAAGCTTCATCTATGAGTGCAAAATTGGTAAGTATACTGCACAATTGGCATTAGTGCGCTGAAAAATGCTGTACTGCATTAACCGTAAACTTACAGTTTAATTAGAGTATTACTCAAGCAGACGCACACAATCGGGTAGATTTTCAAAATGAACATCAGGCAGTTTTGCGATACTGGGCGACAAGTTGAAAATCTACTCTAAAAATGTTTTCAAGTGTTTTCTATTAACTTCCCATTTTATTCCTGCAACACAGACAGTTCCTAGAGGGTGGAAAAACAGCCACTTGCACCCATCTGCTCTAAATCAGTTGTTCTAAAAGAGCCGCACCATCACTAGTCACCTCCCTGCTGAGATTAAGAAAACAATGTTCTATACATAATGAAAGCGGAAAGTTATCCCTAAAGTGAGGATTTTACCTTGGGAATTTCCTACCATGCTCCTTGGTGCACTTTAATGGCAAATTCATTCATTGTATCCCTGGACCAACATAAGTAAAGGATTTTACCTGTGGGTTGGTGATTTAGATGCGGTCAAGTAGAGTGTAGCTTTTGAAATAAGGATTTGCTAGGTATCAGTGATTATGATAGCGGTTGAATAACCTGATGCTCTATATGGATCCATACTTGAAGAATGATCACTTTGATGAGGTACCAGCAGGCCACAGGCTGCTACATCCCAGCATGAATCATGAGAGAAGGGAAAAAAGAGGAGACAACTGGAAAACAAAATTCTAGGCTGTTTAATGTGTACAGACATGCAGGCTGCTATTGAACTTTCTCTTTTTTAAAAAAAAATGTTTTTATTGGTGCGAGGAAACCTTTTTGTTTTTCTTGTGCAGGATTTGTATCATCAGTCTTATGACTGTGTTTGTATCATGTTTGCATCAGTTCCTGATTTTAAAGAATTTTACACAGAATGCGATGTGAACAAAGAAGGACTCGAGTGCCTGAGACTATTAAATGAAATAATAGCAGACTTTGATGAGGTAATTTTTTAAAATTAAGAGTTAGTTTCACTAGAGTTTAAACATTTTGCTTTCAGTATGTGTAAAACGTATTTTTACAAATTCACTGCATTATACACTTTTTTTGTAGCTTTTGTCAAAACCGAAATTCAGTGGTGTTGAAAAGATAAAAACTATTGGGAGCACCTACATGGCTGCTGCAGGCCTTAGTATCGCCACAGGTCAAGAAAATAAACAGGTAATCCCGAATAGCTCTGACATTACTAGCATAGTCTTTTCTTGAGACCATGCAACAATTAATTATGAAACAATTTGTTTCAGTTCTAGAGATGTTTAACTGTTAGTTGCTATTTGATCTATATTTTACATGGGGGACAAAATGATTTGTTTTATTTGCTCTTAAGGGACATTTCTTTGCCCCAATTTTTCTACTTAACAAAATGCCTAATGAGTTACTTTACATTTTTCAACCACTAGAAAAAGTTTAACAGATCACAACTCAGCAACCCAGCACTTAGCTTTCATTTCCTAATCAGCCTCACTTGAATTCTGATCCGGTTTGTCATTGGAAACAAGAATGTGTCTGACAGTCACAGTTGGTTGGAAAAAAATTAGGCTTCAGGAAATTTTATTTTGAACCCTTTTATTATTTATGTCCCATTCAATACATTTCAATTACATCACTTCTCCTTTAGGAAAAGCCAATTTAAAGATATGCTTCCTTTAATCTTTTGAATTGTTTTTATGTTAATGTACAATTCAATAAACAAGAATACCTAGATTATTCAGATAACAATATAATTCATGTGGCAGATTGTGACTAAGCACCTTTTCTAGTTTCAACACAAATGATATGCTAAGTGGCTTTTTATCTTTGCTATACTTAAAGTATTCTACAATTATCCTTTTAAGTGAAGTAACCTCGATATAAACACTATTAACTTGTTCAGCACTACTTCAATGTTAATTTTTCAGGGGAAAAAAGAATTGAATGTTGGAAATCTGAAAGAAAATTTGAAAATGCTAGAAATGTAGTTGGTTCATCAGCACCTGGATGAGAAAGATGGGTTATGCTAAGAGGTGGGGCTCGATTTTTGGACGTCCGAGCCGGCGGGTTCGTGGCAGGGGGGCTCTGAAAATTGGGGATTCCCAGGGCGGGTCCGGAGCCCGGCTCCAACCCGCCCACTTCCGGGTTCCCCAGTGACGTGCTTAGATGCGCGCGCAGCCCCCGCATGCGGGACTCCTGCCGGCAATTAAAGCCGGCGGGATCCCACTTAAGGCAATTAATGTGATAGTTCAGGTCGTTAGCAGACCTGATTTGTAGGATATTTTAGGAGGGGTGGGATTTTCATCTCAACTGAGAGTGTTTCCCGTACTGGGGGAAACACTCCCAGTCGAAATGGACATGTTGCAGCCACCAGCCTGTGGCTGCTGCAGAGGTCCATTTGACGGGGGGCGGGGGGAGACCCTCACTCATTGCAGGAGGCCACTCTGTCTGTCACTTTGGACAAAGTTTGGCCTCCACCACCCTCCTCCTAACAATAAAAATTCACCAACTTGGAACCTCAACCCCGGTATGCAGACACATTTACCTACCTTGCAGATCCCCTCAAACGTACATCTTCCAGATGGGGGCCGCCGTAGCTGCAGTCATGACCTCTTCGGAGGACGAACAGCATCACCAGCCTCGCCGGCCACGCCGTCCACCTCTGACACGTGGAGCTCCACAACAAGTGCTGTGACACATCCACCTGCACAGCAGGAGGGAGGGCAACTGCAGAGAGAGACGCGTCGCAGAAGGCACTACCCTCGCCACAGGGTCTACAGATCAAGGCTCAGCTTCCTGGACCTCTCTGAGCAGCAGTGCACACGGAGGCTCAGAGTCACTCGACATGTAGTTGTGGACATCTGCAGCCTCCTTCATGCCGAGCTGCTCCCGGCTGGCCCGAGCACCACCTTCTTACCTGTCGCTGTCAAAGTCACCACTGCCCTCAACAACTTCTCCTTCACATCCTTCCAGGGTGCCACCGGGGACATCGCCGACGTCTCTCAGTCGTCTGCACAAAAGAGGCCTGCAAATACACCTACACCCACTCTGCAGTGACACAATGGGTGGCATCAGTTGTGGGTCTTCATTGTGATCCTCAGGAAAGGGCAGTATTGCACAAACCAGACAAGATTCACAAAGACGTGGCAGTAGTGGTGACAATATAATATGTAATGTGAGTTGATCAGAAATCAAATATAAGTAAAAACCATGACAAACCCTCAAACACCCTTGTGCATCCCCTTCATGCTCACGACACGTTTGCCTTATGCTTCCTACTGCACATATGTGATGCATGCCCTGTGGCTGTAGCACAGGTAGTGGCAGGTTGAGTGAGGCTGACCGTGAAAGAGATGCATGAGAGGGTGAGTCTGAGACAGAGCCATGAGATTGTATGAGGATTGGGTTGAGTGGTAGTGGTGGGATGAGTACTGGCGAGGTGAGTAAGTGCAGGTAAGATGAGGATGTGCTTTGAGTGGGTGTGAGGAGTGATGTGATAGAGTAGTGTTGGCAGTGCAGAAGAAGATGTGGGGTGGGGGCGGTGATGTGGCAGACGGAGTGTAGGGGAATGAGTAAGTGTACTCACTTCAGCTGACCTACTTAGGTCATTGCAGCGCCTCCTGCACAGTATGCAGGTGCGTGATATGGTGGTGCTGGTGACCTTCTCTGCCACCTCGAGCCAGGCCTTTGTGGTGGCAGAGGCAGGCCATTTCCCGCCCGCCCGCCGGGGAGAAGATCTCTGTCCTCCCCCTCCTCCTCACCCCATCCAGTAGGACCTCGAGTGAGGCATCATTAAACCTGGGAGCAGCCTTCCCCCGGGGCTGCTCCATGCTGTAATTTTGGCTCCTTTCTGCAGCATCAGTCAGTGGAAGACTGCCCCTTTAAATAGGGCTCCTCCAGCTGACAGCCTATGATGCGGGTGCGCAGTCCGCCCGCTGCGCTGCTTTCCAGCGCGAAACCCGGAAGCCAAGGTAAGTGTTACCCACGCACCCAGTCGACCCCCCCCCCCCCCCCCCCCGCCAACCTGCCTCCCTCCTAATATCGAGCCCGTGATGTTTGCTGAAGAAGCTATTCTGCATTTCCAGCATTTACTGCTTTTATTTCTGTTGGATTTTTTTCAGTATAAATTCAGAATAAGTTGACTTAATAGGTGTGATTAAAACATAAGCTTCAAAACTAAGGTGCACAGATCCTATGAAGTCCACAAGCAAATCCCAGAGGGTCGATGAGGTCTTCAGATTTCTGTTCATCTTGGGTAAAGTGTATTGTGTGCCATAAGCACAGTGTTTCGAGCATTCTAAATTGTTGCAGTATATTAATTAAAAAAAAATTCTGCAAGGATAGCACCATTTCCTTTTTGTCACTGACTTTTGAACTTAGTGACGAGGGTCCCCAGGAGTGTGACATTATTTTTTGGCAGCTCCTGGGAGTTTGTCAATATCTGCAGCGTGTCCCTAGGAGTATAACACCTAATTTCCCAAGTATTGTCGCTCTGTGATCTGCTTGACTGTACCAGTATAGGCTCACGGGTACCGGCTGATTATCTGGTTCAGTGGATTACCTACCAGTCAGTCAGGCATGTAGAGTCTTCCTAACCATTTGCCAGCTACTTGGCACTTGAGATGCCACCCAATCATTGGTTCGCTCAGCCATCTGACTTATGATCTTGAGTTCCTCATCTGGTAATGATAGCTGTAAATCTCCTGGAACCCCTTGCAGGAAACAATCTTTGAACATTAATTGAAATATTTCTTTATACCCTGTTATATTTTCCTCCTCAGAACACAGAGTCAATATGTCATCCATTTCATCGCAAGTTGTCTAACTACAGCCATTAAATGACAGTACCAGTCTTTCTGTCCCTACTTCTTTACTCTACATTCTCAACCAATTTAAGCTCTATTTTTGGTCTTCAGTTATTTATCCTAGGTTTCCACCAATTGTTATAGTTCAGGTTATCTTCTCCTCATGCCCAAAAGCTGACTTACATAAACAGACTCATGTTACTTATGAACCTAAACCTAACCTTATGTATAATGAATGGCATGTAGTGTGCCTCAGAGCTAACAATCTAGCCTTTTACTTCTGGTTATAATGGGAATAGTAAGGATATTTAATATATACTCCTGAGTTCTCTGATAAACTGAAAAACGCCATGCTCTCAGAGCATGTATTTTTTATGAATCAAAAAACAATTATTTCTTTTAAACTTGTTCCATCTTAATTTCCTGGTGCCTTAGCTAACTTAAAATTTCATATGAAAGATAAAATATAGCAATATTTTATGATATAAAGCAGGTAGGATCCTAATTTCCGTCACGTGCATCTTCTGTGGATTTAATTTCAGAGCATTGACAGACATGAGCAAAGCAAATATCAATGCATGGCTTTAGGTTTTTGAAACTGCAGGCTAATGAATTTGGTGTGGATGTTTAGGAAAGTGTTGTTTTCTTATATTTCCCTTTTTCCACATTACCTAGTTTGTTTCCCTTAAATAGGGGTTTTCCATGGAAGAGCTCCAAGATACAGAAATGCATAAAAATCTCACACAGAATACAATGCTTAAAAAGTAGTTTATAAATTTTAAATTGATGCAGTTGTTTACATTAGTAAGGATACCATACGTAATACAATGCACAGTTTAGAATTACCTTTCTTTAACCTCATCCTTTTATATATTGTGGTAGTAGCAGCAGCAGACTAGTGTGGAATCAGAAATGCACCTTGTAAATCCCAACTGTTACAGATTAAATGGCAGAATAAAAAGTGGTTCGACAAGCAGTGAGTAGTTTTTAAACCCTCTTTTTAAAGAAAAATAGTATATATCTGTGTGGCTGGGGTCTGAGCTCATTATCCAGTGCAGTACCAGGGGAGTGCAGCATCATTGCAGGTGTCCTTTAGATGAGGTATTAAACTGAGGCCCCTTTTCCCTATTCTCGTGGTTTAGGACACTAAAGATACTATCACACTTTTCAGAGACATGCAGGGAGTTTTCCTAATAACTTGGCCAACATTCCTACCCTAATGGATGAGATCAAAGACTGCAGGGAAGATGGGCAAACTGACCACGGCACCATGGTACAGGAGGCCATTCAAGTGGGGGGAATAAAAAGCAATGTGGTGGTGGTGGGGGATAGATACTGTTCTCTGCAGCCATGATCGGGAGTCCCGAAGGCTGTGTTGCCTGCCTGGTGTCAGGGTTAAGGACATCTCCTCGCGGCTGGAAAAGAACTTGGAGTAGGATCCAGTTGTTGTGGTCCACGTAGGAACTAGGAATGAGGTTCTGAGGGAGTTTAAGGAGCTAGGAACCAAATTAAAAATCAGAACCTGAAAGGTAATAATCTCTGGATTGCTACCTGAGCCACGTGCAAATTAGCATAGGGACAAACAGATTAGATGGTTAAATGCATGGCTGAAAAAGTGGTGTGGGATGCACGGGTTTCAATTCATGGGGCACTGGCACCAGTACTGGGGAAAGAGGGAGCTGTTCCATTGGGACGGGCGGCACTTAAATTGGGCAGTTACCTGGTGAGTCGAATAACTAGGGCGGTAGATAGGACTTTAAACTAATAAGAGTGGAGGGTTCAGTAAGGGTAATTTTATCAATCCAAAAATAAAAGTCAAGGCTGTAGAGCAGAGTAGCGATTTGGATAAAAACAAGTAGTGTGACAGGAAGGGACAGAGAGTTTAATAAAGGCAATAAGGCATTAGTGAATAAGGTCACATCAGGGAAAAGAAGTTAATTAAAGGCGCTGTAACTGAATGCACAAAGCATTTGTAACAAGATAGATGAATTAATGGCACAAATAGAGATAAATGGGTTTGATCTAGTAGCCATTACTGAGATGTGGTTGCAGGGTGACCAGTGTTGGGAACTAAATATTCCAGGGTACTTGACTTTTAGAAAAGATAGGCAAAATGGAAAAGGAGGGGGGTGGGGGTGGGGGTGGGGGCGGGGGCGGGGGGGGGTATTCCTGATAATAAAGGATGAGATAAATGTAGCAGTGAGAAAGGATCTTAGCTCTGCAAATCAGAATGTAGAATCACTATGGATGGAGCTAAAAAATAACAAAGGGCAGAAAACACTGGTGAGAGTAGTTTTCAGGCCCCCCTAACAGTAGTTAAAGTGTTGGACAGAGTATAAATCAGTAAATTAGAGGAGCATGTAACAAGGGTAATGCAATAGTCATGGGGGACTTTAATCTTCATATAGACTGGACAAACCAAATTTGGCAAAAGTAGTTTGTAGGACGAGTTCATGGAATGTATCCAAGATAGTTTTCTTGAACAATATGTTGAGGAGCCAACTAGGGAACAGGCTATTTTGGATCTAGTACTGTGTAATGAGATAGGATTAATTAGTAATCTTATAATAAAGGATCCTCTGGGGAATAGTGATCATAATATGATGGAATTTCACATTGAGTTTGAGAGTAATGTAGTTAAATCTGAAACTAGGTTCTTAAATTTAGACAAGGCCAATTATGTAGGTTTGAGGGGCATAAGAAATAGGAGCAGGAGTAGGTCATACGGCCCCTCGAGCCTGTTCTGCCATTCAATCAGATCATGGCTGATCTTCAACCTCAACTCCACTTTCCTGCCCAATCCCCATATCCCTTGATTCCTCTAGAGTCCAAAAATCTACCTATCTCAGCCTTGAATATATTCAATGACTCAGCACCCACAACCCTCTGGGGTAGAGAATTCCAAAGATTCACAACCCTCTGAGTGAAGAAATTCCACCTCATCTCAGTCTTAAATGGCCGACCCCTTATCCTGTGACTACGCCCTCTTGTTCTAGACTCTGCAGCCAGGGGAAACAACCTCTCAGCATCTACCCTGTCAAGCTACCTCAGAATCTTACATGTTTCAATGAGATCACCTCTCATTATTCTAAACGCCAGAGAGTATAGGCCCATTCTACTCAACTTCTCCTCATAGGGTAACCCTCTCATCCCAGGAATTAATGTAGTCAACCTTCGTTGCACCGTCTCTAAGACAAGTATATCCTTCCTTAGATAAGGAGACCAAAACTGTATGCAGTACTCCAGGTGAGGTCTTACCAAAGCCCTGTACGACTGTAGTAAGACTTCCTTACTCTTGTACTCCAACCCCCTTGCAAGAAAGGCCAACATGCCATTTGCTTTCCTAATTGCCTGCTGTATCTGCATGCTAACTTTTTGTGTTTCTTGTCCCAGGACACCCAAGTCTCTCTGGACACCAACATTTAATAGTTTCTCAACATTTTTTTTTAAATTCTGTTTTTCTATTCTTCCTACCAAAGTGAATAACCTCACATTTCCCCATATTATACTCCATCAGCCACCTTCTTGCCCACTCACTTAACCTGTCTATATCCCTTTGCAGACTCTTTTGGCTCAATGGGTGCATTGGGGGCGGTGGGGGGGGGGTCTACGAAAAAGGGGGAAATGAGGAGCAGGAAACGAACCTGGCTCCAACACGCCGACTTCTGCGTGTCGCAAAGACGCATTTGGGTGCGCGCGCCATTCCCGAACGCGGAAGGATATTTAAAGAAGCAAATGCACCGAGATACTTATGGTACTTTCTTTTTACTTATTAGGTAGTTAAAACGATTTTCAACTTACCTGGGTGGCTTTCCCATGGCTTCCGATTCGCACCTGGTGGATCAGGAAAAAATAATATAAATAAATGAAATAAAATAACATTTCACAACGTAAAAAGATAAATAAACCTGCCTTTGAAACTATGGCATCTGCACCCCCTTGCTCCGATGTCTCCCTCTCCGATGTCTCCTCTCTCTCCGATGTCTCTTTGAGGTCACCCACCCCCTTTCCGATGTCCGATGTACCCCCCCACCCAATCTTTGTCTTCCCCCCTCCACTCTTTCTTGCAGTGCCGGATAAGGTCTCTCCCTCTCCCCCCCCCCCCCACCCCCCCAGCCCCGACGTTGCAGCTCCTGTCGGCTGGCTGCCGGGCGCGAAACCCGGAAACAAGATTAATTACCTCGCGATCGCGTAGGGAAAGGTAAGTTTTTATTTTTCAGATTTGGGTGCGCCCATTGACTTCTCCCCACCCCCCCAGCCACCACCCACCCTTTTAAAATTGAGCCGTTTGTATCCTCCACAGAGCTTACTTTCCCACCCAGCTTTGTATTATCAGCAAATTTGGATACGTTACACTCGGTCCCTTCATCCAAGTCATTAATGTAGATTGTAAATGGCTGAGGCCCAAGCACTGATCCTTGCGGTACCCCACTAGTTACAGCCTGCCAACCTGAAAATGACCCGTTTATCCCTACTCTCTGTTTTCTGTCCATTAACTAATCATCTATCCATGCTAATATGTTACCCCCAACCCCATGAGCCCTTATCTTGTGTAACAACCTTTTATGTGGCACCTTATCGATTGCCTTGAGAAAACCCAAGTATACTACATCCACTGGTTCCCCTTTATCTACCCTCCTAGTTACAGCCTCAAAAAACTCTAATAGGTTTGTCAAACACGACTTCCCTTTCATAAACCATATTGACTCTGCCTAATCATATTATGATTTTCTAAGCGCCCTGTTACCACTTCCTTAATAATGGATTCCAGCATTTTCCCAATGATGTCAGGCTAGCTGACCTGTAGATCCCTGTTTTCTCTCTCCCTCCTTTCTTGAATAGCAGGGTTACATTTGCTACCTTCCAATCCACTGGGACAGTTCTAGAATGTAGGAAATTTTGGAAGATCATAACCAATGCATCCACTATCTCTGCTGCCACCTCTTTTAGAACCCTTGAATGTAGGCCATCAGGTCCAGGGGATTTATCGGCTTTTAGTCCCATTAGTTTCTCAAGTATTTTTTCTCTACTGATAATTACTTTAAGTTCCTCGCTCTCATTAGCCCTTTGGTTCCCCACTATTTCTGGTATGCTTTTTGTGTCTTCTACTGTGCAGACAGATACAAAATATTTGTTTAACGTGTCTAACGCATCTTATGTTCTTATTATGTTCTTAACCAATACCAAAAACAGATTATCTGGTCATTCATCTCATTGTTGTTTGTGGGAGGTTACTGATGCAGAATGGCTTCTGTGTTTGCCTCCATAACAATAATCACCACCCTTCAAAGGTAATTCTTTCTGTTAACTGCTTTCAGATGTTTTGATGTGGCAGTATGGTATAGAAATGCGAGAATTAGTTTATATCTAAACGTGTGACCTTTATTACAAGCACTCACTGCCCCTGGTTTATTATGTTCTGTGGTTGAATTCCAACTTATTCTTTTCGCATGTTTAGTAATGCTATTGCTTTATTGTTTTTTCAGGATAGTGAAAAGCCCTGTGCTCACATTGGCATCATGGTGGAGTTTGCCACTGCGATAATGAGTAAACTGGATGGCATTAACAGACATTCTTTCAATAATTTCAAGCTGCGTGTTGGTAAGTTATATTCTATAATTCTGAGGACTATTACCAACTCTTAATTACTTCATTTAGTACAGCTAACCATGTTAGCCATATAAAGACTTGCAAGTTGCTATCTTTACACAGTCAGTGCAAACAGAAGCTGATGTTTAGGACAGACAATTTAAAAATACACTTTTGGTCTTCTCCATAGTGAGAATATCCTAATATTAGTGGCAGCAAAATCCAACTGCTTGTTATCCATTGAGGAAACTGGAGGATGTGTCATTACAGGACGACTATATCATTACAATCCAATGTCCACAATTATTATCCAGAATTTAAAACTACTGTATCATAAACTATAAATAATGTACCTCATGCTTCCAGTATAAAATCAAATTGTATGCCTTTGCCTGATCATTCACTTAGTATCCATTTTTGTACTGTACAGGCATAAATCATGGACCTGTGATTGCTGGTGTCATTGGAGCACAGAAGCCTCAGTACGACATATGGGGGAATGCAGTTAATGTTGCTAGCAGAATGGAAAGTACTGGTGAACTTGGCAAAATCCAGGTATAGATTTCCTGGTTTCCTTTTAAACTTGATAAGGAACACTTTTGTGTTCATTCACGGGATGTGGGTGTCGCTGGCAAGGCCAGCATTTATTGCCCATCCCTTATTGCCCTTGAGAAGGTGGTGGTGAGCTGCCGCCTTGAATCGTTGCAGGCTGTGTGGTGAAGGTACTCCCACAGCGCTGTTAGGTAGGGAGTTCCAATTTATTGTGTGTAAAATTTAAAGTTTATTTGGGCATTGACTACAAAACAATATCTTTCCCCCAGTAAATGTGTGATAATTATACTCTAAACATAAAGACAAAATTCAATGTTAAGTTTAGGTTAATGTAAAAACTATTAAATCATTGAGTTTGAATTTGACAAAAGCTCAGCTCACTTTTTTATACATTTCATTTTGAAAAATGTGGAATAACTTGAGATCTCAGTAGTTTATTTTGGAAATATAGTGATGGTGTGACTGTTTCTGAATATTGTTTGAATCCAATAAGTATGATTATCAAATTTGGTTATGGTAAGCTGTGAATGGAATATAAATTTCTCATTATCTTTTTTAAAAAAAAATCAACTTTGTGCAATTGAGTACTGGACAACTCTGACAAATTATACAACTTATACAGTCAGAGAGAAAGGCTTGAAGATTGGTTATAAAATGATGTTGAGCACCAATTAAGTCCTATAGGCTTGTTTAGTTGTTGATGAGGATGGAACAATGATGGTCACAATTTGAGGAAATGCAAAAATAGTAAAATTGAGTTGAGTCCCAAACTGTTGTTCTACCAAATAGATTATCTGTGCAGTTTTCACAGTACAATGTTGCTGCTTGTGCAATGAAAATGGTCCTGCAAACCATTCAGTAACCATTCCATTTTAATTGTACTTGGGAGACATAAAAACCCCAATAGGTGCTGATAATTTTATGTATCAAACCCCATCATCCAACAATATCAGATAGCAGAAACATATACCTGATGAAAAAATTAAACTAAATGATTTTAGAAAGTGAATGTCTTTTCTTGTTATGAATGTAGGACAACTATTCAAAAAGGGAAATATTCAAAGATGACAGTTACTTGTGTAATTTGTGGTCATATTTGGTGATGGGCAACTGGGACTTGGTGCGGGTTAGGACAGGGGCAGCAGTTTTTTGGATGAGCTCAAATTTACGAAGGGTGTAAGGTGGGATGCCAGCCAGGAAAGCATTTGAGTAGTCGAGTCTAGAGATTACAAAGGCATGGATGAGGGTTTCAGCAGCAGATGAGCTGAGGCAGGGGCAAAGATGGGCAATGTTACGGAGGCGGAAGTAGG
The DNA here is from genome assembly GCF_035084215.1 of Heptranchias perlo. Lineage (NCBI taxonomy): Eukaryota > Metazoa > Chordata > Chondrichthyes > Hexanchiformes > Hexanchidae > Heptranchias > Heptranchias perlo. The sequence goes on along the minus strand of NC_090340.1, from coordinate 32,818,280 downwards.
CGGTCTTGGTGATGGAATGGATATGGAGTAAGCAGCTCAGCTCAGGGTCAGTAGGATGTCAAGGATGCGAACAGTGTGATTCAGCCTCAGATAGTGGCCAGGGAGAAGGATGGAATCGGTGGCTAGGGAAAGGAGTTTGCGGCGGGGACCAAAGACAATGTTTTGGTCTTACCGATATTTAATTGGAGGAAATTTCTGCTCATCCAATACTGGATGTTGGACAAGCAGCAGGAAAGATGGACATGGATTTGGGAGGCGACAACACGTTCAAGACTTTGGAGAGGAAATGTAAGTTGGAGGTCGGGCAGTAGTTTACGAGGACAGAGGGGTCAAAGGTGGGATTTTTGAGGAGGGAGGTGATGACGGCAGATTTGAAGGGGAAGGGGACAGTAGCAGAGTATAGGGAACTGTTAACAATAACAGCTAACACGAGGGCCAGGAAGGGAAATCGAGTGGTCAGAGTTTGGTGGGAATAGAGTTGAGGGAGCAGGAGGTGAGACTCATTGTCCAGATGAGCTCGCAGTGGGTATATATTTTTTATTCGTTCATGGGATGTGGGCATCACTGGTAAGGCCAGCATTTATTGCCCATTCCTAATTGTCCTTGAGAAGGTGGTGGTGAGCCACCGTCTTGAACCGCTGCAGTCCATGTGGTGAAGGTTCTCCCACAGTGCTGTTAGGAAGGGAGTTCCAGGATTTTGACCCGGCGATATATTTCCAAGTCGGGATGGTGTGTGACTTGGAGGGAACGTGCAGGTGGTGTTGTTCCCATGCACCCGCTACTCTTGTCCTTCTAGTTGGTAGAGGTCATGGGTTTGGGAGGTGCTGTCGAAGAAGCCTTGGCGAGTTGCTGCAGTGCATCCTGTGGATGGTACACACTGTGCGCCTGTGGTGGAGGGAGTGAATGTTTAGGGTGGTGGATGGGGTGCCAATCAAGTGGGCTGCTTTGTCCTGGATGGTGTCGAGCTTGTGTGTTGTTGGAGCTGCACTCATCCAGGCAAGTGGAGAGTATTCGATCACACTCCTGACTTGTGCCTTGTAGATGGTGGAAAGGCTTTGGGGAGTCAGGAGGTGAGTCACTCGCCGCAGAATACCCAGCCTCTGACCTGCTCTTGTAGCCACAGTATTTATGGGACTGGTCCAGTTATGTTTCTGGTCAATGGTGACCCGCAGGATGTTGATGGTGGGGGATTCGGCGATGGTAATGCCGTTGAATATCAAGAGGAGGTGGTTAGATTCTCTCTTGTTGGAGATGGTCATTGCCTGGCACTTGTCTGGCGCAAATGTTACTTTCCACTTATCAGCCCAAGCCTGGATGTTGTCCAGGTCTTGTTGCATGTTGGCACGGACTGCTTCATTATCTGAGGGGTTGCGAATGGAACCGAACACTGTGTAATCATCAGCGAACATCCCCATTTTTGACCTTATGGGTAGATAGGAGAGAAACTAGAGAAAGATGCTAAAATATTTGTGCATTAATATTAGTGTTTTATAATTTTAGGTAACAGAAGAAACCTGCAATGTTTTGCGACGACTAGGATATTCTTGTGAATCTCGAGGATTTATCAGTGTGAAAGGCAAAGGGGAACTACAAACTTATTTTCTGTGCACAGATACTACCAAGTCACACTGAATCCTAAACAGACTATACCAAGTCACACTGAATCCTAAACAGACTATACCAAGTCACACTGAATGCTAAACAGACTATTTATGTAGTTCCAACAGCAGCAACATCAGGAAGCAATATTTTCAGTTCAGTTAAAAAAGATTGTATGCCAGTAGGCATTTATTTTTTAAAAAAAGGTAACAGCAAAAAAAAATTATAATTTACAAATATGAAACTGAAAAATATATGACTGGGACTGAGATAACTTTTTATTTAAAACGTTGGGGTAAAAATAACGTGTGTATGACTGCAAGGTTGCAATTTGCATGATATCTCTCTTTGGTGAGGAAAAAAATTTGAATTCCACTGCATTGTAGTGCAAGGGCTAAGGTTGTAAAATATATGCAATACCACTCCAATTTTATGTATGTTGTGGCAATAGTTCTTTGTAATGTGTATGTTTTAGGTTTGAATTCTAATTTAACTATATATTGTTATAGAGATAAGACTGTCTACAAAACTATAAATATCTGTAGCAATGAAAAAACATTTGTATACCTTTTGGACTTTGAAACTGAACAAATGCATTGTCAACAGGATTGTTCCTGACTGATCAGCACAGTTGTTACATTATACAAAAATGTGCTCATTTGTGTTCACTGTAAGTAGTTTTAAGAGTTTTGACTGCTGTAAACCGTGCTGACACAATAAGTGGATGCTACAGCGTTTATTAGTGGTTATTACAAAATTCAAGGCTGTCCTCACCTATATTCATTTCTCAAATCTTGTTTACCAACAGCTATAGTGCTAAAAGCCACCAGGAGACTTGGCTTGCTTAGCAAAACTATGCTATCACAGATTACATTTTCATAATGTTGCTGTGCCTTAAATTCATGTCATTTAGAAAAAAAATCTGTCTCCCAGCATTCAAAAAATGGCAAGATATTCAAGTGACTCTCTATCGACCCTTGATGTTAGTGCACTGTTGCTGTCTCACTAATTACTGTGTAATTTCTTTATCAGCATTGGTGTCTAAAATCGTTTCATGACTGAAACAGTATTGTAGAGATTAACTTAATACGTGATCATTTAACTGCAGTTGAGTCTTTTTTTAATGTAAAATGTAATTATTCAACTTTAGAGTGGAGTCATGCATTTTAAAATGTGCTGTATTCATGCGTGATTCCAAATTATTGTACAACACAGTTGTCTTAACCATTAACCAGCTTCAGGTACTCTTTTTAACTAAAATATACTTGACCCAATCATGCTACTTGACAAGTCTTGAGCAGTCTTTCTTTTGCTGCTGTGCCATGCACTCGTTTCTTGTTTGTTGAGGAGCAACCTTAAACTATTAAGCACTATATATTTTGTAAATTGTAGATTTAGAGTTTGAAAACAGTATCTTCAATTTAAGTGTTTTGTTATCCTGCATTTTAATACCATCTCATTATTTCCGATTTTATATTATCTAAATGGACATCTCAACTGAGCTAATATTCTGGTTATTGAGTCTGTGTTAAACAAGACTAGTAAAGCATACACTGTGTTTTAGGGATAGAGAACAAAACTTTATGGATTTTGTTAATATTTTTCTAATTATTGGCATAAAAAAACAAAACTATATTCTTTAGTAAATTGTTATCATTTTCTATGTCATATCATAGGTTACTTATAGCTAATGAAGTGCACAATTATGAATGCTAGTGAAGTAAAAACCAAAAAATGTTTTCTCCCCAGTAATTTTGAAGCAAATAGTTTACAATAAATTAGATTTGTAACGTATAAATTGTCCAAGTTATTGGTATCCAGCAGTAGTCCAACGGAATTTGGGATAAAGATTAATTGACTGTGATTGTGTTTAAACATAAAATATTCAAGTACGTTCTTTTAAAACTCAAGTTTGGTATTCCTTAAAACAATACTAAAGGTGACTGATCCAACTGGAATAGCACATGGTAATACCTAACCATTTCAATCATTTCTATTCCTCAACTGTACATCTATGCAGAATGTTCCCCTCACCCCCCGCCATTGAAAACCAACTGCATTATTTTGCTCCTGTAAGGATGAGACAATAGGGGCAATTTTAACTGTGCCCACTCAGTGGAAATGGGGTGGGCAGTTGAAATTGCTGCACAGTACTCACTGCTCCATTTTCGCTGGCCACCATTTAAACAGTGTAGTGTTTTTTTTACTCAGTCGAGGCTGGAGGGGGCCTTATGAATACGTACAAATGGTAGTCCTATGACGCAATTAGGGGCTCAATGCCATTTTAATGTGAAATCACAGAAGTCCCGCTCAGTGCCCAACTCGCCAGTAAAATCTAGCTGGATTGGTTTCTCAGAGCCACTGAAGCAGCATTTAAGGGGCAATCATCTGCAGGTAATTGGATCAGAGCACCTCTGTGCCATTGTGCTGTTTGGATTGCCAGCTTCCAGATCACTTCTTTCTCACACTTTTTGCCTTACCCTCAGTATCTGCTTGTCATGGCAGCCCCCAGCCCTGTCCAGACACCTAAACCCCCGATTTCTATGTAGCCCTATGGTGTGAACAATAATCATCTCCTTGCTCCCATGACATTGATTATATGTGTGTTGCTCAGGTGAGGTGGGATTGCAAAGGGGTATCATGAGGCACTTGTATAGGCTGTATCCCTTGTCCTCGAGCAGCCATAGAAGGGTCGATTCTTTGGGGTGGGGGGGGGAGGAGGAGAAAATGGTGGTTGAATGTCGAGGAAGCAGCAGAAGAAAGAGGACCAGCTCAGCACCTTGCAGCAAGAGGTGTGAAAGGTGAGTTAATTGCTCTGCGATTCCAGTGATCTGCTCATTCCCCTGCCCTGAAAACTTGCACAAAGCCCCTCTGCATTAACAGCCCTTTTTGCAGCCTTCACCCCTCCCTTAATCCTGCATTGAGCTAGTCAGCCATCTTCTATATCAATGACACACTGACAATGCAGACTCAGAAACTGCTATAAAATCACACTGCAGACCAAAGTGCCAATTCTGATAAAGGTGGTGAATTTAATTCTCACCCTTGTCAATCCATGGTGCCTTTCTTGCACTACTCCTGTGAGGTGCTCTTCTGGGGCCTCAGAAAAGCTGGTGGAAGGCTGCTGTTGTTTGTGGCCAGTGCTTTTTGGGGTCACTGTAAGGGCCCAGCTGCAGACTGACCTGGCTAACTTGCTGGCACTATGACGGGTGTTGGTTGAGGGGATGACTAAGGAGCAGATATCCTGAGAGAGGGCAACATGTACTTCTCCCATCACGCCACTGCCACTCACATGGGCTCATCACTTCCACTGATCTGCAGGAGAGCAGACTGCAGAAGATGAGTGACTCCTTGAAAGCCCCTAACTATTTAGTCCACCAATCTGTCCAAGGTGGATACCCGTCTCTCCAAGCTGTTTGAGCTTCCACCAAAGCTGCAAAGACGGGCGACATTGACTCCTGCTGTGAAGGCGCGGCTGCAGCATCCCTAGGGGTGGCCATGTTTTGCAGGATAAACTGCAGAATGCTGATGCCATGTGAGATGACAACACACAGGCCAGAAGCAGACTCCTCCATATATTGTCATAGTGCTGAAACTCCTTGGCAGGCCTCATCTGTGTCCTGCTCAGCAGAGCTGGGAGAAGATCTCTCCCTCCAACCAGCCTTCTGGCCTGTCCCTGCCACTAATAGCTACTGCTGCTCACTCGTGCTGGGTGACTCACAACCTGCAGACTCCTCTGGCTCACTTTCTAACCCACACGGAGTGTCAATGTCTGTGCTGATGCTTGGAAAGGATGGAGCATGTGATGGTGCATCATCCCGAGGATTATCCTCCTCCAAGGTGACTTTTTCAGGTTGCTGTTGAGAAGGACCTAGAGGAAAGAGAAAGGGATGCGTGAGGGTGACAATTTTGAGAATGCAGCTTGAAGTTGTGAAGCTTGTTGAATATTTGCTGAGGTAAATAAGGGGTTACAAGTAATATGCAGACACCGTGCTCAAATGTGCCACAAGCCTCTCCTTCCCCGCTGCTTATGTTTTTGCCTGGGCCACTAATGTCCAGGGCTCCACTTGGGTGAGGGCTATGATAATGGGTACTCCTCTCCCTGCTCTTGGTCTTCTTCCTGACTTTGTGCTGTTTTGTCCTGCAGAGAGGTGAGAGTTAGTGAGTGGCTGTTGAAAAGGTAAGTGGAGCTGTGTAGGGCTTGTGCATCTAGTGCATTTGCTGAGAGGTGGAGAAGAAGCTGATGAATGCAAAGCCACGTGTGGAATGTGAAGTGTGTGCATGTGCTAGGATGTGACACTCCATTGTGACGCCTGGCTGGCTTGGTCCTCATCATCATCATCACCCTCCTCCACCTGTGCCACCCATTGCTGTGGTGGATCTGTAGAAAAAGGTAAAAGCTGAGAATGGGTGAACATCTCCCTCTTGGGATTAAGGAGACAGTGAAGAGGGAGGATGGCTGTGTTTGTGTTTGCTTCACAGCAATGCTGAAGTAACAGTGTAGGTGCTCAGTCAGTAACTTGGCATCAGCAAGATGCTGTTGACCTTATCATCTCAAAGTGCCTCCCCACAAGCTCCATGGACTTGTCCTTGGGATTAAAGATGGGGCCGCCCTTCCAGTGGCCCGACTCTGGCAGGCATTGTGTACCAATTTGTCTGCAAGAAGATAGAGTGAATAATGGTAAAGCTAGCAGTTAAGTGTCTGCCAAGAGACATGGGAGAGGTGAAGTAAGAGATGTGGGATTGAGGCTGTTAAAATAGAGGAAGCGGGATTTAGGGTTGTGCATGTAAGTAATTTGCGAGGGAAGCTGGGTAACCATAATGTAAGAGCTGAGTTGGAGCCCCCCCCCCCCCACCACCCCAATAACCGGCATTGTGAAGCAAATGTTGCTTTAAGAGGGCGAAGTGTGCTGTTGCCCACTGTTCTGTCGTCCTGGAGATGGAAGAGTCGGTAGTCAGTGCTACCTCCCTCTAGGTAGCATATAATTCTGGGTGAGTTGGTGGCACCCACACTCAGGAGTCTGTTTGTCCTGCCTCCGGGCAGGCTTGGAGGTCTGAATGAGTTAAGTTGTTTGTTGTTCTTCTCTGGCTTGCTGCTATGCCCTGCTGTCCTCTAGGTGCTTGGGTGGTCATAATTCTGCACAAGTATAATAAAAAATATTGCTAAGACATGCAGTGATGTTATTAGTGAAGTGAGAGCACCAAGCACTGTTGCTCTCTTACTTGTTTTTTTCCTAGTCTCCTACTGAAGAGTGCAGGTTGAACTGTCTTTTTAAAGGCTGCACAGAAGTTTCCAGGTAGTTCAGTTGCTTCCATCTGTTTTACACCAACACCTGCACCAACGGGAATGTAAATGAGCAGACTCAGGAAGCTTGTGTATCTCCCTCTAGAAGGCATCACAGACACAACAAAACAGCAGTAACTCAATACAATTCTAGGCCAGTACATTTAAAAAATAGGAGCAGCAGTATGCCATACGGCCCCTCGAGCCTGCTTTCCCATTCAATAAGATCATGGCTAACATTCCTGCCCGATCCCCGTATCCCTCAATTCCCTTAGAGTCCAAAAATCTATCTATCTCATCCTTGAATATACTCAATGACTAAGCATCTGTTGCCCTGCGAGGTAGAGAATTCCAAAGAGTTCTCTACCTCGCAGGGGTAAATGAAGAAATTTTTCCTCATCTTGGTCCTAAATGGCCGACCACATAGTCCAATATCCACCAGTGTCTTTAAAGGAAGTAAGCTTCCTCCATTGAGGTTCCCATATGCATAAATCTAGTTGTACCTATATTGGAAACTGTAACAAAGAAATGTCTTTTTTCTACAAATGCATAAATAGGTGCTAGATTTCCAGGGCCATGACATCAGGGGCATGTGCCTTGAGATTATCAAGGGCCTGTCTTTACATACTGTACAATGTTGTCCATTTCGAGCACCAATCAACACTCGGCCTATGGATGTTATAACTGTAAAATGATTGAAGAACCCAGTTGTGTTGGTCTCACTCACAGCTTTCATTGCAAGTACAGATTATAAAAATACAGGATCTAGAACAGTTTTATCATTGATGTTTCTCTTTTCTTCCATTTTCTTTCAGCTGTTGTCGGTTTAGATTTTCAGCTCATCTTATTTGGATATAGTAATGGGCCCCATATGGGGGAGGGGATAAGGGAGAAAGTGTTACTATTGAGTTCTGCGCCTGAGCAAGGAAGATGATTTAATGCAAAGGGCACTGTGGCCTCAATCTGGTTTATGAACAGCTGTTTTCATTCACACACCGCAACTGTAATCCAAAGAGATGCTTGTTTTCTTCCTTTTGGTCACTTTCTTTGCAAGTTATCATTTCTAAGTGATTATTTATTGGTGAACATATGCAAGAATGTTTTTAAAAATCCATTAACTTTAAGACAAAAATAATACAATTTAGTGCAAAAATGTTTAGAAAATCCCTGCATTTATTATACACACTTTACAGTACAAAATTTCATACAAAATTGTTCACTATTGATTATATATTTTTTGAGACAAGACACAGTCTTCCAACTTAATAATCTGACATTTCATATAACAACAGCAATTGGATCTTCTCCAGTGATGGTAACAGCTTGTTCAGGCTGTGGCAACTCTGCAATTTCCATCTCCTCCACTTGATTGCTGTTTCTGGTTCCTATAATAGCAAGTTTATAGTCACTTCTAAAGTGCAATAAATTGTTTGTCAGAAAAGAAATTGCATTGATTGATCAGGAATTCAGAGATTAATAGAATTTGTATTGTAGACGAATTGTCTACAAGTTCATCTAGTTATGAGTCAGAAGATGCAGGGTTCGAACCAGACAGTCCCAGTGACTAGAGCTCCGGCTCTAACTGAATTCTGGGTTGACATCCAGTGGGATACTTGTGTCTGGTGCGTATGGGTGAACTTGACCCTAAAACTGGTCCATCTGCACATTTGTTAATTCTCTTTCCACATATGTATTTACATATGTATGGTCAATCTCTTGATTTTATAATGCAGCTTTTAAGCTTTACCACTTAATTCTTCCCAGTTTTACTCACCGAATAATGAATCTGGTGAACAGTTGTCCATCAATTCCAAAGGAACTGCAATTCCCATAGCCTTGCGGATTCCAGCAACACTAGTGATGTCCCCAGGAGCTACCTGGCTTGCCAATTCTTTCAGGTTTCCAGTCACCTTTTCAGCTGAACAAACAGAAATTAAAAGTTGCTGTTAGAAGTTACAGGAAGTAGAAAAGCTATGACTTTAATTGGCTGGATTACTGTACAATTGCAGCACAAGTCTTGAATGGCTGAATTGCTACACCAATGTGTAAATTAAGTGGGCAATGATCAACAATACTTTATCCCAAGTCTTGCGAGATCACTTGTGAAGGTCAATGTTTAAATGGTAATTTAAGTTCTGATCTTTACATTCTGTTCCAGATTGAAGCCTGTACATGAACTGGGATGACCAACATTTCACTTTAGTTAAATTCTGGGGTTGAGTCTAATAATAACCAAGACTAAAAACACACAAAGGTCAATAGCTTACGTCAGAGTTCCTTCTATGTTTAGTAATGCTGAAGACTATTCTTTTTCCCAGAATTTGTAAATCATTCTACTGACAGACAAATATTCCAGAAAGTTCACATTTAACCTTTCTTGCCACAAGTTATTGTTGTTTATGCTCCAAATGCACTTTAAAACCATCAACACAAAAAAATATTAAAAATGGTATGTGTAACTCAATTTAGTTTTTGAAATCCAAGAGCTGTGTAAGGATAGTTTATTTTCAATACGCAAAATCAACTTCAGTCACAACATTTATTCTAGCATTAAAGTGACCAAATGGAATTAGCCGAGCCACCAATAGATACAACTGATAATTAAATAGTTAAAGTCCAAGATATATTCTTCGGAGGAAGATAAACATTGCAATGTTACGGTTACAAACTCAAATCTGGAACACAGAACAATCAAAACCTAATGCTATCAACTAAGATGGAAACAGATTTCAAACCTTTCTCTACTGAACAGTAAGAAAATAAATGTTATGTTAGCAGGTGTTAGAAAATTTTCATGTAGCCCAATAGGTGTTTAGTGTATTGCTGGTTATAAAATGTATTTGACGTACCAATTAACAACTCTCGAATGGAAGGTCCCAACAGGCACAGCATAGCAGATGGGGGTCTGGTACTGAAACGCTCATTTTGTGCTTGCTGAAGGTCTTGTAACAACTTAGTAGTTTCATCCAGCTTCTTCTGAAACATCCCACACTCTGAAATCCAGTAAGAGAATTAGTCCGAGGAACTACAACAGATGTTTGAAGTCTCTATGTCACTGGCTAATCAGCATTACCAGTCTGCTTATTTCTTGTAGAACTACAAAAGGACACTTGGGTGATGCGTTAATATTAGATAAGCCAGGTTTTTCCAATAATGCTGCAAGTTCGGCCATAACTGGAGTATTGTGTCCAGTTCTGGGCACCGCACTTTAGGAAGGATATGAAGGCCTTAGACAGGGTGCAGAAGAGATTTACCAGAATGATTCCAGGGATGAGGTTCTTTAGTTACGTGGATAGACTGGAGAAGCTGAGGTTGTTCTCCTTTGAACAGAGAAGGTTGAGAGGAGATTTGATCGAGGTATTCAAAATCATTAAGGGTCTAGATAGAGAGAAACTGTTCCCATTGGTGGGAAGGGTCAAGAGCCAGAGGACATAGATTTAAGGTGATTGGCAAAAAAAAGGTGACATGGGGAAAAACTTTTTTACACAGCGAGTGGTTAGGATCTGGAATGCACTGTCTGAGGGGGTGGTGGAGGCAGATTCAATCGTGGCTTTCAAATGGGAACTGAATAAGTACTTGAAAGGAAAAAAAAATTGCAGGGCTATGGTGATAGGATGGGGGAGTGGGACTAGCTGGATTGCTCTTCCATATAGCCAGACCAGACTTGATGGGCCGAATTACCTCCTTCCGTGCTGTAACCTATGATTCTATGTGTTCCAGCCACCTAAGAAAATGTTTTGAAATGCACAGCAAGACAGACTGTACCAGCTTTCATTTAAAACCAACAATTCACAGAGGCTTGTTGAGGAAAACACCATTTGTGAAGTAAAGAGTCAAAGACCTGGGAAGTCCAAGATTTGAAGGCATGGTTGGGAATGGTGCTGAAAAGTGGCCTGAATATATCGCTTAAAGGGGCAGAGAAAGGGATCATGGCAGGAAACCAGCCTGAGTTCCTAATCCTGACTGTCATCTAGGGACTCTTGCTAGAACATCCACAGGTGCAGATGCCTGTTAAACCTTGGTAGTGATGCCGCCTGCAGTTGCATAGCCTATGCTCACTGTCACGGCTCACACATGAAGAATAGCCATTTGGCAGACGGGACTGCCAGCACCCACGGAAATTTAACTCAATGAATCACCACCTTCAGGAAAGGGGAGGGGAAGAGAGTGAAAATTCAACATTTTAAATGAGATAACAGGAGGAGGGAGAAGTGTAAGTAGATTATGTAATTGACACCTCATCAGTATGAAATACCCAGATATAGTCAGTGATTTTGAAACTGTGAATGTGAATGAGCATTTAAATTGCATGCGTATAACGGTAAATCTAAATAAAACTAGCAGGACCATAGTTGGAGTACCATGTGCAGTTTTGGGTTGCATGCGAGATAAAGGATGTTGAGAGATGATAGAAAGAGTACAGCACAGATTCACTAGGATTCTGCCTGGTATGAGGAAATACAAATACAAAGACGTCAAAAATTGGGGCTGTTTTCATCAGAACAGTGATTTGATAGACGTATTTAAAATTACGAAGAGATGGGACAGAGTGGATAGAAACAGACCATTTCGAGTGACTGACGGGTTTAGGGCAAGGGGACATAGCCATCAAATTAAATGTACAAGATTTCGGACAGAGAGCAAGAGACACTTCATGTACCCAGCATTTCCATTTCGACAGGAACCTGAAGTACAGCAATAGGATGTCACTTATCAAAACTTGGCTTAAAAAAGAACAAAGTTTTCCACAAATATTTAGGTGCTCTCAGAAGTGAAGCTGGGATTATCATATTCATTTTTAAAAATGAGAAGATTAAACCAGAGAGGTCACAGAAAAGCAGAGCTCAGAACAAAATGTAACTTAATTGTGTCCCATTGGTGTAAACTAAGTGAGAGTTTTTGAAGAACTGTGATCTTTACCTGTGAAGCGGTTCCACTGCTATAACGAGCACTCGATGTTTCCCTATGATTTTCACAAGAACCAAACCGACAAACTTCCTGGTATTAGTGTGCCACAATTTACAAAAGTCTGAACAAAACAAACTCTGTGAGGGGGCCAAACTGAAAGGCTACTGCCAGAGACCCACGGTGCTTCAGTAGTCCTGGCATTTTAACTGCTGGGATCAGCACATCTACTAAAGTGAAGCTGACTATGCAAAGTGTCATTGTTGAAACAAAAACTTAACGAGGGTGACTTTCCACATTTTTCTGGCGTTTCTGTGGGTCTTCTGCCAAATCCCTGTGGATATTCACCACATATATTTTTATTAAAATCTAACAGAAAATAACTATTAAATAAAGCTTATGATTGATTTGTATTCTTTCCATTTGCTCAGATTCCTTGAGTCACAATCTGGTGCAAATCCTTATGTATGGATTGAGTGGAGTTCTGTGGGGTGGGGGTGGAGAAGGGCATATGTGCAATTTGCATCACTGAACATATCAGCTATTGCATGAATAAGTAGCTATTAAGTTATTCTTTTTGTGCAAGGAAGGGAGTAAAGAGAAAGATATTCACTGATGTGCAGCAAATCAAAGTGGCAGGTGCAGCAGGAAATGAGCCAGATGTGGCTGCTAATCTTGTGGCAGTTCAAACTGCCTCCTCTAAATTAGCCCATGATGTGTGTTTACTTAAAATTAGGACACATTCAAGTTACAAAGTTCACTTCATGCGGATTTAGACAGATTCAGGGCAAGATCTGACCTATAGTTTTCAGTATAAAATGGGTAAATTTTCAAAGAGTTCTGATCATAAGGTTTCCTTTTTTAAAAAAACAGAACAGAACAGGTATACACAATGGTTAAAGCACAAAACCATACAGTGAGTTAATTTTTAAATCTACCTCTTTAATTAGTAACTGGCTATAAACAGATTATAAAAAAGGTGTCAATCAGAGACTCATGACAAAGGTCAGGGTGTGTGGAGTCAGGGGGCAGGTAGAAGAATGGATTGATAGATGACTGCAAAACAGAAGAGGGTAGGAGTTAAGGGAAGTTTCTCAGACTGGCAGAAAGTGGGAAGTGGTGTACCACAGGGATCTGTGTTTGAATCACTATTGTTCACCATATACAGAAATGATTTGGACTCAGAAATTGGTGGTATGTGTCAAAATTTGTACATGATACCAAACTGGGGGGTGTAGCTAATAATGTGAAGGACTGGACCAAAATACAGGCAGTCATAAACAGGCTTACTGAATGAGCAGATAAATGGCAAATTAAATTCAATATAGCGAAGCGTAAGGTTTTTCATTTTGGTAGGAGGAAATAAGGAGGCCACTTGTTCCTTGGAAGCTAAGAAACTAAATAGTGTAGAGGAGCAAAGAGATAGGGTGAATGTGGAGAAACTGATTCCACTTGTGGGTGAGTCCAGAATAATTGGGCATAAATATAAGATGATCACTAACAGACCAAACAAAGAATTTAGGAAGAATTTCCTTCCAGAGTGTGGTGAGAATATGGAACTCAGTGCCACGTGGAGTACTTAAAGCAGATAGTGTTGATGCATACACGGGAGAGAGATGGGAATAGAGAGATACAGGTGCAGAGTGGGGAGAGGTAATTAGTGTGGGAGGCTCATGTGCAGTATAAACACCGCATAGACCATTTGGGATGAATGGCTTGTTTCTTTGCTGTAGTTTCTGTGTAACTTAACAGTTCTCAGAGATTACATACCTTGTGCATCAGGTTCCGCATTTATTACTGACTGTAGGGAAGCAAAACTGTCATTACTACGGCCACAGCCAGATTCCAACGGGCGAGGAGACTCAGCTGGAGCAACCTGGATGAAGCATATTAAAATGTGACAAAAAAAATTCTGTCTGCATTTTATCCTTAATAAGGAGTCAGCTGTGGGTAAAGTACTACAAATGGTGATAGTTATCCCTAGATTGGGTCCCTGGATTTTTTTTTGAGCAAATGTGAAATGTATTCTCAGGACACCACTTTGCATTTCTTCAATTCAATATAGCAGATAGCCAGGGCGATGTCGAATGAGGACAAGTCACTTCCCATACCAGCATTTCAATGTAATTTCTGTGTTTTCAGACTACAGGTCACATTCAGCCCTACCTAATCCTTAATAAGCTTCAATGAACACACCTGTAATTTCTATTACTTTACGCTGCCTCCTATTTTTGCACTGTAATCACCCACTTGCCGCCCCCCCCCATTTTGTGCCTCTCTCTGACTGGATCTGCTACCCAGTGATACTGCTGCTCAATCAGAAATACCACAGAAAAGGAGATTTCTAAACGCTCCAGCCTAGAAATTTGGGCATGCAGAGTACAATCTCTGTGGCTGAATGGTGAGGCTCAAGGCTCCCCCAATATTAGGCTTTGGACCTCATTTCCATAAAGACACATGCTGTGCAGAGCTGCCGGCAAAGCGTGATTAAAGATCGGGCTGCTGCTGACGCTGCAGCGGCTCTCAGATAAGTGAGGCCAGTCGGGCCAGGAAGAGTGGACAATGGGGCCAAGAGGTAGTAGGGGGAAATCATCACGTTTTTATCATGTGGGTCGGGACAAGCAATCTTGCGCCTCCCGACCCCACATTCAGGTATGTATGGCGGCCTGCCTGACGATTAGCACCACACTGTGCTGTACGAGTTCAGCATGTGGCGAGTGGAGCATTCGAAAATTGGACTGACAGAACCCTAATTTGAATAAATTATTCTTCCCTTTACATGTTCATCACACGCGCTCCTGCTGCCAGCGAATCTACCTTATCCAGTATGACGGGCCGCACACTTCCTGCCCGCCATACTGGGAGCATGGATGGTCAGTTAGTACCCGAAAATGGGGTGCTGCGTGGCTGAATTTCTAGGCCCCCCCCCCATTTCTCTAGTACGTTTCCAAATATCAGCAGATCTGTTGAACAAACTGAGCTCATTTAAAGCTGAGAACCTAATGAACCTTCCCACAAAGCAGCAAAGTTTGTTTGATGTATCCATCCTGCACTTAAGACATTGCTGTGTTTCCTATTTCAGGAGCTTAAAATATGTTGGGTGTCTTAAAAACTGCAAATGAGAGGGGCTGGCCAAAGATGCCTTAACTTGTGTATTAACAATATGCCTACATATTAGCAAGGAAACTTTGTAGCTATTCAAATTTAATTAATGGGGCTTTACGAGTCGTAAAGGGATTCTATATGAGCAGATATGGTCAGTGTTACCTGTACGTCTTCAGAGGATTTAAGAACATTCAGTTCATCTTCATTGATATGTGTGGTCTGCAAGATTTGATTGTGAAAATAAATACTAAAAAGCAACAAATTCATCTGCAAAATATCTCAAGTTACTACTGCATAAATGCATGTCATAATTAGTTTGAACTGGAGCAACAGGCACATACACTGAAGTTTGTTGCAGTGTCACAAAATGGACCAATTCACGACTAAAGATATAATTTGACATCTTCCATACTGCAGCTTCTAGTCTAAACAAAATACAAGACAGTGTGTTGACTGCAGTCGTACAGTGGATGTGGCTGCAGCAAGTGATTTCAGGATAGTTGTGTGCAATGAACAGTTACCCAGAACCTGCTCAACAAGCATTGTCAAACGGTTAACATAGACTATCTCGATACTCCCAAGCAAAAATTGCCACCTTCTTTTGCCTCTAGCTGAAGATACTGTTAAGTCTGTAATAAAAATCTCTGTCTTTTCCTCCTCCTCCACTCTGTGTCCTTCATTCCCACTTCACTTCCTATTTCTCCTCCGCTTCACTTCTGTCTGTCTCTCCCAAACACCACTTGCCCCATCTCCTTCACTTCTTGCTTCTCACTTGTTCTTTTCCACTTCTCGCTGCTTTGCAGTCCCCACACTTCTTGCTGTTTCACTGTCCTCCTTCATCTCTCAGGAAGGACTCTAGCTGGGCTGGGCAGTTCAGCGAACAGGCAGGCCGGAGAGGGCTGGGAGCAGGCAGGAAGCAGGCAGCGCTAGGAAGCACACTTGTCAAGACAAAATTAGACAGGCAGAGCTAGGAAGCTTTTAAGGTCGGAGTAGATAGGCTTAGATTCATTGCCCTGACTGATTGCCTGTTTTCTCTGCTGTATTTGCCAACTGTAATCACTACTGTTGGAGATATTTGGTAAAGAGATACAATAAGAAAAGATTAATCTGAAGTTTTATATATTTCTTGGCCATTGTCACGAAAAAAGCCACGACCTAAACCGAGCGACAGTAAAGGTAAAAAGCTGCTTCCCCTCATACATGGATTGATTTGAGTGGCAAGATGAGGGAACAAATGTATCTACCTGTAGTTGTTAAATATATAGTATTGTCCAGAAATCAATCAAAAAACACTTACTTCACTGTCTCTGGGGCGATCTTTAACAAATTTCTTACTAAATACTTTTATTGGGAGATGTGCACCACTCCCTTACCCCATGCACCAGTGTGACCTCCAACTCATTATTAGCAGTGCCACAACAGATCTGACTAGTAATCATATTTTTTTTTTAAAGTCTTGTGTCTAGAGCACATGTCACAAACAAGACATCAGATGTCACACTTCGGTGTCACGTTTTGTTACAGATGAAAACAATCTGACAAAAAGGGAGAAAGCTAGTCACTGACTTCAAGGCTAAAATTCACAATCAATTTAGTGATCTCTAATTGACCTCAGAGACAATTACAGGGTTAGCTCGAGCCATGCCCATAAAAGAACAGGCCAGGTTAGCATCTAACATCACAGACTGCGCTTCAGACTCCAGGTCACTCATGAGCAACACAACCAGAGGTCGGTTATTTAATATCACCTTGTGTCTTACTTGGCAATAAATAAAAAATTCTGACATCTCAATCTAATCCGTAGCTCCTTTTCCGATGACAACACGCTAAACACCAGCAGTAGCGAGGAGAGAGAAGGGCCTGGCCCATATAAATGTGTTAGCAATGCTATGAGAGATCCATTAGTTGCGATCTAGATGTTTATAGCTTGACTACTTTCTGATTGTTAAGGGCTCAACAATTTTCCTGTTTGGATTAGTAAATTGTTTATTTGTAATGGTGGGTTTTTTGCCAGCTGTATTTGTTACTGTTTTATTTGCGCAAAACTTTCTTAAATAAATAACTTACAAAACCCTGCGCTCACAATTTAAAAAATATTTTTAGGCACCAACAGAAACAAACAAGTGTTTAGCAGAGAACAGCACACTTACTATTTCCAGTTCTTTCAGTGTTTTAGAATGTTCGCCATTAGTCAGGGAATCCAGTAAATTATCGACCATGTTTACACTGTAGTCTTCATTGCTTGCCAAGAACTGTTGAACACTGGGAACAAATGGATTATTCAATATTACTAAACACTTTGATTTTTGGCTGCCTTATTTATAGGTAACTTTACAGTCATTTTCTCTTACAAACAATAAATTAATTGAATTAAACACAAGTTTGACCATGACTAATCTGATGACAGATTCCTGCGCTGACTATTCCTTTTTTTTACAACAAGTGTGCAATAGTAGCACTGGTGAAGCTTGGCTACTTTAATAATGCATTGTACCAACTTTCCTAGTTTTGAAAGTAAAGACAGAGTTCCACTTTTTTTATTATTCGTTCATGGGATGTGGGAGTCGCTGGCAAGGCCAACATTTATTGCCCATCCCTAATTGCCTTCAAGAAGGTGGTGGTGAGCCACCCTCTTGAACCGCTGCAGTCCGTGTGGTGAAGGTTCTCCCACAGTGCTGTTAGGAAGGGAGTTCCAGGATTTTGACCTAGCGACGATGAAGGAACGGCGATATATTTCCAAGTCGGGATGGTGTGTGACTTGGAGGGGAACGTGCAGGTGGTGTTATTCCCATGTGCCTGCTGCCTTTGTCCTTCTAGGTGGTAGAGGTCGGGGTTTGGGAGGTGCTGTCGAAGAAGCCTTGGCGAGTTGCTGCAGTGCATCCTGTGGATGGTACACACTGCAGCCACGTGCGCTGGTGGTGAAGGGAGTGAACATTTAGGGTGGTGGATGGGGTGCCAATCAAGCGGGCTGCTTTGTCCTGGATGGTGATAAGCTTCTTGAATATTACTGCTATGTAATATTCCATACATCAATAGGATAAATGTCAATAGGATAAATGTCACCTGACTAAATCTAGGTAACAACATGGTGGTCCTACACAGCATTTCTCTATGTAAAATATTTACCTAAAATAGACTGAGCAGGAAACTAGTTATGGGAAACAGAAATGTTTAGTTAGTCAGTTTCCAAATGTGGTGACAAGAGTTAATCCGCAAACAGATAATCATTCTGTGCTGCCAACCGTGATATCTCATCGCTTATTAATTCATGGATTATACATTGGTGCGGAACCGTCAAGACTGACACTAATGCACTGTGCCCACCCACGAGAGCTGGAGAGTACACGCCAGGAGTTTTCTTTAAAGAATCAGGGTTGGTGCTCACCTGAAGTTCCCTGGGAGACTTGATTCATCACCGTACGTTGAATACAGCAGGTCAGAATCCTCTTTGCTGAGATTAGCACAAGTAGAATCATAAACTGGAGCATAGGAACTGAATGGTCCATAGTTCAAGTACGTCACTGCAGCAAAATACAATACAGTGAAAAGTACAAAGAGTTCACTGCCACTGAAAGCCCCTGCACTAAAGCAGAAGTCAGGTTCATGTGAACAGGCCCCAACTTAACGATTGAAAGTTTTATGTACACTGAATCACTTAACTCTTCTGGATTTGTTAAAATTTACATGTCAACCCTTCAAATTTTTATTCAAAAATAGAACTCTGCTCCATTTGGTTAAAACATCCTTTAAAAATAAATGATAAAGCTTAAAGATTAAAATCAGCTCCCAGAGGAGGTGCAATGGTAATCAGATCCACAAGTTAAGCTCTCTGTGCCATCCTCACCTTTGCAGAGGCTCCAAAAAAATGGTAGGAAACTTTATCGGCTACCCACATTCATAGAATTAACACATTTACAGCACTAACCTGGGATAACTTTATTACGTTTGTCCTCCTTAAATCCCTGAAGTGTGTTGATACCAGACTGTAATCTGCCAGTCATCATACCAAGCTTCACTGGACAGTAATTTGGGTCTGCAACAAAGCAACAGCACGTTTTACAAATACTGCGCCAAGTGAATAAAAAACAAGATTGTTCAAGTGATCAAATAAATAACAGAACAATGGATAGGGATTTAGGTGGAAGAGTGCATGGTAACACTGCACTTTCACCTTTAGGACTTGCCTTTGAATGCATCCAAAAAGGATGGCAAGACAGTCTCATTTGTCTACTGGCTGAAGGGGTGTTAAGAGATTGTGCAGTTTCAGCCCAGCTCCCAGTAAGCTCGAGTCCACAGCAGAAAAATGCTCATGATTCCATACAAATTGGCAGCTTCACTGTCAGGCCACCGGGATGGCTGGTGTGGGAAAGAAAAATGTCACAGTGGAATTGTTGGGAACACTCTTCTAAGGCTGGGGTCAAGAGAGACTGTTGAACATGAACAACATCGAACCTGTGTTGTACGTGACTTGGGAGCATGCGATGCCAATAACCAACATAAAAGGAGGAAAAATATTCTACATCACAGGACAAACATCCCTTACCTGGATGAAAAAGTAATTTAGTCTCACAAGCACATAACACTAATAAACCCCAAGAATGAGCAAGTGATTGCAAAGAACAAAAACATCTCATGTGCTGGACCTGAAAATGCACTGTGTAATTGTAGTTTAAAATATGTGCTACAGACATTTAATTCAAGTTACCAATATTTCCACTACAGTTGGCCTGAGGAGGTCTTGTGTGCCCACAATGTTCTGACACCAGGATGACTGCCTTTCACATCATTCTCTTACCTCCCATATCAGGCTCCACTGGATTAAGGATTCCAAGGGTAGTCGTACCATCAACTTTTCTTCTCTGGAATTCAAACTGAAAATATGCAGGTACAGAATATAAACAAGAATTAAAAATGAGGGAAATTTTATACCCGTAAATATTTTCCCCCTCCCTTTATTCCTCCTATCCTGGAGGCAGTGATATGGTTCTAGGGATACTGGAGTCCCACTGGTACTTTACCTGAGCTTTGATGTGAGTGTCAGTGGGTGGCTGTGATAGGAAGCCACATTTTTTTTTAAAAGCAAGACAGTAAATAAACCCTTAAGCACTGCAGAAATTCAACACCTTGACATATAAATAAAAACAAAAAGCAAACAGCATTTACCTTACTGTCTATTTTACGCCGGGTGAGTTTTCCAGAAGATTCCTCAATAACACGATCAACCTTTTCCAATTCCCTGTCAATCACATGATTGGCACTGCTGGCTGTGTCCTCGCCAGATTCCTTTTCCGGCCTGTGTAAAGCATTTCCATCACAAAATCATCACTCAGATCACACAACCCGTTCATCATCTCCTGCAGATTATTGAAACACAACCCCGTATCTAACTTTGATTTGTATTAAAAATTAGAATGGACAACTAGTGACTCCTCAGATTTCTAAAAGCAGTAATACATATGTACATCATAAAAGCAGCAATCTCTGTTACTGCTGTAATAATTTTACATAAGAGAAAATTATGGTTTGAACAGTTCCCTCAGACATTATACATTTGCTACAAGTTAAAATTAACATTTTAATTAATGAGTTAATATTTAGAGTAATGAATGATGAATACACTCCTTCTATCACCCTTCCTCTTCCAATTTCTCCTCTTCACTCACATACTGTGATTCAGTTCCATAGGTACTGGTAGTCCACCAGTTCCTCACCCAGGTGGCCAGGTGTTATATGTGAACCTACACAGTGAGCATTCTCAGACTATTGTACCACTTTGGATGCAACAGTTAAGCTACCTGCCTCACATAATTTCCATTAAATTCTAATACGTAAGAGGCACATTCAGGCTCGAAACAATAGAGGCGCCATTACAATACTGGGTGTATTCCATAGGCCACCAACTAGTGGGAAAGATAACAAGGAGCAAATTTGCAAGGAAATTACAGAGATGTGCAAGAACTATAGAGTAGTGATAATGGGGAACTTCAATTATCCTACTATAGACTGTGATAGTGTAAAGGGCAAAGAGGGGGAAGAATTTCTGAAGTTTGTTCAGGAGAACTTCCTTGATCAGTATGTTTCCAGCCCAAGGAGGAAGGAGGCATTGCAGGAGCTAGTTCTGGGGAATGAAGTGGGTCACGAGGAGCAAGTGTCAGTGGGGGAACACTTAGGGAACAGCGATCATACTATTATAAGGTTTAGATTAGTTACGGAAAAGAACAAGGAGCAATCTAGAGTGAAAATACTTAATTGGTGGAGGGCCAATTTCAGTAGGTTGAGAACAGATCTGGCCCGGGTAAACTGGAATCAAAGACTGGCAGGCAAAACTATAATCGAGCAATGGGCGGCCATTAAAGAGATGGTTCGTCCAATCTAGGTACATTCCCACGAGGAGGAAAGGTAGGGCAACCAAACCCAGAGTCCCCTGGATGACGAAAGAGAGTAAGATGAAGCAGAAAAAGGGGGCGTATGACAGATGTCAGGTTGATAATACAAGTGAGAACCAGGATGAATATAGAAAGTACAGAGAAGTGAAAAAGGAAATAAGAGGGGCAAAGAGAGAGTATGAGAATAGACTGGCAGCCAGCATAAAAGAGAATCCAAAAGTCTTCTATGGGCATATAAATAGTAAACGGCTAGCAAGAGGAGGGGTGGGGCCGATTAGGGACCAAAAAGGAGATCTACTCATGGAGGCAGAGGGTAAGGCTGAGGTACTAAATGAGTACTTTGCATCAGTCTTTACCAAGGAAGAAGATGGTGTCAAAGTCACAGTAAGAGGAGGTAGTTCAGATACTGGATGGGCTAAAACTTGATAACGAGGAGGTACTAGAAAGACTGGCTGTACTTAAAGTAGATAAATCACCTGGTCCGAATGGGATGCATCCTAGGCTGCTGTGGGAAGTAAGGGTGGAAATTGAAGAGGTGCTGGCCATAATCTTCCAATCCTCCTTAGATATAGGGGTGGTATCAGAGGACCGGAGAATTGCAAATGTTACACCCTTGTTGAAAAAAGGGTGTACGGGTAAACCTGGCAACTATAGGCCAGTCAGTTTAACCTTGGTGGTGGGGAAGCTTTTAGAAATGATAAAATCCAGGACAAAATGAATAGTTACTTGGACAAGTGTAGATTAATAAAGGAAAGCCAGCATGGATTTGTTAAAGGCAAATCGTGTTTAACTAACTTGATTGATTTTTTTGATGAGGTAACAGAGAGGTTTGATGAGGGCAATGCGGTTGATGTTGTGTATATGGACTTTCAAAAGGCGTTTGATAAAGTGCCACATAATAGGCTTGTCAGCAAAATTGAAGCCCATGGGATAAAAGGGGCAGTGGCAGCATGGATGCGAAATTGGCTAAGTTACAGGAAACAGAGAGTAGCGGTGAACGGTTGTTCTTCGGACTGGAGGAGGGTATACAGTGGTGTTCCCCAGGGGTCGGTACTAGGACCACTGTTTTTTTTTATATGTATTAATGATTTGGACTTGGGTGTACAGGGCACAATTTCAAAATTTGTAGATGACACAAAACTTGGAACTTTAGTAAAGAGTGAGGAGGAGAGTGATAGGCTTGAAGAGGACATGGAATGGGCGGACACATGGCAGATGGAATTTAACATAGAAAAGTGTGAAATGATACATTTTGGCCGGAAGAATGAGGAGAGGCAATATAAACTAAATGGTATAATTCTAAAGGGGGTGCAGGAACAGAGAAACCTAGGGGTATATGTGAACAAATCTTTGAAGGTGGCAGGACAGGTTGAGAAAGAGGTTAAAAAAGCAAACGGGATCCTAGGCTTTATAAAGGGAGGCAAAGAGTACAAAAGCAAGGAAGTTATGTTGAACCTTTATAAAACACTGGTTTGGCCACAACTAGAGTATTGTGTTCAATTCTGGGCACCACCCTTTAGGAAGGATGTGAAGGCCTTAGAGAGGGCGAAGAAAAGATTTACGAGAATGGTTCCAGTGATGAGAGACTTCAGTTACATGGATAGACTGGAGAAGCTGGGGTTGTTCTCCAGAGGACAAAGATTTAAGGTGATTGGAAAAGAACCAAAGGCGACATGAGGAAAAACTTTTTTTACTCAACAAGTAATTATCACCTGGAATGCGGTGCCTGAAAGGGTGGTGGAAGCAGATTCCATCGTGGCTTTCAAAAAGGAATTGGATAAATACTTGAAGGGAGAAAATCTGCAGGGTCATAGGGAAAGAGCAGGGGAATGGGACTAACTGGATTGCTCTTACAAAGAACCGACTCAGGCTCGATGGGCCGAATGGCCTCCTGCGCTGCAACCATTCTATGATTAAGTGCCAGTATGGTCACTGCACCAGGTTTTATGCTAATTAATTTCTGTAGACAGACTGGTGCAGTGTTACTGGAATAAAGATTCCATGCTAATTTTTTCCAAACATAATTGCATCAAGTTGCATGTAAACATCTTCTCAAAAACTATCAGTAATTCCCTAAAGAAACGCTTTAAAAGAATACCTGCCCTGTTAAAGATGTAAAATGTTTCCAATGTGAAGACACTTACTGATTGAAAACTCAGCCCTTTCCCAATAGTACAATTCCCTTACATTCAAACTTGCAGGATGGTAACGTTTGTCACCATGATAAAGGTTTCATGTGAAAACAGCTCATTACTTCTACTTCTTACACCTTACCTTTTGTCTTCATTTTTCTGATCAGCTGATCTCTCCCCTTCATCAGTTATCATTGGTTCCCATTTGGCATCCACCTCGTCTTTCCTGCGTTCCCCATTGCATTCTCCTGTTCTTAGCTTCTCCCCCTGCTTATGGGATTTCTCCAGATCCTGCATGAAGTCTATACTCTGTTTCAGACTCTGGATTTTCTCCTAAGAAAACAATTCATACACTGCATGAATCCTCTGCACAGAATGCTCAGTGCTACAGTCAAATGGCTAAAGATGAAGAACTGATTAACTAAGTAAAAGGGGAAGATATTCCACTCTGACTACTTTCTGTTCTATTCTGGTGCCAATCCAGCACTTGGAAAAATGTGCTTCATTTAGACTTTGACTTGTGTTGAAAATATATTCACAAGAATCATCAATGTTATATTTCATTCACTTTCCTTGCCTCTGAGCTTTTTGTCAGCGTCTGTAAACATCCTAAGAATTTACTATGGAGGAGCCTAATGAAGAAAAATCACCAGTACAGAGTAGTAGATTACAGAACCTACAGTGTAATCAAGTCGGACAGCGTGCTACCTACTTCAGCTAAAGTGGCAGGTGTGAGTAGATCTCCACTGGGTTAGGCAGCTCAATTCTTTAATGATGTGGAGATGCCGGTGATGGACTGGGGTTGACAATTGTAAACAATTTTACAACACCAAGTTATAGTCCAACAATTTTTATTTGAAAATTTACCTGACGAAGGAGGAAGCCTCCGAAAGCTTGTAGATTTCAAATAAAAATTGTTGGACTATAACTTGGTGTTGTAAAATTGTTTACAATTCTTTAATGGCAGCCATCAAGTAAATGAAAACATTCAAAGTTTCAAGATGTTGTTGAGGTGAATTAGGACAGCAGCCACATTCTGTAAAATGACTTCTTGATAAGCCTGCAGCTCTTAGTCCAGTCATACAGTATGTGGCGGTGCAATGCTGAGAGACAGTGCCCGTGGTTTTAGAACCACATTTTAATTAAATTTTGGTTGAATTGGTTAAGGCTATCAAATTTCAGTTTTTGTTTTATAGAATTTCTAGTTTTGTTTCTCGCAAAATTGAAATGAAACTGGTGACAGAATTAATATGATTTTTTAAAAATTTCACTCAACGCAGCAGTGTTAAATTATGCTTCAGGAAGACACGTCTTTCCAGTGACAATGAAGTCCTGTTTAACTTTCCCAAACAAGATATTCCTCATGTAGAAACAATACAGTTTCTCTGTCTCTTTCTTTTCTTGTCTATGCTTAACAAACTATGGAAAGTGCAGCTAACTTGAAACTTCTTTCGTTTAATTTTCTACTTATCCTTCCCCAGATCTCATGGTGTTGAGTTTCCCCTCCAGTATTATCACCATGGGTGACCAAACTATTGATCCAAGCCCAGTTTCCATTGAAAAACAACTTCAGACTTTACTGGACACTATGACCTACTGAACCAGATTGCCCTGTACCACAACACTCTCCAACATCCACAGCAAAGGTCCAATGCAGTAACAACATATTAAACATGCTGACAACACTGTGAACACTGAGGCCAATGTCATTTCTTACTTGTCCTGAACATGAAACAGGTAGTTTTAGTATTGGATCCTTTATCAGTATCAGTCTTATTTTGATTCCATTCACTTTTCTCCCAGATTTTAGTTATAAAAAATTCTCCTTTGGTTAAGAATAATTTTGATTTTATTTTTTGTTAATTAAACCCATTCTGGACAGAAATGCTGGCTTTTGACATTTCAAGTATTTAAATGGTAAACAAAAGGCAGTATCCTCCCTATTGTAACTAATTTGTTTCAAAATATATATTTACTGCTTTTACCTGGCTGAGAATTTTCATCCCAGAGTGCAACAGCTTCCTTGCAGCCTTGTAGTAAATAGTATCTGGCCTGTTATAGGTCATGGCATTTTCACACATCATTTTAAAATCTCCCTGTAAAATAAAAACAGAATATGAAGTGAAAAGTTTATTTCAAAATTTTGGATACAATATTAAAACCTACTAGATTATTGTGCAACCTGTACTGATCCAATACATATTTCTATATCTTCTGTGACATCACATGTGACAAGTTGGATGAAATGCTGTTTTATAAAGACCACGTGACACCAATACAGATTGCATTATTTTGTTAAAGTGAAGCTGGGTCCCTTTAAGGACGCAGAGTTTAATTACAGCTAAGTAAAAATTGGGTGAGGTCAGCATTTACTCTTCAAGTTGCAGGTCATGAGCCTCGCTTTCTTCCTTTGTTTTTTGGAAGTGTGCTTACTAGCGAATCTCCCACAGCAACGCTCAATGTCAGAAGATGCACCGTTTCACAAGGACAGAAACACTACGTAAGGCTACAAATGATAACTGATGATAAGTAACATTGGGTTCGTTCATCATAGGTCAACTTCGAGGCCGGATCCCTTGGGGCTGATTTATCGGCAGCGAACTGGGAGTGGTAATTTGTTGCCTGTTATACTCCCTGCCTGATTTTCCGTTCCATTAAAGTCAGTGGCCTAGAAATTGGTCCACCTAGCACCACACATCTCTGGCCGGAAGATTGCCGACTGCCATACTGGATAAGGACAAACAAGAGGCGGCCTTTACCCATGCCTGAAGCAGGCTTTAGGCCCTTTGCATATGCAAATGAGGGGCCGAACACCTGTTTGAGGTCCCTGCTCTAACATTGGTTTGCGCTGAGGTAGCCAGTGCCATCGCGGGCTGCATTCAGTGAAACCAGCCTACAACAAAGAAGGTAAGTAACTTACCACAATGTGGAGCTGGGAGGAGCACTGCTGCTCCTCCCTGCCCCACATTAAAAGGAGCTGATCGGGAAGAAAATCAACTGTAGTAGATCTGAATTAAACCCATTATTCTAGTTAAAGGAACTCAACTTTAATATACCTGAATTAAACCCACCTATTTTGAGAAACTGATCTTTATTGGTCTACATACCCTTCTGTAAATGTTTGATCTTCTCATCTATTTTCTCCGCTCCCCACCATTGTTTGCTTAAATGTCTAGCACCTTACAGATAGCAGAACTGTGAATGGTGGACTTTAAATTGTCAATTTAAATATTAAGCAAGCACTGTTCCCTCTAAGCTGCGTGCGTACGCGGCTGCGCAGCAGTTTGTTACGTGCAGCGCACGTCATCATTCCGTCCGCACACCAAACCAGTGCTCTCTGGTGGAGATGCTGCTGAGGTGACGTCAGCTACCAATCACTTTGCAGCACGGGCGGGAGTTAAAAGTTAGGTTGGACGGCAGCGTTGTACTGCAGATGTCGGCAGCTAGTGCGGGTCAGTGGTACAGCTGCTCAGATGGATGGATGGACATTATACACACGCGTGTGTGTGTGTGTGTGGCACTACCACCGTGCTAAATGGGATAGATTCAGAACAGATCAAGAAGCTCAAAACTTCCATGCAGCGCTGTGGGCCATCAGCAGCAGAATTGTATTCCAGCACAATCTGTAACCTCATGGCCTGGCATATTCCTCAGCCAACCATTAGCAACAAGCCAGGGGAGTTCAATGAGGAGTGTAGACGAACATGCCAGGAGCAGCACCAGGCGTACCTAAAAATGAGGTGCCAACCTGGTAAAGCTACAACATAGGACTACATGCATGCTGAACAGCGGAAGCAACATGCTATAGACAGAGCTAAGCGATTCCAGAACTAACAGATCAGATCAAAGCTCTGCAGTCCTGCCACATCCAGTCGTGAATGGTAGTGGACAATTAAACAACAAACGGGAGGAGGAGGCTCTGTGAACATCCCCATCCTCAATGATGGGAGAGTCCAGCATATGTGTGCAAAGGACAAGGCTGAAGCGTTTGCAACCATCTTCAGCCAGAAGTGCCAAGTGGATGATCCATCTCGGCCTCCTCCCGATATCCCCACCATCACAGAAGCCAGTCTTCAGCCAATTCGATTCATCCCACAGGATATCAAGAAACAGCTGAGTGCACTGGATACAACAAAGGCTATGGGTCCCGACAACATCCCAGCTGTAGTGCTGAAGACTTGTGCTCCAGAACTAGCCGCGCCTCTAGCCAAAGTGTTCCAGTATAGCTACAACACTGGCATCTACCCGACAATGTGGAAAATTGCCCAGGTATGTCCTGTCCACAAAAAGCAGGACAAATCCAATCCGGCCAATTACCGCCCCATCAGTCTACTCTCAATCATCAGCAAAGTGATGAAAGGTGTCGACAGTGCTATCAAGCGGCACTTACTCACCAATAACCTGCTCACTGATGCTCAGTTTGGATTCCGCCAGGACCACTCGGCTCCAGCCCTCATTACAGCCTTGGTCCAAACATGGACAAAAGAGCTGAATTCCAGAGGTGAGGTGAGAGTGACAGCCCTTGACATCAAGGCAGCATTTGACCGAGTGTGGCACCAAGGAGCCCTTGTTAAATTGAAGTCAATGGGAATCGGGGGAAAACTCTCCAGTGGCTGGAGTCATACCTAGCACAAAGGAAGATGGTAGTGGTTGTTGGATGCCAATCATCTCAGCCCCAGGACATTGCTGCAGGAGTTCCTCAGGGCCGTGTCCTAAGCCCAACCATCTTCAGCTGCTTCATCAATGATCTTCCCTCAATCATAAGGTCAGAAATGGGGATGTTCGCTGATGATTGCTCAGTGTTCAGTTCCATTCGCAACCCCTTAGATAATGAAGCAGTCCGTGCCCACATGCAGCAAGACCTGGACAACATCCAGGCTTGGGCTGATAAGTGGCAAGTAACATTCGCGCCAGACAAATGCCAGGCAATGACCATCTCCAACAAGAGAGAGTCTAACCACCTCCCCATGACATTCAACGGCATTACCATCGCCGAATCCCCCACCATCAACATCCTGGGGGTTATCATTGACCAGAAACTTAACTGGATCAGCCACATAAATACTGTGGCTATAAGAGCAGGTCAGAGGCTGGGTATTCTGCAGTGAGTGACTCACCTCCTGACTCCCCAAAGCCTTTCCACCATCTACAAGGCACAAGTCAGGAGAGTGATGGAATACTCTCCACTTACCTGGATGAGTGCAGCTCCAACAACATTCAAGAAGCTCGACACCATCCAGGACAAAGCAGCCCGCTTAACTGGCACCCCATCCACCATCCTAAACATTCACTCCCTTCACCACCGGTGCACCGTGGCTGCAGTGTGCACCATCTACAGGATGCACTGCAGCAACTCGCCAAGACTTCTTCGACAGCACCTCCCAAACCTGCAACCTCTACCACCTAGAAGGACAAGAGCAGCAGGCACATGGGAACAACACCACCTGCACATTCCCCTCCAAGTCACACACCATCCCGACTTGGAAATATATCGCCGTTCCTTCATCATCGCTGGGTCAAAATCCTGGAACTCCCTACCTAACAGCACTGTGGGAGAACCTTCACCACATGGACTGCAGCAGTTCAAGAAGGAGGCTGACCACCACCTTCTCAAGGGCAATTAGGGATGGGCAATAAATGCTGGCCTTGCCAGCAACGCTCACATCCCATGAACGAATAAAAAAATGTACACACACATATACATACATAGGAAAAATAGTGTAAATGAATATATATAAACTATATTAAAGAAATAGTTCAACAGTTTATATATATGTGTAAAAGTTTATATAAGTTATATAAAAATATATACTAATTTGACAAAAAGTGTAAAAGTTTATATATATTTTGGATAAATAGAATAAACATTTACATATTTATATTCATTCATTGGACAAATAGTGTAAAAGTTATATATATATATATACACACATACATACACACACACATTTGCATCCCCTCATGATATAACTGATTTGAGTTTCCAATCAGGAAACCTCAGCACACGAGGATTCAGTGAAGATTCAGTGAGGAGATGCGTTCAATTAAATGAAAGCTTTTCACCTCTAGTGCAAATTGTGGAGAACTGTTACTTTAGTCTAAAGACAAACATATTTAAGGCATTGGTAGCAAATAACATTGGAGGGAGTCTACGATTAGTGCAATTAACAGTTTGTCACCATCCTATTCGACATTAGCTTCTGAAGTAATCTACAAATGAACCCAAATTACCTGGCATAGTGTAATAATCGTTTATCAATTTCCTTATTTCATATTTACAAATTAAGTAATTCTGACACAGATCATTCTGTTATTAACGATCCTTCTACAATTGTGCTAAAATATACTTTCCAATCACATTGGTACATTGTAATCAAAACAACGAAGTCGATTTAAATTGTTTTATACAATTTCTATCCAAAAGCCCTCAGTTGCCCCGAGGATCGGGGCAACTGAGGGCTTTTGGATAGCAGTTATATAAAACAATTTCTTTTTATCTTTGTCCGTTGCCTCCTTTAGTTGATGTTCTTCATGACCAAACTGTTCCCTGCCTTAAGTGGAGGCAGACAAAAGTAATGAGACCGGCAAGATGTACAACTGAAATGCAATAATGTTTTAAACCCTGCAGAGGATTCAATGGGGGGGTGCGGGGAGCTTTAATTAAACTGTTCCCTGTCCCCAAATTCACACTGACTGATTTGACAGCTGTTTTGTATTTCTGACTCAATTTAAAAATTCTGATTGCACACGATTTATTTCTGTTTGAATCAGAGTCATTAAGCTGATTCAACAAAAAGCTGATAGGAACAATTCCAATCAGATAATTTTTAATAAAATATAACGAGACTGGTCTGCTCAATCCTAGTGTAGCTTAAGAAACCCATTTCATAAATTATATAAATTTATCAGCCAATATAACATTAAATTGTTACAATTATCCATTATTTTATACATTTGTTCTGTTTGTTATGTACCCTGAATAATATTTTCCAAAAAGATGTTCTATTTAAAGTTGTGATTTTTTTTTTTTACGGTGGCGCACAAAGCCTTTATATCGGTGCACAAACCCAAATTCCTTCCGCACATGGCTGAAAAAAATTAGAAGGAACATTGTAAGAAAGACCGCTTTCCATATATTTTATTCAAAGTTGCATAATCCCACCATTGCTGCTATAACCTATAGTATTCAGAAGCAGTAGTGACATCTGTAATAATGAAACAAAGCTTTCAGACTCACATTTAAAGTGATCACATTTTGTCGATGGTTTTCGCAACCCAGCATGTCAATCGTGCCAACATTGCATTGAACATCAAAGACTAGACATAGTAATAGCCACGTATGTAGATTCAAAAGAGGACAGAGTGGTTATAGCTTCTTAAGGGAAAGAAAGTGCTGCTGATCTTTTAAAATCTTTTTGATCAGGTTTTCAATATTTAATGATAATCGCGGGCCATGTAGAGCCAACATTTCAATTACCGTACCTTTAATTCCTCCAGGCCCTGATACTCATTTTTCTTCACCTTCTCTTTCATCGAGCTGAAGTCCATTGGATGTTTGATGATCAGAGAGTATCCAGGGGCGATAAAATCAGTAACAGGGAATGAAAAAAATGCATTGGGGTCTTTCCTGTAAGAATGCAAAGAAAAGTGAAAATCTGCAAGAAGTTTTCAGAGAAACAGCCTTTTGCTTATGTAGATGAGCTGCAGAGATCTCAAAACTTTTATCTTAAGACAACTTGCTTCAATTATCCCGAGATGCAAACCGAATGCAGTCTGAAAATCTCATTTTATTGCAGAACGAGTTAAAACTCCAATAAAATTTGAAATTTGAATTTATTATTCAGAAATCTAGACAAGGAGCAAGGCCCAAAGCATAGGGCATCACCAAGGCTGAGCAAAGATGACAAATCAAGATCCAAGCTTGGCTACTAGCTTTCTGCTAACTGAACTGAAGCAGCAGATGAAGTCCCCCTTACAAACAATGTACTCAAAACTCCAGGTATCTGCAGCACAATCCAATTACATTTGCAACGTTAATTTTACAATAGTTTTTAAAAAGTAGAAAATAGTTTCAGCTTCTCAAAAATCAAAAATAGATTTTGTCTCAGTCACCCCACCCCCACAACTTCTTTGAGCAGCTAGTACTTGCCTTTGAAGCTGTCGCAACAATTGATACAGCAATTCCTGAAAGGGTGTTTGATGTTCTTCAACATGAACAAAGAAAACACAAGTTAGCAAGAAATGTGGACAGCTAAAAATCAATCAAGTGGCACTGCAGAGCGATGAAAACGCTTAGGTCAGAGAACAAAACTATTGTGATTAAAAACCAACATAGATTCTACATCTAACCTGACCCAGGAGTGGCTTGATGCAGACAGTGGTTGCCCAGAGTGAAAAAAACAATCCATTTCTCATCACTGACATCCCTTATCTTAAGAAGCACAAAAGATCACCAACTAAAAGGTTTAACATTATGTAAACGGTTGTATAAAATGACTAACTGCACATTTTCTCAAACTACCTCATATTTAAGAAAAAAGTCATTTAACCTTGAAACAATCTCTACGGATGTTAAAACTGAAACAGAAAGCTTTGGCTAAATATCAAGTACTCACCTTCTACCTTTAGTAAAGGAGAAGCCATGTGTCTCTCAGGTGGCATTTCAAACCTCGCAGGAGATCGACTCCTTTCTTCCTCTTCTCGTTCACTAGCAGAGGGTTCTTTCTCCCGCTTTTTCTTTTCATCCTAAGGCGAGAGGAAAAATTTTGGTTAACAGGTTAACTTCTTCATTAAAATCTCTCTACGTATCAAGAATCAAGTCACAAAGCATTGAGTGTGAAGGCGAAAAGAACATATAATGTTTCTATTAAATACATTCTTGTTTAGGCACGTTAACTCTTTAGAATCTGGTTGCTCAGTGGATTCTACTGAAGTGCTTTGGGACATCCTGAGGATGTGAAAGGCACTATATAAATTCAAGTTCTTATTTTCTTTATATAATGTTTTGCATTTGCATAAAGCCCTTGCACTGTAAGTCATACCTTTCTCCTTTTTCGTTCGTCTGGAGTGGTGCGTTTCTCCTTTTCAGTTTTCTTTTTCTTTTTTTTCTTTTTCTCTTTGTGCTTGTCATGGTCACATTTGTCTTCAATTAAGCTGGATTCATGCCCTAAACTTGCTGTTGACAATTCTGTTATTTCGCTTCCACCCACTTTAAGCACCAGCTTTAGAGGCTTATCTGCATATTCTGCAAAACAGAAGAATAGCATGCTGTAGTGTCTGATTGTACTCACTACCCACATAGAAAGAAGTTACCATTAAGAGGTTAGAATAGATTAGGATTGTGAAGGGACTAGAATTAGAAGAGATAATTCTTCAACATTTCAAAGTAGACAGTCATTTGCTTACATATTTTAATGAGCTAAGTGAAGCTTTACAAAACTTTAGAAAAACACAAGTACTTGTGATCTTGAGTTAATTAACAAAGTGTAATATTGTGTGAGGACAGGTTAACTTCCATTAGCAAGTAAATGTGTTGACAGCTGCAGTACAATAACATCCAGTAAATCGTAGCTACTTTCAACCCAACATTTATTTTCTGGGTGATTTAAAATCAATGACGACATGTTGTACCGTATCAATGTGCAGAGGTCAATCATGCATACAGCCACACCCCAAATTTAAGCCCTTGCCAGGAAGTGGGCGGGGAGGGAAGAGGGGCAAGAATCAATATGCTCAAACTGAGTTTTTTAAATTAAAAAAATATAGCCTAAATGCAAAGTCAATACAGTACTGAATGGCATCAAGACTTTTTCTTCCAGTTTTCTCCATCAAGATGCCTTTGTACCAAGTAGATCGAAACAATATCCAGAGATTTTTGGGGATGGGGGAAAGAAATTCATTTTACAGCCCAGCAGCAGAAACTAATCTAGAACTGCTAACATCTAACTAATCAAAAGGAAGATCAATAACTTGTGTTTATATCGTGCCTTTAACAAAAATAAAGTCCTTGGGAGTTTTATAGAGGGGTGGAAAACACAAATAAAAGGAATAAAGGTGCGGATACCGAATCATTGTGTGAGAGTTAGTAGAAGTGACCGAAAGCTTGATGAAAAAGATGGGCTTCGAGAAGGTTTTAAAGGTGGAGAGAGAAGTGAAACAGCAGAGGTGCTTCAGGAGGGAAGTCCAGTGAATAGGGCCGAGGCAGCTAAAGGCTCTGTCACCAATCGTGGACTGAAGGGAGAGTGAATGCACAAAGGGCCAGAGTCAG
This sequence comes from Heptranchias perlo, assembly GCF_035084215.1. Lineage (NCBI taxonomy): Eukaryota > Metazoa > Chordata > Chondrichthyes > Hexanchiformes > Hexanchidae > Heptranchias > Heptranchias perlo. The sequence goes on along the minus strand of NC_090340.1, from coordinate 32,784,602 downwards.
AGGGCCAAAGGGCAACAAGGCTAGAGAAACTTGCAGAGATAGAGTGGGGCAATGTCATAGAGGAATTTGAAGATGAGGGTGAGGATTTTTAAGTTCAATGCACAGTGGGCCTGGAAGCCGAAGCAGGTCAGTGAGGATAGGAGTGATTGGTGAGCACAACTGAGGATGTTAGAGAGGAAAGGAAGGTTAGAGATGGGGCAGTTGTTGGAAAGGACACTTCGGAGATCAGTGTATTACAGTTCCTAGTAGGGATTTAATGATTAAAAAATATTTATGGGCAAGAAGCTGCTGTGCAGTAAATTTTATTGCTATCAATAAGAGCAATGAATCTTTATAAAGAAAACAAGAAAGGTTGACCAATGTACTGTGCCAGATTGATAGGACATAGGCTGCACCGGACACTTCAACAACAACAACAACTTGCATTTAGTGCCTTTAACATAATGAAACCTCCCAAGGCACTTCACAGGAGTGTAATCAGACAAAAATTTACACTGAGCCAAAGGAGGAGACATTACGACGGGTGACCAAACATTTGGTCAAAGAGGTAGGTTTTAAGCAGCATCTTAAAGGAGGAGGTGGAGTGAAGGAAGTGGGGGATGCACAAGAGGTCAGAGTTGGAGGAATGCAGAGATTTTGAAGGGTTATAGGGCTGGAGGAGATTACAGAGATAGGGAGGGCGGAAGGTCAGGGAGGGATTTGAAAACAAGGATGAAAATTTTAAATTTGTAGTGTTGGTGGATCGGGAGCCAATGTAGGTCAGCGAGCTCAGGGGTGATGGGTGAACGGGACATGGTGTGAGTTAAGATACGGGCAGCAAACTTTTGGATCAGCTCAAGGGTGGAAAATGAAAGGCTGGTCAGGAGAGCATTCGAATAGTCAGATCTGGAGGTAACAAAAGTATGGATGAGGGTTTCAGCAGCACAAGAGCTGAAGTAGGGATGGAGGCGGATGATATTATGGAGGTGAAGTAGGCAAGCTTGGTGATGGATAGGATTATGGGGACAGAATCTCAGCTCAGGGTCAAATAGGATGTTGAGGTTGCGAACAGTCTGGTTCAGCCTCAGGCTGTGGCCAGGGAGGTCTTCTTTCAAAAAATGAGGAACTTAATAAACCCTGTTTGTATTTTTAGTGCACTTGTGGAGCTCAAGACCATTCTAGTTCATAGAATCGTACAGCACAGAAGGAGGCCATTCGGCCTGTCATGCCTGTGCCGGGTCTTTGAAAGAGCTGTCCAGTTTAGTCCCACACCCCAGCCTTTTTCCCATAACCCTGCAAATTAGTCCTCTTCAAGTACATGTCCAATTGCCTTCTGAACGTTCCTATGGAATCTGCTTCCACCACCCTTTCAGGTAGTGAGTTCCAGATCTTAACAACCCTCTGTGAAAAAATTTCTCCTCCTTTCCCCTCTAGTTCTTTTTGCAATTATTTTAAATCTGTGACCTGTGGTTACCAACCCACTTGCCAGAGGAAACAAACAGTTTCTCCCCACTTGCTCTATCAAAACCCTTCATAATTTTGAAAACCTCTATTAGATCTCCCCTTAACCTGCTCTGGTTGAAGGAGAACAATCCCAGCTTCTCCAATCTCTCCACATAATTCAAGTCCCTCATCCTTAATATCATTTTGGTAAACCTCCTCTGCACCCTCTCCGAGGCCTTGACATCCTTCCTAAAGTGTAGTGTCCAGAATTGTACACAATACTCCAGCTGAGGCCCATCCAGAGATTTGTAAAGGTTTAGCACGACTTCCTCGTCTTTGTATTCAATGCCCCCATTTACAAAGCCAAGTATCCCATACGCTTTCTTAACTGCCTTATCACCCTCAAAAGATTTGTGACTATGCACCCGCAGGTCCCTCTGCTCTTGCATGCCCCTCAAAATAGTCCCATTTAGATTATACTGCCTCGCCATGTTGTTCCTCCCAAAGTCCATCATTTCATACTAAGTGCATTAAATTGCACCTGCCATGTGATTTGCCCATTTCACCAGTCTGTCTATGTTCTCCTGAAGTCTGCTACTATCCTGCTCACTATTTATTATGTTGCCAAGTTTTGTATCATCCGCAATCTTCGAAACGTACTCATTATACCCAAGTCCAGGTCATTTATATATAACAAGCAATGGTCCTAATACTGACCACTAGGGGACCCCACTGCATACTTCTCTCCAGTCAGAAAAACATCTGTTCACCCCTACTCTCTGCCTCCTATACCGTAGCTAATTATGTACTCAAGTTAACACTTTAATCCCATGTGTTTCTATTTTCAGTATTAATCTGTTATGTGGTACTTTATCAAATGTGTTTTGAAAGTCCATATATGCAACATCTACTGCACTACCTTCATCAACCCTCTCTGTTACTTCATCAAAGAACTCAATCAGGTTAGTCAGACACGATTTGCCTTTAACAAATCCATGCTGGCTGTCCCTTATTAACCCATGCTTCTCCAAGAAAGAATTAATTTTGTTCTTGACAATGGTCTCTAGTAGTTTTCCATCACTAATGTTAGACTGACTGGCCTGTAGTTACCAGATTTATCCCTCTCCCCTTTTTTGAACAGGGGTGTAACATTTGCAATCCTCCAGTCCTCTGGCACCACTCCCATATCCAAGGCGGATTGAAAGATTGTGGTCAGAGCTTCTGCTATCTCCACCCTAGCTTCCCTCAGCAACCTAGGATGCATCCCATCTGGACCGGGTGACTTGTTAACTTTGAGTGATGCCAACCTATTTAGCACCTACTTTCAATTATTTTTATCCTATCCATTATCTCTACTCCCTCCTCCTCTACTGCGACATTAACTTTATCCTCTTCTTTTGTGAAGACAGATGCACTGTATTCATTCAGTACCTCAGTCATGCCCTCTGCCTCCACAAGAAGATTTCCTTTTTTGTCCCTAATCGGCCCCACCATTCCTTTAACTATTCTTTTACTTACATTAGGTATAAATTTTGTCAAATATTTCTCCTTAAAATATTCTATACATGTAACTCACTTTCTGAGGTTCACCTGAACCCCTTGAGTTATGTGATCGTTCCAGTTACACAGCCTTTTTTGGAACATCCTGGAGGCCACTGAACCTCCTGACATGGTGCTGCACAAATTGCTCCAGATTTGTACAGTATGGAGCATGAAGATCATTGCTTAATTATATATCGTAAGCCTTTACGGAGTAGTTGATTGAAGTCCTCCTTAGTTAAGAGATATTTTAGCTTTGAAATCACTGAACTCAGTATTTATGAAACCAGTAAAAAGAATGGATGAGTGTTTTAATCCAGTTGCGCAGTTTGGCCAAACAACCTGTCAACCCACATTTTTCTTGTGTCTATGATTCTGCTGTCAGGATAAAGCAACTGGTTTTAGCAACGTAAACACAGGGAGCCAATACAGGGTGTCTCTGTCCTGTAATCCAAATCGTTGAAGCACTAAATGTAAAAGTACTTTCATTATTATATCTACTACACTCAGATACAAAGCGCAGTATGGGACTATTTAAAATATTTCTTAAACCTGCAAATAAATAACCAAATGGTCTTAATCGTGGCAGGAGGGCGTTTTCACAAGATAACAGTAAACAATATCCCCCTTTTCATAAATCTTATTCTGGATCATAAGTCATATTTTGTTACTTTTCAGCTGTCCAAGCTCACTCTACAAAAACAGGTCTCTTTGAGCTCGAGTTGGCTTTAAGATGACAAGAACAACTTGCAATTATATTGACCCTTTAATGTAATAAATGCCTTAAGCCACTCACAGGTAAAAATGGCCAGTGAGCAGTAATAGAATTGGGAGAGATAAAAGACACCACAGTGAAAGAGGTTTTGAGGAGGCTTTTGAAGATGAGGAAAGATGTTGTCATACAAAAGGGTTTAGGGAGAATGTGTCAGGGTGTACAGCCAAAACAACTGAATACTCTGTCACTGAAGGTGGAGCACAGAGAGATGGAGGTGGAGCAGAGACCAGAGTTGGAAAATCAGTAGGTGTGCACTAGTAAGCAGGGCTAGAGGAGGTTACAAAAGTGAAGCGAGACTATGGAGAGATTTATAATCTCAGACAGGTATTTTAAATTCAATGCTTGGATGCTGGGGATCCAAGAGGTCAACAAGGTCGCAGCTGATAGCAGAGTGGGAACTTAATATAGGATAGGATGTGGGCAGTGGAGTTTTGTACAACTTTATAAAGGGTGAAGCTTGAAGCCCTCGAGAATATTAGGAGAAGTTGAACTCTGGCGATTGAACATTGGACCAGGGTCAACCCTCAGTAACTGGATACCTGTTGATTGGCCAGCCAACCTGACTCAGTAATGCGAGGCGAAGGCCTGTCACTGGAGCCTGGGATTCTTCCCACTTGATTCCAGATATGTCCGAATGGTTAGGGTGGATCTAGTCAGAGAAGCAACAGGAAGCTGACCAATGCTCTGTGCTGACAGATGGGCAGTTTTAACTGGTTTCGCTGCAGCAGTACCCCAGCGCACATTTGGCAATCCAGGCCGTGGCTGTTGTCAATCAACGTCTAACCTCTCTTGGCTTATGTAGGTGGTATATGTTCCTCCAGAATGTGATCAAGGGAATGGGAAATTATTTGTGTGCATTTCTCATTAACTTGGTTTGGAGATTTGCAGCTGACCAATCACTCTAGAACAGCTGTCAATTTTTGTAGGTGTTTGATATCTCCCAAAATCCTCCACTTGAGTTTATTTTGTTTTATTACTTGATTTGTTTTTTTTTTAAAAATCCAAACATGTTAAGTGGAATTGTACTGGGATGAGCAGTTGCATTTCTGCCAGGTGTCTCAGCGCTCGAAAACACTCCATTGTGTTTAGCGAACACTGAAACCTAATCATGGAATGTTCAGATGTTACACGGTATTCTAAGAATGTTGTGTCTCCTTTTATACTGTTGTAACATTCGGATCAAAAATACTGATTCAATTCTCCCCCATGCTGAAGAATTACACTTAGAGCAAAGGAAATAACTTTTGGATAGGGAGGGAGAAAATTAAATTACCTTTGGTGGGGGGGGGGGGAGAATAGATGGAAATTACTGTTGGTTAGGGGGCGTGCAAAGTATTTCTTCTCGCCTTATTAAAAAGCAATATGGTACATTTTGCTCGTCGTGCAGCATAAATACTGGTTTTGATCGACCTCCTTGCTCCCCTCGACTTTTCAAGTTGGGATGCTGTCACCTGACATTACTGCGCCTTCACCGATCAGCGTCCCACTGATTCCTGGAAGGCAACCCCTAAAGCTGCCATATAAAGTCAAATAAAACACTGTTCTCATGGTAACCGATCAGTCCAATTGTCCACAGCGGCACTGAACCTTTTAAAATTACGCACTGCGACTCCGCCCGAGCACTAGGCCGAGATGTGCAACCATTGATCGAGAATGGCTGCGGCCGCCGTGCCTCGATCTAACTGACGTGAGTGGCTTAGAAGTTGGATCCCCGGCGACTGGGAAGATTCAGTCTTCCCCAGTCATCTGAGGGAAGAGGAAAGAGATCCATTTTATTCTCTCCGTTCCCCCAGTCTGTATGGGAGCTCCTCAGGTCTCGGTGTCCCCCCCCACCACAGCGCCTCTTACCCTCGGGTGCGTGCTTGTCCGACTTGTGCTTCTTGTGTTTCCTGCCCATTCTCTGCGCCTCTGACACAGACAATGGAGACAACGCGGCCCCGAACCCCAACCAGGCGCTGTGTGTGATCCAGCGGGAGAAGGAAACGAGCGCAGACACATCGATCGGAGAGAGGTCCAGCACAGAGACACCGATCGGTGGCACCTCCTCCCTGGTCAGCTCAGAGCTTTCAACACTGAACAAATTGGAGTCCTGCGAGTTTCACTGGGCAGCCCTACACAAGCGTCTACTTTCGGTAAAAAAAATATATAAATCTGGTTTAAAAACAACAAGCTGTGACATCACAGGAAATGACTAAATAGAGTTGATATGTTTTGCCTATTATAGTCTTTTCCTTCTACTATATTTCTCGCTCCACACTCTGCCTGGCTGTAGGTTTTTTTTATAAGTATTTTAATTTCATGAAATTCCAGCACCATTGCAATAATGAAATCCTTTTTTAAATGGAGCCTTCAGAATAGCAATAGGTGCTGAGATAATCTGCCTCGAAAGCATTCTCTTGTGTTCCAACATCAATTGCATTGCATGTATATAGTGCCTTCAACATAGTAAAACATCTCAAGGCACTTCACAGGAGCGTTATCAAACAAAATTTGATACCAAGCCACTTAAGGAAATACTAGGACAGGTGACCAAAGGCTTGGTCAAAGAGGTAGGCTTTAAGGAGCGTCTTAACGGAGGAGAGAGAGGCAGAGAGACGGGGAGGTTTAGGGAAGGAATTCCAGAGCTTGGGGCCGAGGCAGCTGAAGTTATGGCCGCAAATGGTGGGGCGATTACAATCGGGAATTTTTTTTAATTCGTTCATGGGATGTGGATGTCGCTGGCAAGGCCAGCATTTATTGCCCATCCCTAATTGCCCTTGAGAAGGTGGTGAGCCGCCTTCTTGAACCGCTGCAGTCCGTGTGGTGAAGGTTCTCCCACAGTGCTGTTAGGAAGGGAGTTCCAGGATTTTGACCCAGCGACAATGAAGGAACGGCGATATATTTCCAAGTCGGGATGGTGTGTGACTTGGAGAGTAACGTGCAGGTGGTGTTGTTCCCATGTGCCTGCTGCTCTTGTCCTTCTAGGTGGTAGAGGTAGCGGGTTTGGGAGCTGCTGCAGTGCATCCTGTGGATGGTACACACTGCAGCCACAGTGCGCCAGCGGTGAAGGGAGTGAATGTTTAGGGTGGTGGATGGGGTGCCAATCAAGCGGGCTGCTTTGTCCTGGATGCTGTTGCACTTCTTGAGTGTTGTTGGAGCTGCACTCATCCAGGCAAGTGGAGAGTATTCCATCACACTCCTGACTTGTGCCTTGTAGATGATGGAAAGGCTTTGGGGAGTCAGGAGGTGAGTCACTCGCCGCAGAATACCCAGCCTCTGACCTGCTCTTGTAGCCACAGTATTTATATGGCTGGTCCAGTTCAGTTTCTGGTCAATGGTGACCCCCAGGATGTTGATGGTGGGGGATTCGGCGATGGTAATGCCGTTGAATGTCAAGGGGAGGTGGTTAGACTCTCTCTTGTTGGAGATGGTCATTGCCTGGCACTTGTCTGGCGCGAATGTTACTTGCCACTTGTCAGCCCGAGCCTGGATGTTGTTCAGGTCTTGCTGCATGCAGGCTCGGACTGCTTCATTATTTGAGGGGTTAAGAATGGAACTGAACACTGTGCAATCATCAGTGAACATCCCCATTTCTGACCTTATGATGGAGGGAAGGTCATTAATGAAGCAGCTGAAGATGGTTGGGCCGAGGACACTGCCCTGAGGAACTCCTGCAGCAATGCCCTGGGGCTGAGATGATTGGCCTCCAACAACCACGACCATCTTCCTTTGTGCTAGGTATGACTCCAGCCACTGGAGAGTTTTCCGTCTAATCCCCATTGACTTCAGTTTTACTAGGGCTCCCTGGTGCCACACTCGGTCAAATGCTGCTTTGATGTCAAGGGCAGTCACTCTCACCTCACCTCTGGAATTCAGCTCTTTTGTCCATGTTTGAACCAAGGCTGTAATGAGGTCTGGAGCCGAGTGGTCCTGGCGGAATCCAAACTGAGCATCGGTAAGCAGGTTATTGGTGAATAAGTGCCGCTTGATAGCACTGTCGACGACACCTTCCATCACTTTGCTGATGATTGAGAGTGGACTGATGGGGCGGTAATTGGCTGGATTGGATTTGTCCTGCTTTTTGTGGACAGGACATGCCTGGGCAATTTTCCACATTGTCGGGTAGATGCCAGTGTTGTAGCTGTACTGGAACAGCTTGGCTAGAGGCGCAGCTAGTTCTGGAACACAAGACTTCAGCATTACAGCCGGGATGTTGTCGGGGCCCATAGCCTTTGCTGTATCCAGTGCACTCAGCCGTTTCTTGATATCACGTGGAGTCAATCGAATTGGCTGAAGACTGGCTTCTGTGATGGTGGGGATATCGGGAGGAGGCCAAGATGGATCATCCACTCGGCACTTCTGGCTGAAGATGATTGCAAACATTTCAGCCTTGTCTTTTGCACTCATGTGCTGGATTCCGCCATCATTGAGGATGGGGATGTTTACAGTGCCTCCTCCTCCTGTTAGTTGTTTAATTGTCCACCACCATTCATGACTGGATGTGGCAGGACTGCAGAGCTTTGATCTGATCCGTTGGTTGTGGAATCGCTTAGCTCTGTCTATAGCATGTTGCTTCCGCTGTTTAGCATGCATGTAGTCCTGAGTTGTAGCTTCACCAGGTTGGCACCTCAAGTGGCAAGAATTAGAGGAGTGCAGAGTTCTTGGAGGGGTGGGAGGCTGGAGGAGGTTACAGAGGTAGGGAGGGGCGAGACTATGGAGGGATTTGAAAACAAGGATGATAATTTTAAAATCTAGGCGTTCCCGGACCGGGAGCCAATGTAGGTCAGCGAGCACAAGGGTGATGGGTGAACGGGACTTGGTGCGAGTTAGGATACAGGCAGCATAGTTTTGGATGAGCTCAAGTTTATGAAGGGTGGAAGATGGGAGGCCAGCCAGGAGAGCTTTGGAATAGTCAAGTCTAGAAGTAACAAAGGCATAGATGGGGTTTTCAGCCACATCTGAGCTGAGGCAAGGGCGGAGATGGGTAATGTTATGGAGGTGGAGGTAGGTGGTTTTGGTGATGGAGTGGATATGTGGTCAGAAGCTCATCTCAGGGTCAAATAAGTTGCCACGGTAGTGAACGGCCTGGTTCAGCCTCAGACAGTGGCCAGGAAGAGGGATGGAGTTGGTGGCTAGGGAACGGAATTCATGAAGGGGACCGAAGACCAAGGCTGCAGGCTTCCCAATATTTAGTTGGAGGAAATTTTTGCTCTTCCAGTACTGGATGTCGGACAAGCAGTGTGACAAATCAAAGACAGTGTAGGGGTCGAGGGAGGTAGTGGTGAGGTAGCTGGGTATCGTCAGTGACATGTGGAAACTGATGTGTTTTCGAATGATGTCCCAAGGGCATCATGTAGATGGGAAATGGGAGGAGGCCAAGGCTAGATCCTCGGTGTGGGAGCGGGAGGAGAAACCATTGCAGGTGATTCTCTGGCTACGACAGGATAGATAAAAATGGAACCAGGTGAGTGCAGTCCCACTCATCTGGACAACGGAGGAGAAGCTTGGGAGGAGGATGATGTGATCAACCGTGTCAAAGGCCAAAGAAAAATATGAGAAATTACTGCCAAATGTGAGATTGCAACATTGAGGTAGCAATAGAAAACCATTTAAACGAGATAAGATGGGATTAAATTAAATTAATTAAATAAAAATCTAGAATTAAAATACTAGTATCAGTAATGGTGGCCATGAAACTACCAGATTGTCGTAAAAACCCATCCGGTTCACCAATGTCCTTTAGGGAAGGAAACCTGCCTTCCTTACCCGGTCTGGCCTATATGTGACTCCAGACCCACAGCAATGTGGTTGATTCTTAATTGCCCTCTGAAATGGCCTAGCAAGCCACTCAGTTGTAAAATCTCGTTTAAAAAAAGTCACAATAAGAATAAAACTGGACGGACCACCCGGCATTGGACCGCAAGGCACCGGACACGACAAAGGCAAACCAAGCCCAGTCGACCCTGCAAAGTCCTCCTCACTAACATCTGGGGACTTGTGCCAAAATTGGGAGAGCTGTCCCACAGACTAGTCAAGCAACAGCCTGACATAGCCATACTCACAGAAACATACCTTTCAGCCAACGTCCCAGACTCTTCCATCACCGTCCCTGGATATGTTCTGTCCCACCGGCAGGACAGACCCACCAAAGGTGGTGGTACAGTGATATACAGTCAGGAGGGAGTGGCCCTGGGAGTCCTCAACATTGACTCTGGACCCCATGAAATCGCATGGCATCAGGTCAAACATGGGCAAGGAAACCTCCTGATGATTACCACCTATCGCCCTCCCTCAGTTGATGAATCAGTCCTCCTCCATGTTGAACACCACTTGGAGGAAGCACTGAGGGTAGCAAGGGCACAGAATGGACTCTGGGTGGGGGACTTCAATGTCCATCACCAAGAGTGGCTCGGTAGCACCACTACTGACCGAGCTGGCCGAGTCCTGAAGGACATAGCTGCCAGACTGGGCCTGTGGCAGGTGGTGAACGGACCAACACGAGGGAAAAACCGACTTGACCTCGTCCTCACCAATCTAACTGTTGCAAATGCATCTGTCCATGACAGTATTGGTAGGAGTGACCACGTGGAGATGAAGTCCCGTCTTTGCACTGAAGACACCATCCAACGTGTTGTGTGGCACTACCACCGTGCTAAATGGGATAGATTCAGAACACATCTAGCAGCTCAAAACTGGGCATCCATGAGGTGCTGTGGGCCATCAGCAGCAGCAGAATTGTATTCCAGCACAATCTGTAACCTCATAGCCCGGCATATTCCTCACTCTACCATTACCAACAAGCCAGGGGATCAACCCTGGTTCAATGAGGAGTGTAGAAGGGCATGCCAAGAGCAGCACCAGGTGTACCGAAAAATGAGGTGCCAACTCAGGACTACATGCATGCTAAACAGCGGAAGCAACATGCTATAGACAGAGCTAAGCGATTCCACAACCAACGGATCAGATCAAAGCTCTGCAGTCCTGCCACATCCAGTCATGAATGGTGGTGGACAATTAAACAACTAACGGGAGGAGGAGGTTCTGCAAACATCCCCATCCTCAATGATGGCGGAGTCCAGCACATGAGTGCAAAAGACAAGGCTGAAGCGTTTTCAATCATCTTCAGCCAGAAGTGCTGAGTGGATGATCCATCTCGGCCTCCTCCCGATATCCCCACCATCACAGAAGCCAGTCTTCAGCCAATTCGATTGACTCCACGTGATATCAAGAAACAGCTGAGTGCACTGGATACAACAAAGGCTATGGGTGCCGACAACATCTCGGCTGTAGTGCTGAAGACTTGTGTTCCAGAACTAGCTGTGCCTCTAGCCAAGCTGTTCCAGTACAGCTACAACACTGGCATCTACCCGACAATGTGGAAAATTGCCCAGGTATGTCCTCTCCACAAAAAGCAGGACAAATCCAATCCGGCCAATTACCACCCCATCAGTCTACTCTCAATCATCAGCAAAGTGATGGAAGGTGTCGTCGACAGTGCTATCAAGCGGCACTTACTCACCAATAACCTGCTTACCGATGCTCAGTTTGGGTTCCGCCAGGACTACTCGGCTCCAGACCACATTACAGCCTTGGTTCAAACATGGACAAAAGCGCTGAATTGCAGAGGTGAGGTGAGAGTGACTGCCCTTTACATCAAGGCAGCATTTGACCGAGTGTGGCACCAAGGAGCCCTTGTAAAATTGAAGTCAATGGGAATCAGGGGGAAAACTCTCCAGTGGCTGGAGCCATACCTAGCACAAAGGAAGATGGTAGTGGTTGTTGGAGGCCAATCATCTCAGCCCCAGGGCATTGCTGCAGGAGTTCCTCAGGGCAGTGTCCTAGGCCCAACCATCTTCAGCTGCATCATTAATGACCTTCCCTCCATCATAAGGCCAGAAATGGGGATGTTCGCTGATGATTGCACAGTGTTCAGTTCCATTCTTAACCCCTCAAATAATGAAGCAGTCCGAGCCTGCATGCAGCAAGACCTGGACAACATCTAGGCTTGGGCTCATAAGTGGCAAGTAACATTCGCGCCAGACAAGAGCCAGGCAATGACCATCTCCAACAAGAGAGAGCCTAACCACCTCCCCTTGACATTCAAAGGCATTACCATCACCGAATCCCCCACCATCAACATCCTGGGGGTCACCATTGACCAGAAACTTAACTGGACCAGCCATATAAATACTGTGGCTACAAGAGCAGGTCAGAGGCTGGGTATTCTGCGGCGCGTGACTCACCTCCTGACTCCCCAAAGCCTTTCCACCATCTACAGGGCACAAGTCAGGAGTGTGATGGAATACTCTCCACTTGCCTGGATGAGTGCAGCTCCAACAACACTCAAGGAGCTCAACACCATCCAGGACAAAGCAGCCTGCTTGATTGGCACCCCATCCACCACCCTAAACATTCACTCCCTTCACCACCGGCGCACCATGGCTGCAGTGTGTACCATCCACTGCAGCAACTCGCCAAGGCTTCTTCGAGAGCACCTCCCAAACCCGTGACTTCTACCACCTAGAAGGACAAGAGCAGCAGGTACATGGGAACAACACCACTTGCACGTTACTCTCCAAGTCACACACCATCCCGACTTGGAAATATATCGCCGTTCCTTCATCGTCGCTGGGTTGAAATCCTGGAACTCCCTTCCTAACAGCACTGTGGGAGAACCTTCACCACATGGACGGCAGCAGTTCAAGTAGGCGGCTCACCACCACCTTCTCAAAGGCAATTAGGGATGGGCAATAAATGCCAGCCGCGCCATCGACGCCCACATCCCATGAACGAATAAAAAAAAATTATTGAGTAGAAGGCAGGTGCCAGTTGAGTATGGACAGCGATACCCAGAGAGGAACACAGGCAGGTAGGAGACAGAGAATAGGGATAAAGCGTTTGTTCTCCAATTGGCAGGGTGTGCCTCAGCTTTTCACCGTATATATATTAAGTACTTGGATGAAGGAATAGCATTGACTATCCATGGTTGCAGATGAGGGGCTAAATGGCTTAATCCTGTTCCTATGATCCTATGAACCAGAGACTGGGAATAGGCAGACATTGGAAAAAAATGAGAGGAAGTAAATCTATGATAGCGATAGTATAAACGACCAAAAAATATACACAAAATGGAAATCATTGCATCTCCTGGGGGACAGTGACCCCAAAGTGATCAAATTTAACGTGATCGGGTGGTCAGAAACACATACGAGCAGGAGTCAGGTATATAACGTTAAAAGGGCTAAATTTAATGAAATGAGTGAACAACTAAAGCAAATAGATTGCCGAAGGTTGTTCAACAAACCACAGTGGAAGACAAGTGGAACATCTTTAAAAATATAGTGCTGAGCATGTAGGCTATATACATTATCAAAAGGTCAGAGTGTGCATCAGAAGTGGAGATGAGGGAGTGGTTGAGCAAATCGACAGCTGCAGAAATATTGTGGCGAATAGCGGGAAAAGGCTAGGCATTTGGGAGTTTAAAAGTGCAATTGTAAGTGACTTAATAACATAAATAAAGACGGATTTCCACAGAAGGCCCATTATCCCAATTAGTTGCTTGATAGTGAAAACCTTTGTAGCCAAAGCCTATGCTACAAATCTATTTCATCCACAAAACTGGCCCAGAAAAAAGAGCAAAAAAATCCATCAAAAACAGTTGACAATTTGTGTTGAGAAGCAACCATTAAAGTTGCAAATTGTCCCTTTAAAGTTGGTATTCAAAATCATAGCCTAGTAACCCTGAATGCCCAAATTATATGAGCAAAGTAAGGAATCAGAGTATTTCTGGCATAAAGGCTGGGTAATAGCTTCAACTACCTACCATAATCACTTGGAAATATATCGCCATTCCTTCATTGTCACTGGGTCAAAATCCTGGAACTCCCTTCCTAACAGCACTGTGGGAGAACCTTCACCACACGGACTGCAGCGGTTCAAGAAGACGGCTTACCACCTTCTCAAGGGCAATTAAGGATGGACAATAAATGCTGGCCTCGCCGGCGTCGCCCACATCCCATGAACGAATAAAAAAAACCTTCCACTACATTAACATATTGAAATAAAACTCCTGTCTATTTCTGATGGGAGCTTCCTACAACTGGAGGGGTATCATGAGCACTGTTTGGCAGAGATCCAGCATAAGTGATCTCACCTATAATTCCAGTTGATCATATACCAATTACACCCATTAGCAGGGTGCAACCAAAATGAAAACTACCCTGTTGTACTATTTTCACAGCATTGTGAGTAGATTTCGTAGTAACTATATCTGTTAACTGTGTTGCCACTGACTTCGTTCAGGGACCTGATGGTGAATACAGAAGCATCAGTCAATCCATCGCATCCAAATTCATACAACAGGTCATGGCTGGATTGATAAAGAAGGCTTATTAAATGTAATGCCTCCCTACAACTCAACAGATGCTGCCACAAATATGATCACTTCTTTCTTCTGAAATTATGCATGGTTCGCTCTTGGGTCAGAAACTTTTACATAAAACCATAAGCTTCTTTGGGACCACATCAACGCTATGACAGTTACCGTGTAGCCTAACTGTCTGTCCAACATTAAATTATGAATGAATCAGATCATTTTCCAGCTCAGCATCCTGCTCAATTCCCGTTAGAAAATACACATCCTAGCCTCTTATTCCACTCCCCTTCCTGGGTGCTTACTTAGGTTGAACATGATGGTTTGTAATTTTGATGTCCTGTTCAACCTTGAGCTGAGCTTCAAATTAACCGTCTGGTCCATTATTAAGATTACCTACTTCAACTCCACTGCCACTAAAACCCTCACCCATGCCTTTGTCACCTCCAAGTTTTTTTAAAATTCGTTCATGGGATGTGGGCATCGCTGGCGAGGCTGGCATTTATTGCCCATCCCTAATTGCCCTTGAGAAGGTGGTGGTGAGGCGCCTTCTTGAACCGCTGCAGTCCGTGTGGTGAAGGTTCTCCCACAGTGCTGTTAGGAAGGGAGTTCCAGGATTTTGACCCAGCGACGATGAAGGAACGGCGATATATTTCCAACTTCTCCATCCTATCCAATGCTAACTGGCGCTCACCTATAACCCCCGTCCTCACCAACCATCTTGTAGCACATTGATTGGAAATTTCTGGTCCTCGTTACAATTTTTACATGGCCTAATGCCTCCTTCCCCCTGACTATGCCATCACCTCTAATTTTGTGTCCCAACTTAGTCAGACCCTCAGCTCTTCCAAATCTGTTAAACAGTACATCTTTCTTCCCTCCACTCCACCAGTCTCCAGCCATCATGCCCCGGATTCCAGAGTTCCTTTCTTAATCTTATCTGCCCTGCTATATCTGTCCCTATATCTCTCTTCAAAAACATCCTCAAAATCTATTTCTTTGACCACACTTTCAATCACCTCAACCCCCTTGTAAAGCACCTTGGGAATTTTCACTACTTTAAATATGCTATATTAATGAAAGTTGTTCTTTTGGTAGCTTTTGTTGGGTATATTAACAAAAGATGGTTAAATACAAAATCCTTTCAACACTACAGAAAGACTGTATAATCCAATACATTTATTGAATGCACTTTATTATTGAGCAAGTCGCTAGGATGTTGAAAAAACACCCTGTATATTTATATATTATCTGTCATGCTATTGGACTTCAATATAATCTTCCACAGCTATGTCAAATATGCCATTCATTGCAGGACATGATGGATCTTCCACAGGAGAGATGGTACCATCCACATGGAAGCCATAGAGGTATGTCAATCTTCTGTTGTATTCAAGGTCGTGCTGTACCTTAATTAATGAATAGTTTACAGAGCAGTAATTTCACCTCTATGTAAAACCTCTGCTCTCATGTATCATGTATTTTAAAGTTGCACGTTATAATCCATTACCATGTACATACCCAATACTCGAGCATCATTGAATATAGATGAGGAAGTCCAAATAGGTTGAAAACATACAGAAGACAAATCTCCCAATAGTGCTGTGGGTAAATACATCCCGTCATGTGTTATTAAGCAGGAAGGTTCCATTTTAGTCATTTGTTTCATCTCAACTGGAGCAGCAGTGAAGATGGACAATTTGCTTTGGTATCATCAGACTATGGAGGGTGTAATACTTCGGGGTTTTTACAACACTTTTGTCTTGTGTTCACAACAAAAAGGTGATTTCCATAAATAGACTGAATCATCTTTGAACTGAAACCAACGTCCTTATACATACTGTGTACTGGTTAGTATGCCTAGGTTTAACACCCTAGTCGCAGAATATTGTTTACCAGAGATCACGTGGCATGCCTACCATGTTCTCCTGTCTCTTCTGAAAAGTGGAAAATACCAAACCAACAGACTAATTTGTCAGGTTTATTTACAGGTTAAATGATACATTGAGGTCAAATGATAAGCAAGATACTGAATCAGCACAATATTTAAAAATAATAAAATTAGAATCTGTCTACCAGTTGTTAATATGCCCTTTTAAGATTCTGTTAAGTGGGCTGGGAAGGGACTTCTGGATGAAACAGATTTATTTGTCTGTCCATAGACCTTCCAGATGCAATGCTGTACTTGGATGATGCAAATCTCAGTTCATCCATGAGGCATGGATCTCCTTAAAAAAGAAAACTGAGCAGTCAGAGTTGTGATTTATGTCGTGGGATGTCTTTCATGTTACAACCATTTCCTTGACATAAAAGATTGAGAGATTGACAGATCTCACACCTTGCGAGGTAAGGATGCCCGCTCCTTCCTCCTTTCATTTCCCTTAATGGCTCAGCAGTCAGAGAGATTATCATCATCTATTCCACTGTCTGCCAATCTACATAAGTTAACATTTCAACCAGGCTGTTCTAACCATCAAACAACCTGGAATGCAATGCCACAGAAGAATGCCACCAATGACATAGAAGAATAGGATCCTGCCTGAGCTAATTTTTACTCTATCGGTCGGACATAGCATAAAATAAAATACAGAAATTTCCCCGTTTTGTCATAAGGGACAAACTGGCTAAATTATCAATCTTGACTGCTGTAAAGTAAGCCATGTTGGAAGTAAGCTTGTGAGCATATCGAGTGAAGACAACATTGGACCACCAGTGCTCATGGAATTGTATCCCAGCATGAGTCACTGGCTTCAGCTGGAGAGATAGAATAAAGGCGATCAATTGGTGCAGCACTTCTCTAAGTCTTCTTAAAGTACTTCATGATTTTTCATTCTTGCAAGATTGAAGTGAAAACAGTTTGCCTGAGTATTGCATTTGGAAACAGAGTGAATGTGATCTCAAGGAAAATTAACTTTATGGATAGCAATATTGATAAAAAGTAAAAGTGCACTCATTCAGCACACACTCAAGATTGAACCTGGGACCTTCCTGATATATAGTTAAAAAGCGCACACTGAATAAACTCACTGACCATCGAGGAAACTATAGAAGGACATTTCTAGGAGAGTGCATTTGCATTTGGAGTTTCTAGGTCACTATCAGGCTTTTCTGAGAGTTGCATAGGGGTGAGGGGAATTGGTGAAGATTTCTAGGCAACAAACCTCTGGAGCTGGACTATTCAGTTGGAATGTCTAGAATTACTTTTATGTAACTCATGCTCTGCAACAGAGTAATCCAGTTAAGTAATCACTCCATTCTGAACTGTAATATTTAATCTTTCAGTTTTGTATGGATAGTGTTTCAAATCATTGAAAACTAAATAGACAGTGTAGACAACAATGTGATTGTTCATGAGTGTGTTTTTATTGTCATTGCTAGATTTTTAGAGACATAGACTGTAGGAGAGCTTGTCAGCAGCCATTGAATGGCTCTTTGCTCAATCCAATCTGTTTGAAAGTAGGCTTCTCTTGCATGTGTATTTCTTCCCCTCATGGTGGAGCTGTGAGACAATCATACAGAGATCTGTTTTGAAATAAATCTAGCCAGTTCTGGATCCCTACTGAAAATGTACTAAAATCAAAGAAGTAAACATCACAGGACTCAAATTAAATGAAATTTGTATAATCTGTCCTGATAAAGCCTTTCTCACTCCAAAAAAGAAAAAAAAAAAGCTTGGGTGATTTCCTGAAAACAAGTGTGAAATGTGGTTTCATTTTAAAACTAATGCAAAAAGAAATGCCTGTGGTCTAATAATTATCACCAACAATGTTTTTCTATTTTTTTGCCTTTTCTCATTTCCTGTCTTCAAGATGCTGACTCATGCTGGGTTGTGGCCCAAGAGCACCAGCAGCCCTCCAACACCTTGCCCACATGGTTGTTCTTCATGCGTGACCCCAGACAGCGTGTGTTGGAAAGCTATTTGGCCATGAGAAGCATTACAGTTGATCCTGATACTGTCCTCACTTGATGTTCATACCCATGTATTTCTTAGTAGGGATCGCTGGACAGCAGTCGAGAGTGAAAACCCTGTTGATTTCTCCCTTCCCTAGCACAGTAAAGCTGAGGAATTGTGATGCCTTTGCTACTAATATAGCTGAAATCAACTAAGTGAACACAGAGCAAAGACTTTCTTGGTCTGTACAGGCTGGTACCAAACAATGCAGCGCATCTATTCATTAACCCCTTGGTGAGCCCCACATCCTCCCAGCATCGTCATTATTATTTTAAAATAATAAACAACAATATAATTAAGACCAATATATTTTTGTATTATTACCTGTAACTTTTCAAAGAGATCAAACATAATCGAATCAAAGCATAATACGACATAGAAATAGACCATTGGGCACATCAAGTTTACATTGATGTTTCTCCACATGAGCCATCTAGTCTAATCCAAATCGCCTGCACGCTCTCCATGCCCTTTGATACTACTCTTTCTTTTTATGTTTTTTTTCCATTAAAGATTCTATATAAATGCAATATTGTTTTTCCAAAAAACTATCAAATTCCCTTTGAAAAGAATTTATGGATGTTTTAACAATGGTACGTGGCAGAGAATTCCAGATTACAACCATCTTCTGTGTAAAAGTTTTTTTCCAATCTCCTCTTTAATTCTTTTCTATCACTATATGCCTTCTGATAAATTTTATCAGGTCACCCCTTAGCATTCTCAGCTCCTGTGAACTTCTTAAGTCTCTTTTCATATCCATAACCCCTCATCCCTGGTAGCACAGCAACATTTATTTTGCCTTAAATGTCCTTCTTTATAAAGTGGTGCCCAGAACTGTTATTTTTCCACTTGAATATCAGTCTGAAAGGGATGAATGCAATAGGAAGTACTGTCAACCAAACTGTAGAATGAAAACTGAGAATTTAAATCAATCCATTATCTCTCATGCCTGCTATCTCACAGTTCTAAATGTATGGAATGAAGACTTTCATCAGAATGAGGTACTGACCTGGCCGAGAAATGCTGTTTACAGAAATTGAAAGACATTTTAATTGTAGACTCTTGCAGTTAAATTGCTTTTATGGCTCCTGAAGTAGCATCTTTTTGTAACATGCTAGTTGATAAGTTTTCATGTTTACCTAGAATTATATAGAATTTTACAGCACAGAAACAGGCCATTCGGCCCAACAAATCTAAGCCAGTGTTTTTGCTCCACATGAGCCTCCTCCCACCTTACTTCATTTTACCCTATCAACATATCCTTCTTTTCCTTTCTCCCTCATGTACTTATCTAACTTCCCCTTAAATGTATCTATGCTAGTTGCCTCAACCACTCCATGTGTTGCGAGTTCCATATTCTCACCACTCTGAGTAAAGAAGTTTCACCTGAATTTCTTATTGAATTTATTAGTGACTATCTTATACTTATTGCCCCTAGTTTTGGACTCCCCCACAAGTGGAAACATCTTCTCTATGTCTACCCTATCGAAACCAGTTGTAATTTTAAAGACCTCTATCAGGTCACCTCTCAGTCTTCTCGTTTCTAGAGAAAAGAGCCCCAGCCCCTTTGCCTTTCCTGATAATTGTACCTACTTAGTTCTGGTATCATCCTTGTAAATTGTTTTTGCACTTTCTCCAGTGCTTTTATATTTTTGCAGTATGGAAACCAGAACTGCACACGGTACTCTAACCAAGGTTCTATATAAATTTAATGTAACTTCTCTGTTTTTGAATTCTATTCCTCTAGAAATGAACCCCAATGCTTTGTTTACACTTTTTATGGCTTTGTTAACCTGTGTTGCTACTTTTAATGATTTGTGAATCTGTACCCCTAGATCCCTTTTGCACCTCTATCCCATTTAGACTCTTATTTTCCAAGGAGTAGGTGGCCTCCTTGTTCCTCCTACCAAAATGCACCACCTCACACTTATCTATATTTAAATTCATTTGCCATATACATGCCCATTCTGCAAGTTTATTAACATCTTATATTTTGTCGCAGTCTTGCTCAGTATTAACTATACCTCCCCAAAGTTATTTTAGTTATTTTAATGGACTGATATGACACAGCAAAATGTATTAGTTTAAAGTAATTAAGGGTGCATTTACACTACAAGTTTCGTGTTGGTGTGAAGTGGTTTTGGCTTCATACTAACACTAAATCTGTTTAATATAAATCAGGTGTTACGGCCCCTCTTCCAGGGAGTATCATTTTACTTCATTCCAGTGTCAGGTCGAGTCCTGACACTGGTTCCAGGAAGTCTCGCTCCACTCATTCCTGTGTCATCACACATGAGATTGGATTTGCACTGACACTATGGTTGTAGTTTAAATGCATCCTTGGAGGTCTTCACTATGACATTATTTGAAGTAGTTCACACTAATTATTTTTCATATTCTGTAATCTTGTAATGTAAATAGGAACATATGCACGTTGGAATTATATCAGAAAATGGAAACAAAGAGGGAGGGGGTTCCCTGATGTCTCAGTGTGTAAATGCACTATGTGGTGTGGAACTGGACAAGGAAGATCTTGGGTTCAATCTCCACTATGTACTGAGGCAGTGATGAGAGAGATACATTTGGCCTTTGCATCCCAGAATAATGAGGGGAAATATGAGCCGGGGCTGTTGGATCTAATTGCTTTCCAGTGATTCTTGCTGAAAGTATGTTTGTAGACAACGGGTGAGGGCAAGGCTTAACTGTGACTCTGTGCCTTGGTTAACTCGTCTGCCAATGCTCATTGTCTAGGTTCATACATGAAGAATGGTCATTGACTTAGGCAGAGGTGGTTTGTTGAGACCTCTGAAACCATACCCCAGGATCACTGTCTTCAGGAGAGGAAAGGGGGGAAGAAAAATGAAAATATTTTACCATTGAATTTCAATAATATTCAGCAGCAGTAGTTTTATGCGTTTTACTCCTTGTTGAAAATCTTGCAATTCACATTGATATCCGTCTTAATTACTAATGTCACAGTCATATTTTAATTTTTAAAGACATGTGCCCTCGTTATTTAATATTTAGTTTAAAAACTAATTGGATTTTTATTTTAAAAGACTTTTGTAAAACTTGGTGTCAGGTTGTTCAAAGGACTTATGGAGAATTTGCTGTCATCATTATTGCACAGCAGAGTGTCATGACAGACGTATCAGTTTTAGTGAATAAGCATAAGATAACACAACCCTCATTTTGGAAATTGTCTAAAATGGTTCATAAGAGCTGCAAATAGGAGTCAGAAATATGATTACATTACAGTGCATGGGTGAAAATACTGCCAGACGATGCTGTAATCAAAAGGAACACTGTGTAAATGGTGATTCCTCCGTAACTTGAATTCAACTTGAAAGCCAAACCTGACCCTATCCTTAAACATGGGAAAGGTGTGATTTGCTTACTAGACCAGCTCTTGACATGCCAGATATAACATAGCCATTGGAAAATAAAAAAGAGATGCAAAATGCTTTTCTGAAGGTAACAGTAAATTTAAGATGATGATACGGATGCACAAGGTGGAAAAGATGTTTAGACTCAAGATGGAGGACTTTGACACTGGATGTTGGCACCAATGCAGTGTCACAATAATGGAGAGATGCAGGATTGAGTTCCTTAGCTGCTGCTTTCCTCTGTTCAGTGAGGCATTAAGCAGAGGCCAGATGCCTTCCTGCAAAAGGAGTAAAATCCAAATGGGGTGTCTCCATCAGACCACTCTCATGTCTCTTCTGCCAGTTGGCCAACAGCAGCCATCACACCTGTAGATATTGCCAGAGAAGTGGAGCTGTACTGAACTCAGGAAAATGTGCTAGAGATGAAAATCAACCCAGTAGTAATGAAGCATGTGGCACCATCTATTGACCACTGTGGGGATCAAAACACAGAACTGCAGTTTTAAATTTTATGGGGGCAATTTTATCCTTAACTTGGTTTAGTAACCTAATAGTTCATCAATTTGATGTACTCCCTCTTGTACAAAGCCACTGTTGCTACAACTTGTATGTAGTCATGCATTTTGTAGTTTGTTTGGTACTGTGCTGCAGCTGTCACTGAAGATATCTGAACAGTTGTGATCTGAATCTACTTGTGATTCGAAATCGAGTAAATGACTGTGCCTACAGATCTTACCATTGTTTATTCACATTCCAGTTTGAGTTTGTGGATATAGGAATCAGTGTTATTTGCAGCCATTTCTCCTTTCAATGGTATGTTTTGGAGCTTGTCAACACATGTCACCACAGGGTCTGACTCATTTGTTTGGTACTCTCCTAATTTAGATTATGCAAGCATGATCGGTATCAATTTTCCCTCTGGTTTACCATTTCCCATTTCCCCAGTGGGGTGTCTCAACGGCTCGGTCCCCCTTCTTATTCTAATCTCTTCTGTGCCCTCTTTTGTCCAGTAGCCCTTTCGGAACCTTGGGGTGTCCCTATGAAGACTGGATGTGAGAGTCCAATAGCTCAGGGAAAACCTTTCATCTTCAGTCCTGACAGGAGAGTGTTCTAAACAGGAAGGTTCTAAACAGGGCTGTCATCAGGCCCTTATCAGTAAAGAGCCTTAGGCCAGCTACTGGTATAAGGAGTAGAGTAAGTGCTCTGTAGTAAATAAGTGGTATAGGACACATGGCTCAAATCTTCCTGAAAAAATAACGGCGAGTTCACAACTCATGGCGTTATTAATGCACAAATCGGCCAGCAAGTTCAAGGGAAGAAGAGATACGTCGTGAATTGTGAATCTTCATAACTTGCAGTCGATTTATGCCACACCACCGTTTGCCTCACTCAAATGGCAGCTCGCCCTCAACCTCCCCATTTTTTAAAGAATTTGCTGGATTTGCACATTAAACTCATATTAAACTCGCCACAGAAAGCTCGGGTTCGTACTTAACAGCATAAGTACCCTTTTAACGATGTGATAATTGTTCCTACAATGCCAATCAACCTCTCCAGATGGAAAGGGAACAATTTAAACTGTGAAGTATTATTCCTATAGATACTAAATTGTTGTTAGAGATTTTTAAAAGGGTGCAGGAAAAAGTCTAACTAACTAACTAACGGCGCACACTCCTGCAAGATTTGGCTCACTGTTACACTGGAGCAATGCAGTCAACTGCAACTGTATGGTTCCCCCTCAGTTGGTTGCGTTCCTTAGTGAAAACAACCTGAGGTTCGGGAAATTGATGGCATTGAGCATCCATAAAAATGTGGACCTATGAT
Source organism: Heptranchias perlo (assembly GCF_035084215.1). Taxonomy (NCBI): domain Eukaryota; kingdom Metazoa; phylum Chordata; class Chondrichthyes; order Hexanchiformes; family Hexanchidae; genus Heptranchias; species Heptranchias perlo. Next base: position 32,761,353 of record NC_090340.1, on the reverse strand, counting down.
TGCCCAGCAAAGTAAATGTGGAGAGCTGGTCATTCATGTTTGCACTTAGCATCTTGAGGTTTGCATCTGCTGTGTCCTGAAGTTGGAGTTGAGTAAAGTGACAGGTGTTGGTTGCAGATCAATGATCTTTTTGTAGATTTGTTGGTGGAAAGTGATATTTTTAAGTGAGTGAGGGAAAGGGAAAAGCATTTGGGCCTCCATCATAAATAAAATCAGGCTCCAATGGTACCCAGCATGCCGAATGAGACTAGTACACAACACCAATTTAGAAAGGTGAGGTGGTAAATTTAAGGGGGTGAAATGCTACTAATGCCAAAGAGATTACAGTGAAGCAAAGTGAAGTTTGCCGTAATCACAGGCTGTTTCTTGTTGTGGAAGACATACTGTGCATTGAGCTGGAGCAAGATGTATTTTCAGTGTATTGGGCTGAACATTGTATCAGACCAGGGAGGTCTAAGCAGACAGACCAGCCCCATCCTTATTAAATACCAGATGAGGCTATTTTACTGGGCTTTGTCAGCGAATATTTTGAAACCAATTTGAAGACCACCACAACCAAAAGACTGAATTTTGAACTCCTTACTATTTGGCTCAAGTTTGCTTAAATACAATTAATGACAGGGGGAAATTAGAAAGATAAGTTGTCATAACATTTTCCACTTCCTGTATGAAATTATGCCAAAGGAACCTCCTGGTGCAATGCTGAAGGAGAAGAATAGAATGAAATACTTCTTGTGCCCAAAACCCTGGGTGAGATATAAAGAGGTTTTGTTAGGAGGCTCAGTTGGCACAAGCAAAGAATATAACTAGGTGTCATAGTCTCAAGATAAGGGGTCGGCCATTTAGGACTGAGTTGAGGAAAAATTTCTTCGCTCAGATGGTTGTGAATCTTTGGAATTCTCTACCCCAGAGGGCTGTGGATACTCAGTTGTTGAGTATGTTCAAGACTGAGATCGATAGATTTTTGGACACTAAGGGAATCAAGGGATATGGGGATAGGGCGGGAAAGTAGCATAGAGGTAGAAGATCAGCCACGATCTTATTGAATGGCGGAGCAGGCTCGAGGTGCCGTATGGCCTACTCATGCTCCTATTTCTCATGTTCTAATGTTCTTATAAATAAGTCTATCAAGGTAATGGTAATATGTGCTTGATTATCAGTAGTTTCATATAGTAAATTTGAAGCAATTAAGAAAAGGTCTGCCCAATCTACTTTCTTATAGGATATACCAAACAAGGAGAGGTGACTTCTATCCAATTAGTCAACACTGGATTCAAACCCAGATCTTAGAGGTTTAACACGTTGTGCCAATCAGCCCCTCATTTCAGATTCCAATCCAAATTATGGGATGAATGCAGACAGCAGCAAGCAACGGTTGAATAGCAGAGATGTTGGCCAGGATTTTAACGCGGAGCCGGGAAGGGAGTGCGGGGGTGATCGAATCACAGGCGGTAAACCCAGAAGTGCGGGTTTCCTGGACGTTCTTACAATTTTGACGTAGGGACGTCTTTTATTTATTTTTTGTCGGTTTGCTGTCTGACAGGACAGCCTGATTGACAGGTTGGCCTCAGTGGGATGGGAGTAGAGCACGGAAAAGGACGTGAAAAGGTACGTCTTCAGGTAAGTCTTAGATTATTTGGAAGGGGCAAGGGTGGGTATGGGGGCACTGGGGCATGGGGGCACCGGGGGACATGGGGGTCACAGGGAGGAGTAAGTCATCGGGGGGCGGGGGGAAGGTCAGTCACCGGGGGACTCTGTCTTTGGGGGGAGGGGATCAGAGATCATGGAGGTGGCGATCGGGGGTCAGTCACCGAGGGGAGAGGGGGGGGTTCGGATCAGGGGAGCACGATTGTGGGGGGGGGGAGGTCCTGCGATCATTGGGGGGGGTCTACAAGCATTGGGGGGGTCTGCGATCGTGGGGGGGGGGGCGGGGGTCCGTGATCATCGTGGGGGTTGCTGCAGGTAGGCTTGTTGGGTCTGGGGGAAGCACTCCTGCTCCTCCGGGCCCACAAGCTGTGTTAGAAAGACACCTACCTGCAGTTTCGGACCTTCTCACCTCCTCTTATGTGGCGTGAAGGAAACGCCCGGGAACCTCAGCTCCCAGAGGCTAAAATCGCAAAACCTTTCAAAATGGAGGCCCGCAGCCTCCTTGAAAGGTTTTACTGACCAACCCACCTCCTGGGTGGGTTGTTGCAATTGTTGGAAAACTGTTGCAACCCACCCGTAGAGTTTCCTTAATTACCTTTAGGGATCAGGGAGCACTTACACAGAACTTTCATGTAAGATTAAATGGGTGGGGTAGTGTCCATGATAGGGTTGTTTGTGGAAGAAGCAGGATTATGGACTGAAATTATCGTTCACCATTCAGAAAAACGAACAATAAACACATACACATGCAAAAAACCTTTCACTCCATCCCAACTTTTGACATAGGAAACCCACAGCAAGACATGGCTGCACACTGGCTCATTCTGCATGTTTGTTGCCTACGTGGCATCAGGTACACACTGAAAGAGAAGATGGCACTGTGTGAATTTGAAAACAAATAAAGTTGCATTGCGTATACGCAAACTGGGCAAAATGTGCTGCACCTGATCGGTGGGGCATTCTTCTTAAAGGTATTGAGCCATTCACATTCTGCATTTATTACAATCAGTCCAGTTCAGATTTCTTATTTAGTTCCACACTCATCATGTAGGCTAATGTCCTTTAAACATCTGGTTCAAATAGGATCTTTAAGTCATTGACTTATACAGAATAAACATTTTAAATAACATAAATAATAGCTATTTGCAAATTGTTTTGTTTTAAATGTAAACATCTGTACTGAGAGAAAGTGTGTATGATTTCTGTGCCAGTGTGCTTGAGATATTACTGAATTCCTTATGTCAGTATCTGTTAGTTTTGTGGTATTAATGTACTTATGCATGAATTGTGTTTGGAAAAACTATATTTAACCAATATAAATAAGCCATACCAGGTTCAAACTAACTGACTGAACTCAACTTTTATAAAAATGTAGATAGCACATGTTATATGATTCAATCTGACAGGTTATTAAAATTCCTTTTTCATTAATCATTTATACAATGGCTCTTTTGTACACATTAATGATAGAACATCTATTTTTCAAAGTTCAGTTCTTTTTGTTTTCACATTACAGCAATGGGATAAAATTGAATTGGTATTCTCATTTCTTAAGGTTTGCCATAGTTTTATAGAGATCAGTCCTACATTTCCAATATTTGTGCTATGTTATATACTAAGACAAATATTTAGAATGATGTAATATTTTGATACATGTTTCTGCATTAAGAAGTTGGTATCATAAATGTTGCAGCATTTTTGACTTTAAAAAAGTTGGCTCTGAAGTTACGTTGTGGGATACTAGCATTAGGACACTTAGGACCAGTTCAAGAACTGGTATTATGCTGGCAGAAGGAATGAGACCAAATCAGCATGTGCAGTAGTGGGGAAGCTAAGATGAATATGTTAGAGTGGTAAGAAGACTCCAGAAACCCTCAGGATGTCAATGTTTCACCTGCTGTAAACACTGGTCTGTGGGTCTCTGGGGGATATGTCGCCATTAATTATGTTATTATCATACAGCAGCTTTGATTTTCTGATTGGATCCAAATGATTTATGGGTGTAAATTGGACAGATCTCAGAGAGATGAGATCCATAACATCAGATCTCAGCTCATTTTGCTCTCATTCTGGTTTTCTAATCACATTTGTAAAGTCAGCAGATAGCACCCACCGGTTTGTGGGCCTATGAATGAATGCACAAATGTTAATTGTATCCATGTGATTTATATCAATTAGTATTAATTGTATTCAAGTGGTGTGTATCAATTGGGCACTCTCTTGTATCCATTTGTAAGAGAGCTGATCTATGGTGTTGGGTGGGTGTAATGTGGAGCTCTGTGAATAAAGGCCTGGAAGCAACTGAAGACTAGGTTCTAGAATTCTATCCTTCACCATCTGGCTATCAATTTGTAACACACAAAGACATGAATACACCATATGTAAGATTTCCGGTCACATCCACCCATTTAATGCTGTTTAATTTACTCGCCCATATAAACTGGGTGTTCAGAGCCACTAGGCACTGAGTTACAAATGGAAATCAGTTTAAAGAGACCAGTGGTGACATTGAATATTTGTCAGGCCATTCCTGAAGCTTTTCTCTTGTGATTTTTTTCCCCGTTGCCGCTGAGGTCATTCCAGAGCCTCTGTGGAAATTGCTGTGGAGCTTCCTTAATTTCCATCCCTTTGGCCATATTGCCACATTGGGTTTCCCATTGGGAATTGCCCTATTTCTCTTTTTTTTTGGAGGAGGACCAACAGATGGATGGCAGGTATATCAGACTATACCTGGAGAGCTCTACCAGCACCTCTTCACATACCACCCTTGTCTGAGAAACAGGGCTTACAGAGGCTTTGATTCTTCAGGGAAGCCACCACAGAGTTATGTCACACGCTACAAACAGACCTGCAGTTAAAATCCAATACATGCATGGCATCCCCTGTCATTTTTAAAAGGACAACCTCTCCCAAATTTTATGCAATGGGTTCATTTTAAGCTGCCACTGGGACATTGCGAATATCTGCCAATTAGCTGTACATAGATATGTGAAGCAAGTCACAGATGCATTGCTTGCTCAACCATCAGAGTTCATGGCCCCGATATTTACGGGGGGTTGGGGATGGAACGGGGGAGCGGGCCCTCCTCTTGGATCACCAACAGCAGCATGAGAGAGCATGTAATTTTACTGAGTGGCAGGATTTCTGAAGGTGTCAGGGCTATAGATTGAACTCACATGGCTATAAGTGCTCCACTACACATTGCGACTATGTACAAGAATCAAGCAGCATTCCACTCTCTCAGTATTCAACTTGTTTGCAACCACCAGCACCACACTATGCCAATAAATCCTTGCTTCCCTGGTAACTGTTACAAAGCCTTTATTCTAAGACAGTCCTTGGTGCCACCAATACTTACCTGAAAAGCAAATTGCAGAGTGGCTCCTGGGAGATCAAGGCAATCCTCTACAGTCATGGCTCATGACACCTCTGTGCCAGTATACCAGTGGAGCACAGATATAATGAAGCACGTGGCTTCACAAGAGCTAACACTGACCACACTATTGGCATATTGAAGACATGCTCAGGTACCTGGATCGATCTGTGGTGTCCTGCAGTACAGCCTGGTGAGAGTTTCTAGGATCTTTGCTGTTTGCTGCATGCTACTTTATCCTGAAAAGCGGCAATCCCATGGAGGCCACAAAGGAGGAAAAAGAGGAAAAGAAGTGGCAGCATGCAGTGTGATGACATGTTCAAGTGACATTGAGCTACAATAGATGGGACGATTTTTTGGGGCTGAATTTATGAAAAGATGTAAATGAAGGAGCACTTCCAGGTGCAGGTTGGGAGTGTAAAGAGCACCCTTCTACCTCATGGACATTGATAGTAAGATTTGTGAAGCACTTTAAAACTGTGTGAGGGGAAGGTAATTGTAAGTGCCAAGCATGCTTGCGTGTTGTATCAATGTAAGGTGATAGTGGGTTCTTGTGCCTTGGCTGACCTGGTGAGTTTGTTGAACTTTTTACTGCATTGTGTCCAAATGATAATTTGGTTCAGCTGGCCCTCAGACTGGAGCAACCTCTTACTATTCCCCCCTAGCATGATCTTCTTTGGGGGACTGCGGCAAGCATTGTCGCAGAGGTTATTCCTTCGGTAGAATCTCAATGGCCCCATCACAGAACTGGGCTGTTCTGTGGCCTACTACATTCCTTGTAGGCATTCTTAGCTGTTAAACTTGCTGTTTCCAACTTTTCAGCAAAATGGATGCCTGCCCTTTTGAACTTTAAGTCCTGCATCAGCACAAGATTACCTGTTTTTCCCCATCACAACAGGCGAATCCTCAGTGAGACGCGTTCTCCACACCTGGACATCCCCCATTTTATTATAATTAAGCAGGCCACGGAAACTGGGCTGAGGTCAGCGCTCTGTATGTTGGCCGAGTATGACTTTTTGACCACCCAATTTCCGGTCGGGTTTATTTGTGGTCAGAAAATCTAGCCTGTCGCACCCGAGAATTGAGAATGCAGAGCTAAAAAGCAGCCACATAAAATTCTGTTAAAATGCGAAATTTGCACTCCTGATCAGCACTTTCCTGTACACAACAGAGATAGCTTACAAATGTCATGAATATTTACCTGAGTTTATAAGATATCCCGAATATTAATTGAATTGGAAATATAAGCAGAAAATGCTGGAACTAAGATGCAAGTCCATCAACCTATTTTTTTAAAGTCTCCTAGTGCGACCAGCGATTCCGCTGTTGTAGCCGTTTTCTGCTCGGGGGCAAAGGACGAGATCTGCACTGCAGAGGTGCTGCACATTCCCAGACTAAAATGGCATCGAGGTCCTATCTATGTCATAGAACGCAGATTTGCATGGCATAATGAGGCTTCCGCCTGTTTGCGGTGGAAATTCTGGCCATCTATCTTGAGATCCGCTCAAAAATAGTCGCGGCCATGTAATACGTGGCAGCAGAGAGACCACAAATGGGGTCTTGCCTTGGGCCTTACATGGAATGGGTAGGGGAAATATTGGACTGAATGAAAAGTAGGATGGGTCAGTTTGTGTTTTTTGTGACTTGTTGATACTTTTATGTTTGTTGTGTGATAAATTTTATTTTTAGGTCTATACAGTGGGGAAGGTGGGTACTTCTATGGGCGGTTGCATGTTTTAAAAATGTTTTTCGTTGTAATGTGATTCGGGAGAATTTTAGGGGGTGAGCGGGTTTGGGCATTATGATTGGTATAGAAAGGAACCAATTAAAAAGGCTAAAAATACAGTAACTTAGCCAATGAGGAATGAAGTCTCATTGGAGAAGGTGCACTAAAGATTTACGGGGATGATATCAGAACTGAGAGGTTATAACGATCAGGAAATTTTGAACACGTTGGGGCTCTTTTCTTTAGAAAAGAGAATGCCGGGGGTGATCTGATAGAAGATTATGAAAGGGTTTGCTAGGGTAGATGTAGAGAAGATGTTTCCACTTGTGGGGGAGACCAAAACTAGAGGCCATAAATATAAGATAGTCACTAATAAATCCAATAGGGAATTCAAGAGAAACTTCTTTACCTAGAGAGTGGTTAGAATGTGGAACTCGCTACCACAAAGAGTAATTGATGCATTTAAAGGAAAGCTAGATAAACATGAGGGAGAAAAGAATAGAGGGTTATGTTAATAGGGTTAGATGAAGAGGAGTGGGAGTAGGCTCGTGTGGAGCATTAATATCAGCATGGACCAATTGGGCCAAATGGCCTGTTTCTGCGCTGTACATTCTATGTAATTTTATGTACATTGGCTCCTGGTCCCTCAATGCCTCAAGTTTGAAATTCTTATTCATGTTCAAATTTCTCTATGGCCTTGCTCTGTAACCTCCACCAGTGCTACAGCTACCTGCTTCCCCCACCACCCCCCACCCAAACTCTCCATTCCTCTGACTCTGGCTTTTTGTGCATGCTCCACACCCCTTCACCTCATCATTAGAGGCTTTGTCTTCAGCTGTCTAGGCCCCACACTCTGGAATTTCTTCCTTAAATTTCTCTGCCTCTCCGCTGCCCTCTCCTTCTTTAAGGCCCTTCTCAAAACTCCCCTCTTTGACTAATATCTTCTTCTTTGGTTCAGTGTCCATTTTTATTTCTTATGCCTCTGTGAAGTGCCTTGGGATTTTTTTATTCTGCCTTAATGGCACTATATAAATGCAAGTTGTTGTTGAGACACAACCAATGAGAACGAAGATGATTGATAGACATTCACAACTGGCACTGCAATCACTATGGAAATAATACATTTATTAGATGGAGGGATTGGCATTTATTGTTTAGCTTTAGATTTCTTACTGCTTTCCTAAAGAAGGATTTCATTTTGGAGGGGTCAGAGCAGACACAGTAATACAGTAAGGGATGGGAAAGAAGGTTGTCAACAGACTAATAGGAAACTTGGCTTCAGGTTTCTTTGGCATTTTTGGGATTGCGCTGTCAGTCCTGCGAGTGCAGCCCTGTCAACTTCAATCAGCACATTAATACAATCACTGACAGATGTTTTCTTTATGGAATGAAGGTATTGCACATTCTGTTAAAAATAAAATCTAACTTGTAAAACTGTTCCATTTCATTTGAAACCTTCAATATGAATATTTTATTTTAAAATAATAAGATTGGATGTTAACTTTAAATTACTGTGGTGTGCTATAACATTTCTTTGGTGGTCACTAACTGATGAACGACACCAAAGGAAAATTAATAATTTTTCTATCTTGGAGCCGGAGACAACAGAAAACACTTCTACATTTAGGAGGGTTATAGGACACCGCTGGATCCTTTTCACTTTACATTAAAAGGAACCGTCCTTTCTCTATAACTTCCTTCTTGTCACCTCCTCCTTCTCTCTTCCTCCTGCCTATGCTTCCCCAAACCATCAGGTTTCCAACCCCCTGTGTTTCACATCTCTCCAATTTATCCATTATCCTCTTAACTTCCCATCCATCTTGTGATTCTTTTCACTCATATTCTGAATGTTCACAATTTGAGATTTTGGAGCGGAGTCAGTCACATAAAGTTTATTAAAGTTTTGTGTTCTTATATTATATTTACCTCATATTTGCATTTATATAGTACCATATCACATCTTCAGTATATCCCAAGGCATTTCACATCCGACAAATTAGTCTTGAAGTGTAGTCACGATTGTTATTTAAGTAATACAACAACCAATTTGTACACAGCAAGGTCCCACAAACAGCAACTGAGATGAATGATAGTTAATCTGTTTTTAGTGATGTTGGTTAAGGGGGGATAGCCAGAATACCAAGAGAAGCACCCTGCTCTTATTTGAACAGTGCCATAGAAGCCTTTATGTCTATCTGAATAAGTAGATCGGGCCTTAGTTTAATGCCTTGTCCAAAAGACAGCACCTCAAAAACACTGGACATCAGGAGGTTGGCATCAGGGCAGACCAACAGGCTTGTATCATGTTAATCATATGTTATATGATTTCTAGTATAATTTACATAAAATGTGCATACACAAAATTTCTGCACAAGCACTTTGTAATTCATCTAATAATAATACAAACTCTAAATGAATAAGTGTGTTCTTGTACCTCCAAAATTCCCATCTGCTATCTTTACGGAGTAAGGGAAATCAAATGGTTTTTACTGCTTAGCCAGAGAGGAACAATTACCAGAATACAGACTTTCACCACACCACCAGCAACAGTACAGATACAGATGCTTCATGACAGTTAGATAGTGATGTGAATGAGGAAGCACAAAGTGAAGCACTGGGCATTGGTGATGAAGGCGTAGTATCAATGGAGGTCAATGAAAGGTACAGGGCAAAGGTCTGATATGCCGACTGCACCTCCTAAGTTTTCTCAGGCTACCTTAGTGGGCGTGCTTCCAATGGAAAGTGTTAACAACATGGCCCCATGATGAGCATTCACTTGCTTCCGTATACACAACGGTGCAAGGTGGTATAGCTACATTAGACAAACAGCTGACTGTTATTTTGCAGGAAGCAACACTAATATCAACTGCAGTGGTGATCGCAGGATTGCAGGCCATGGGCAGGACAGTAAGGTATGATGCATGATTGAAATGATACATGTTTTTGAGGAACACTGAGTCATACAGTCATTATTCAGAACTGGCTTAAGCCTTCCTATCATACGACAATAGCCGTTGGCAGCACTTTCTATCTGTGCCAAGTAAATATTTTGTTACCCATGAATACTGCTGCCAGGCCAACAAATGTTTTGTTTCCCAGCTGGAAAGTATAATTCCTGTTAACTGCACATTTTATTAAAAGCTTTACAAAAAAAAACAATATTTGGGATATTTTAATGCAAGGAAGGGAAAGGCCACAATGCAATTCTGAAACAGAGTCAAGTTTTAACAGCCTCAAAAGTTGCACTCATTGGATGGTACTGTTTTTCAGAGTCAGATGAGACCTGTGCAACGTTCATTTCTCAGGCACATATTCATGCCTGAAATTTCCTGCTCAGTTTTTTACCTCAGCTGTACCACCTTGGGCAGGTACAGAGTAGAACACTTATTACCAGGCAAGGAGAAGGAAATCAGGGTGAGATTCACTCCGGCTGCTTTTGCACACCTCTCAGCAGCAGCAACAATAACGACTTGCATTTATATAGCGCCTTTAACATAGTAAAACATCTCAAGGCACTTCACAGGAGCGTTATCAAACAAATTTTGACACCGAGCCACATAAGAAGATATTAGGACAGGTGACCAAAAGCTTGGTCAAAGAGGTAGGTTTTAAGGAGCGTCTTAAAGGAGGAGAGAGGTAGAGAGGTGGAGCAGTTGTGGGAGGGAATTCCAGAGCCTAGGGCCTAGGCAGCTGAAGGCAAGGCCACCAATGGTGGAGCGATTAAAATCGGGGATGCGCAAGAGGCAAGAATTGGAGGAGCGCAGAGATCTCGGAGGGTTGTAGAGCTGGAGAAGATTACAGAGATAGAGAGGGGCTTTTCTCACAGTTGTTCCTGCTCCGTTGTCCTAACTTTGCTGGAAATTTGAGGCTGCCGCCGTACTTCCGGCTAAGTTGCGGCGGAAGATTGGCAGCAGCTCTGCGTAGATTCCCGGTATGGTTTCAGAGAGCTGCTGGAAAAGAACTGGAAACAGCTTGCTTATGGTTACCTGTGGCATGTGATGTCCAGTGGACCAAAGAAAGGGAATAAAGTCTAATCGAAAATAAGTGATAATCTATTTTCACTATTGTGAGTACTGTAGATTTAAGATAGAAATGTACCTAGAATTTCTTAGCTCTGCATTTTTCATACTTATACAACCTTCTCATCTCAGAAATATATTTGTTTTGATTTTTGCATTTTTTATTCGGCACATCTTTCCCTTATAGCCTTCAATTACGATGTTAGTGGCGAACCTCTGATGTCATGAGTATGAATATAAATATAATTAATGAATACAAAGGGCCTGATCTCTGAAAAATATAGAACTTACTCCCAACTTAGTGCATATTTCAATGCAGTGTGCTAAACTAAGAACTTTTTGTAAATTAATTATTTCAAGAAATTTGCAATTGGTTTTGTGCACTTGCAACTCCCCGATTAGTTGTTATGTATATTGGATGCTAATGATGTCACAAGAATACCAATAACCGATGTTGGAAAGCTGCAGAGGTTTCAACTTAATAAATGAGAAACTACCACCTTTGATATGTTCCTCCCACGGACAAACCAATGATGTGGTTCAAGTAGGCAAAAATTATAAACAACTTTTAAAATTACAAGTTGCCTAAAGCTGTTGCAAGAAATTGGAAGCAAAATCTATATATGTAAAATATTTTGTGTCTGTCTGTAGCATGTGAGAGAATGTCTGTAGTCCAAAAGATAATGATGAAAAACACTGGTTTACAGTTCTCCCAGAAAATGGCCTGAATTCTGTAAAGTGATTGCCAAAATGTCAGTAAAAATCCCAGCATCCCAAGCAGAATTTGACTTAATCATCCACTGTAGCCAGCATCTCTGGTTATAATTGAATAATTGTCTGCGACAATCTTGACACGGTATGCTGCCACGTACATCCTTGCAGTTACTGAAATGCGGCATTGATAGACACCTGGAATAGGTCACTCCCCTTCTCAGCTGCAGAACACACATGTCCCAGACACTCCTGTACGTGGACAAAAAGTGAGGACAAAATTGGGATTTCATACACCCAAAGCAAAATAAATCCTGATAATTCATCCATAATTATTATGATTGTGGGGGAAGCATACTCTCGTATAATGAATTTTTGGACAATAATTATTTTGCCAATGTTCAGCAATTGTACAAGAACTGGGTGACTCTGGTGCAATTCTGTGTTTCTTTACAATCTAAGATCTATTCTTCACCAAAAAAAAAGTGTTTATTGGGGGAGCTCAATGCTTACAAATACAACTTAATCCTGTTAAATAGGCAGTTTATTTTTTATGCTGTTTTCCTAGTGTTAGCTGTACAGCACAAAATTAAATATATGTTCAACTACAATGAAAACATTCGGAAGCTACAATAAATAAATTTAACTTTCCCTGTTTAAACTTAAGTTAAATAAGGATCTGAAGTCTGAGCTGTTTATTTGATTTTCTTAAAACAGAGTGGTTTCCTAAATAATATTCATTACTAGTTAATTGGAGTGATTTTTCATTTGAAAATGGCCATTTTCCTCACTTTTTCCTATCTAGCCACATTCACTTCCAAACCATTCTCTATTAAGCTAATGGGCCAGACTTTGTTGGAAAAATAATGGCATGTTAATGATGCACGCTGTTATTAATGTGCAAATTGGCCAGCAAGTTCAGGGGATTAAGGGATACGCTGTGAGTTGTGAATCTCTCGAACTTGCTGGTCGATTTACGCCACCCCGCCGTTTAGTTCACACAAACGGCATCTTGCCCTTAGCCTCCCCATTATTTTTAAAATCTTGCTGGATTTAGACATTAATTTCCCATTCAACTCGCCACAGAAAGTTAAGTCTAGTAATTAACAGCATAAGTAAGAACATAAGAACATAAGAAATAGGAGCAGGAGTAGGCCAATCGGCCCCTCGAGCCTGCTCCGCCATTCAATAAGATCATGGCTGATCTGATCCTAACCTCAAATCTAAAGAACACAGGACCCGGCCACTCAGCCCCTGGGCCCGCTGCGCCACCCACAGGGCCTTGACCGATCCGAACTCAGCTTCATGTCCAATTTCCTGCCCGCTCCCCGTAACCCCTAATTCCCTTTACTTCTAGGAAACTGTCTATTTCTGTTTTAAATTTATTAAATGATGTAGCTTCCACAGCTTCCTGGGGCAGCAAATTCCACAGACCTACTACCCTCTGAGTGAAGAAGTTTCTCCTCATCTCAGTTTTGAAAGAGCAGCCCCTTATTCTAAGATTATGCCCCCTAGTTCTAGTTTCACCCATCCTTGGGAACATCCTTACCGCATCCACCCGATCAAGCCCTTTCACAATCTTATATGTTTCAATAAGATCGCCTCTCATTCTTCTGAACTCCAATGAGTAGAGTCCCAATCTACTCAACCACTCCTCATATGTCCACCCCCTCATCCTCAGGATTAGCCGAGTGAACCTTCTTTGTACTGCCTCGAGAGCAAGTATGTCTTTTCTTAAGTATGGAGACCAAAACTGTATGCAGTATTCCAGGTGCAGTCTCACCAATACCTTATATAACTGCAGCAATACCTCCCTGTTTTTATATACTATTCCCCTAGCAATAAAAGCCAACATTCCGTTGGCCTTCTTGATCACCTGCTGCACCTGCATACTAACTTTTTGATTTTCTTGCAGTAGGACTCCCAGATCCCTTTGTACTGCAGTACTTTCCAGTTTCTTGCCATTAAGATAATGACTTGCTCTCTGATTTTTCCTGCCAAAGTGCATAACCTCACATTTTCCAATCTTGTATTGCATCTGCCAAATCTCCGCCCACTCACCCAGCCTGTCTATATCCCCTTGTAGGTTTTTTATGTCCTCCTCACTCTCTACTTTCCCTCCCATCTTTGTATCATCTGCAAACTTTGATATGTTACACTCGGTCCCCTCCTCCAAATTGTTAATATAGATTGTAAAGAGTTGGGGACTCAGCACCGACCCCTGTGGAACACCACTGGCTTCTGGTTGCCAGTCCGAGAATGAACCATTTATCCCAACGCTCTGCTTCCTGTTAGTTAACCAATCCTCCACCCATGCCAGAATATTACCCCCAATCCAGTGATTCTTTATCTTGAGCAGTAATCTTTTATTAAAAAGTACCTTTTTAACGACATGATAATTGTTAATGCAATGCCAAACAACCTCTCTGGCCCAGAAATGGAACCATTTAAACTGTGGAGTCTCATTCCTTCAAGTGGTAAATTGTTCTTAGAGATTTAAAAATTGTCAAATTTTAATTTTTAAATTTTTTTCCTTTCTGTCTCTTCTCTCTCTCTTAATGCAATCTTTCCCTCTCTTTATTTCTCTCCTGTATCTGATTTGACTCTAATCCGCCCACTCTAATTCCCCCTCCTTCTCCGTCGTTCCTCTGTTTCTTTCTCAATCCTTAAATCTCATTGGTTAGGGAGATACACTGTTGGTCCTGCCGTTCACTGAGGTCCCAGATGCTCCATTCCCTCGCCATGTTAGCATCAGCTAGAACTTCCAGCAAGCAATGATGCAAAAAATTTTTGAGCTGAAGGGTGCAGAAAAATGTCTAACTAACGGGGCACACCGCAAGATGCCCTGCTCCAGCAAGATCAGGCCCAATGAATGTGTGAGGAGATAAGATGGCTATAGCCCCATTCTCTTTACTTTTATTTCAGTGTAGTAAAAGTTGGACAAATGAGAAAAGCAGTTAAAAAGCATTGAAATACATAGCAAGTCTGTCAGCATTCTTAAAGAGGAAAGACTGCCATATACCTTTCCTCTGACAAAGGATCTACTCCCCTTGGGTACAGGTCCTTTGTCAGACGAAAGCTCTACACCTGAAACATTAACCTGTTTTTTTCTCTTCACAAAAGCTAATGGCCCTGTTGTGTATTTGCAGCATTTTCTGCCTTATTTCAGATCTGTAGTTTTTTCCTTTTTATGTAAAACATTGACTTTGCTTGCCATCAATCCAATCCACATTGTGTAACCAACCCTAATGTCCAAGGGTCAAGCTTCTGCTTGACTCTAGGACATTAGGGAAGTAATTTGTAATGAATACAAGTCAATGGATGGGAGGGGAGGGGGGCACAGAGGATACATGGTAAGGAAAACATGACTTCATTTAAAGTTTGATTGTTATCAGGAATTCACACTACCTTTTGCTTTACCATCAGCAAGTATAGTTTAGGTTTTGTGTAGGTAGACTTCAATTTAATTGATCAACTTTGAATGGAATTTCTTGTTAAATGTGCATTCACATGACAAATGTCTTTCCTAGTACCCTGTGGTCAAACTTCAGCTTTCCCCAGGAGGTTGGTTAAGAAGATGTAGTTATGAATGGGATTTGTGTACTGTCCCTGGATTCCAATGCAAATGCAGTGGCTTTGAGTGAGAAGATAGAGTTTTCATTTGTCTTTACACATTTTACCTAAAAGTTCAGGCAGTAGACCATGATCATACATTTAAGAGTGTATTGCAACTAAATACTACTAGGATTTTAACCTAAATGGCTTGAACATATTTTAACCCTGATCTGCATGATTGACTTTATATGAGTTAAACACAGTTCAAGTAATATTTAAAATAATTTGGACAAGGTCATTTATAACAGCAAATAAGTTCTCATTTCAATGAAATCAAAGTAACATAAGACGTTTCAACTACAAGGGTGAACCTGTAGGCTAATAGACGCTGCTAAAACAAACAGATCCAAAACAATAAGGAAATTAAAACTAGCGAAACTTGCTGAATTTACATCTTCTGGAAATATCATTTAAAGAGCTTGCTTGTTTTTCCTTTTCACTGATGAAACTTCCTACATATTGTTTGCTGCAAACAATGTAAAATCAAATGCAAGTCTTTTCTTTCTTTTATATATAGGACATTAGAGCTGGAAATTACATTAAAAACCACAGGGGATTCCACTATAGAAAGGGTAATACACCCTATAAGCAGTAGGTACAGCAACATTTTAAATTCTGGTACTCATATACAGACATAGCAAGCATTTAAGTTTATTCAAGCTAAGGTATAATTCAGCTCTAGTGGAAAATAATTTAACATCTGTTGATGCTCTTAAATCACCATTCTGACAGGGTTTTATGGCATTGTTACACATGGGTCATGATTTTGACCCCGAGCTGGGAAGGGGGCGGGGGGTCAAATTGTGGAGGGAAACCTGGAAGTACGGATTTCCCGGACATCCTTACGATTTTGACATAAGGACGTCTTTTTTTTGTTGCTTTGTTGTCGGACTGACTGGCCTGATTGGCAGGCTGGTCTCAGTTGGACGGGAGAGGACGTGTTCAGGTAAGTCTTCAGGTAAGTCTTTGTTTGTATAGATGGGGGGGAGGCATCGGGGCATACGTTGGCACGGGGGCATGGATGGGCACTGGGGCATAGGTTGGCATGGTGATCGTTAGTCATGGGGGGAGGGATCGGGGATCAGTCACGAGGTGGGGGTCGGGATCAGAGGTCATCGATTGTTGGGGGAGATTGGGGTCGGGTGTCTGCGATAGTTGTGGAGGAGGATCGGGGATTGGGGTCAGGGGTCTGCGATCAGGGTCGGGGGTCTGCGATCGGGGGGCAGGTCTGGGATCAGTGATCGGGGTTGGGGGTCTGCGATTAGCGCTCAGGGTCAGGGGTCCGCGATCGGTGTCGGGGTTCTGCGATCGAGGATTGGGGGGGGTCCGCTATTGTTGGGGGGGTCGCTGCAGGTGTGCTTGTTGGGCCTGGGGGAAGCACTTCTGCTCCTCCCAGCCCACAACCTGTTCCAGAAAGGCACTTACCTGTTAGTTTCGGGCCTTCTCGCACGAAAGAGAAGGTCTGAGAATCCTGGCCCCCCGGGTTGAAATCGGAAGCTATGGGAAAATGGAGGTGCGAAGGGGTTTTAAGGCCTGACCCGCCTCCCGGGAGCGGTTTGGTCGCCCGCCCCTAGTCCCGCCCCTGATGAAAACCGGAAATGGGCGGATTGGAGACAGGCTGGGGGCGGGTCTGAAATTGTTGCATTTTGAATGCCCCCCCCGCCCTCAACCCACCCGTTTTTCGCTGTTAAAATCTTGCCCACAGTGTTTAAACTGAACACAAATGGAGTGACAAGGTTCACCATAGGTTAAACAATCTGAATGTGCCTTAACCCTTTGCATGCTAATGATAAATTACATTATTATGGAAGTAATATGTGGATCTACTTTTGAAATACTGTTCTCTTTATAAATATAGTGTCATTTCATAGCTTTGAAATATTGAGTTAAAATGTGTTCTAAAGTGTGGGAAAGTACCACGGCTATTATCTGTACTAAACTCATATTGGATAAAAAAAAACCCAGTGCTCCTGGAGCACCCTGTGCCATCTGTTCCTTTTCAGCTATGTCATGGTGTGTACTCTTTGTGCTCTTTCTGGGAGTTAATCTCCATTCTGGTATTTTCAGGATTTTAGTTTGGCCTCTTTATACCCAAAGAGCAACCACATGGCACACATTTGAAACTCGTTAGCCTTCATCGGGATAAGGGATGCAAGGCCACAACAATTGAAAACAGAAGCAAAAATAATAATCAAAAGACACATATGCTGAGGTACTAAGTAGTTGTTACATCAAGAATAATGAATACCTAGGAATGATTACAAAGCTGCAATTTAATTCAGTTTATGCCTATCATCCAATTCCTGTGGATATGTCCTTTTTGGAAGTACATGCAACTTCATAATTGTGGTTCTTCATTGTTATAGTACTTGCAAATAAATACTGGAAATCATGCTTTTATATTGAATTCTTCTCATTGCCAAAAATAAAGAAATTATAGGAAATTAGATCACTTGTTGGTATCAGTTTTTTTAAATCGTTACTGTTTCCATTGTATGCCTGAAAGAAATGACTTAATTTTCAGTCAGTTTCTGTGTCAGCAGTGGTTGTCTGTATACATTTCAGGTCCTTAATATGATGACATTTAAACAAAGATTAACATTAACAAATGTTATTAGGCTTATAAATAAAATGTGCAGTTAGTTACTACGAAATTCTGTATTTAGAATATTTTGCTACAGCTGGGCTGTATGTTAATTTATTCCAGGACATTCTGAATTTCAATCATTTAAAGTATTTGCAGAAGTAGTGGAAAATATATTTGTTTATTTAATTCTGGTGGTAATTCTAAAGAGTTTTGTACACTTATTAATGAATGCATAAGTTTTCCAGTCAGTTTTAACATTTTAGTTGCAGGAATTTTTTTTCCAAAAATCCATTTGTAAATTGGTTTCCAAAATTAAAAAAGAGCCGCTTTAGCTGAGCTAAAAATAGGACTAATAATAAATATACCATTTTTTAAAAAGGTAAACAATGACAGAAATACATATTTAAATCAGAAAGTAACTTTTATAGATATATGATGATCAACAGTATGTTTATTTTGACTCCAACTGGTCCACAAAGGGTCTTAGTGGTTGCCAGCCTTGTCAATTCAGCAGGTTTCTACTGGGGTTGCTGCTGGCTGTGCAGGAGCCATGATTTGGAAACCAGAAGAACAAACTGTCCACTGAAACCAAATAAAAGCAGCTAGTTAACTATGATCAGTCATGCTGTACAACACATTCTCCTATAGTAAACAGTGGAAAAGCACATTGTGAACCTGAATGTTTTTCCCCCCAGATACGTACACATCTACATAACGTCTTCTCAACTCCAACTGAAAACATAAGACGAAGCATGAACTACGTTAGACTGCCCCGAGCATCTTTCAGGTCTTAAATTTGGAATCATTTCCCAAATATTTCATGAAATGGAGATATTAAATGATTTTAAATTTATGATTCTGATTTCCAAAAGTTCCACCGAATGTAATAAAGGCTGTGTAGCCAGATTCAGACTCACTTGGTTAAATGTAAACTGTGTATGTTTTTGATAAATTGTAACTCAGAATCAATCCTTGAAATGGAGAAGGGCAATTTTTGGAATATAAGCTCTGTGTTTTATAATTGAAGTAGACATTTCTTTTTTAAAACAAAACATTCAGTTTTCTCCCCTTCTCCTGTGAAGCCAGTGATTTATGCTGGGGTACAATTCCATGGGGGTTGGCAGCCTTCCAGTGCTGTACCCAAATGGCCATTGTTCATGCAAGAGCCTTGACAGTGAGTGTTGACAGCCTATTCTACTGAGAGATTATCATTAAAAAAAAGTTAATCCCAACCCTTTCCTTACCCAACATCCAACACACACACACTTTCCAGTAGGGGTCGCTAGATAGTGATCTGAAGTAGAAATCCATGTTAATTTTGTCCCTTGCCATCTCAGGGTTGCTGTGATTAATTTTGCCATGTCAGCTGAAATCAGCCAACGACACAAACCTGAGATTGAATCTGGGACATTCCTGGCCTGTATATCTCAGTATCAGACTGATCAGTGCATTTCCCATTTAAGCCTTTGGAACCCTCCCTGTAAACATTCATTTAAATAAAAACTTAGTAAGATAGTAACAGTTTCAGGTGGGAGAAGACTTTCGGTCCATCTAGCCCACCTATCCACAGTATTCCTTTGGTGCATTTCTAATAACCCTGAACCCCACTTGTTGACAAGAACCTGTCAGATTCCTTCTTGAAACCCATTAAGGTTTCTTGTTCCACCACCTGTGCCGGTAATCTGTTCCACATACTTTCCAGCCTTTTAGTAAAAAAGTTCCCCCTGCATTTCCTATTTTCTTTTGTTGATTTGCAAGGATGATACCAGAGCTGAGAGGTGATAATTATCAGGAAAGACTGGACAGGCTGGGGTTCTTTTCTCTAGAAAAGATAAAGCTGAGAGGTGACCTAATAAAGGTCTTTAAAATTATGAAGGCGTTTGATAGGGCAGACATAGAGAAGATGTTCCCACTTGCAGGGGAGTCCAAAACTAGGGGCTATAAATATAAGATAGTCACTAATAAATTCAATAAAGAATTCAAGAGAAACTTCTTTATGCAGAGAGTGGTTAGAATGTGGAACTTGCTACCACATGGAATGGTTGAGGCGATTAGCATAGATGCATTTAAGGGGAAGCTAGATAAACACATGAGGGAGAAAGTAATAGAAGGATATGCTGATAGGGTTAGAAAAAGTAAGGTGGGAGGAGGCTCGTGTGGAGCATAAACATTGGCATGGACCTGTTGGGCCGAATAGCCTGTTTCTGTGCTGTAAATTCTATCTAATTCAATGTCCTTAATTTGTAAATACTATATGACCTTGTGCTTAAATTCTGAACAGATCAGAAGAGCTTGTTTGGATCCAATTTGTCCAAACCTTTCATAATTTTAAACACTTTTATCATATCCCTTCTCATTCTTCTCTTTTTAAGAGAGAAAAGACCCAGGGTAGTCAATCATTCCTCATACATCATTCTCTTAAGTTCTGGGATCAACCGTGAAGCCCTTCTCTGAACCCTTCCAATAACTGAGTATCCTTTTGAAATAGGGAGACCAAAATTGCCTGCAGTACTCCAGTTTCACTAGGGCCAAACACAGTTATATATTGTGGATTTATATGTTATACCCCTTACTATGCATCCCAACATTCTGTTTGGTTCTTTAACAGCATTGGAACATTGTGCTAATGGCTTTAGTGACCTGTCCACTAAAACTCCATGATTTCTCTCCTGCTCAAATATCTCAAGTATATTCCCATTTAGCACATAAAACACATCAACCTTACCTCTGCCAAATCCCAAAACCTTAGATTTCCCTGTATTAAATTGTATCTGCCATTTCTCCGCCCACTGATTGAGCTTGTCAAGAACTTTTTGAATTTGTGCGCATTGATATTTATTATTTGCTGCTGCTCCCAATTTGGTATCGTCTGCAAATTTGGACACTCTGGGCACAATTCCTTTCGCTAAATCAATTCCAAAAATGATAAACAACAACTGCCCCAACACTGAACTTTTGACCTTTTGCAGTAGCCTATTATAGTGTCAAATGCCATCCCAAAACCAGGTAAATAACATCCACTGTCTCTCCCCAATTTACTAGTTCTGTCATCTCTTCAAAGAAATCCAATAAATTAGTCAAGCATGAACTCTCACACCTAAAACCACACTGACTTCTGCTTGCGAGTTAAAATTGAGACCCAAGGGTCAGTCAAGCAGTGGCAGCCTGTGCAGGTTGGCACCTCCGTCCTGGGTGGTAGAACCGGATGCAGAGAGATCATTCTTTTAAGTTGAGCAAGGCAATCCACTAAAGTGGGCTAGTGCTTGCGTGTTCTTTGTTTTAGTAACAAAACACTAACAGAAGTAGTACCGATAGTACGAAGCGACTCTGATCATACTCATTGTCCTGTATGCTTTAGCTACCATGGAATAAATCAGCTTACATTTTGAACCAAACTTTGCCCCACCTAGTGTTAACTTGGTCTGCCTTTGGATAGATTGAAGGTGTACACAAGCTTAAGACATGAACATCTGGTCCTGATCACAAGGGAATGTCATTGTTACACTTTTTGGTCCCACCACCATACTAGTAGGTATGGACAGTGGGAGCCAACTTCCATAAAAAGTAGGCACTCAGACTGCTTAAAGGAATGACTAACACCACTAAACTCAAAGGGATATCTATAGCAGATCTGAAGTTGTAACAGTACTGTATGATAAATCAACAACAAAATCAATTTGCATTTGTAAAGCATCCTTATTGTAGAAAATGTCCCAAGGTATTTTACAGAGGGGGGAGAAAAACATAGATAAAAGGAATAGTGTGCCTGGTGGATGAGTTAGGAAAGGTGACTAAAGATGGATTGAAAAGATTGATTTTGAGAAAGTGTTTACAAGTGGAGAGAGAAATGGAGAGGTGGAGGGGCGTAAAGGAAGAGTTTCAGAGATCAGGACTAAGGTGATTGAAGGCTCTGCTACCAATAGTGGGGCAAAGGAGGGGATTACACAAAAGGCCAGAGGCAGAGGACCAAACAATGTGAGAGGGAACACAAGGGTAGAGGTGGTTTGCAGAAACAGGTTGGGTGAGACGAAGGAGGGGTTTTAAGATGAGGACAAGGAATTTAAATTCAGTGTCAGTGAGGACAGTGTGAGACAGGAAATCATAAATTATATAGGATTTCTCCTGTTTGATAAAATGAAATTATGAATTTGTAGGATTACTAAAAACCCCTTTAGCATTTTTTGCTTGGAGAATGATTATTTGTCTAAATGTGTGCGTCTCTATTATTAGACAATGATCATCGTAGGTTTTGTAGCATTTAAGCTCCATTACCGGTTGTTTAATGTTCTAACAGGCAGGTTTCTTGCCACTGTCTGCTTCATATTTGCCATAGGGCAGTGGGTCTTCCCAGTTCACAGATGTCCATGATCATGGATACATCTGACAAAGGATCAAGACATGTTGCATTTTTACTGCCAAAATCTATCAACATGATGCCAATTATTTATTTTTAAGAAGAAAGAAATAGAATGGGGGCACGACACTCAAAACTTATTTCACAAATTCTCAGGCATAGCACAATGAATTTCAGCAATGATGTTTGAGAGTCAGGTTTTATATCTTTTCAATCACACTTCATTTTGATAAAGGGACAAAATTTTGAAAATAACGAAAACTATAATTACACATAGCATACTTAGTGTCCTTACGTATAAGGGAACCTCGTCCTTATTTTCTTTAAGGGAAGTATTTTAGGTAATTACAGGGTGGGATGCAATTGCATGTACATTTAACATCTTCATCTGAAGTTCCTCTCTCACAATTATAGCGAAGTGGTTAACCTATTTATTTTAGATGGGTTAATGCTTCTGTTAAAATAGCAGAAAAAGGAATTTCAGATGAATACATTAAACGTTTGTCCATTAGTATCCCATTCTGTAATTTCAGAGGCTATATTATGACAATTTAGAGGCATATATAACATTTTTTAACCTCCTGTGTAGTGAGCTGAACTCTGACCATGGCTCAGTTCACTTATGAGAAGTCTGGAACACAGAAGATCAAAGTAAGTTATGTGCTGTTTTGAAGTGGGGGTGTGGAGGAATACCGTGTGCTGTATTAGGAATGTAGGAACAGGAGAAGGTCATTCAGCCCCTCGAGCCTGTTCCTCCATTCACTGAGATCATGGCTGATCTGTATCCTAACTCCATCCACCCACCTTGGCTCCATATCCCAAAATCCCTTAATACCCTTGGCTAGCAAAAATCTATCGATCTCAGATTTAAAATTATTAATTGAGCTAGCATCTACTGCTTTTTGTACCACCCTTTGCATTGTTGGCCAGGGGCTGCAGTAACCTGAGACATCAGCTGCTGACACACAGGCAAAAGCAACTTTTGAACTGAAGTAACCTGAGTTCAGTCGCTGGCCTGAGCTGGCTGGAACCGGTTTGAATTAGCTAAGTTTTGTGAAAGACAAAGGAGATTTGATAAGACACAAGTCCTTATTTAGAAAAGGAGTAATGAGGTAATGGTACCTAAGTCCTTGGGACAGAGCCAATGAGGAGAAGACACAGGCTAGGCGAGCAAGCCTAAACCAAAGGGAGAGAGACAGCACAGCTTGAAGAGATAAGATTCGGAATAAGAATGAAGAATCTGGGGCGTGGAGCCAGAGCGAAGACTCCGGTGACCAACCATCGCGGAAGTGGAAGAACCTATGTCAGGGACATAGAGACGACGTCAAAAGAGAGAGAGAATGGAACGCCTGGCCAGCTTCAGCTCTCCTTTTCGGGTATTATCCTTTATATTCTGTGACCACTCAGGGAGTGTCAGAGAAACCTAGTGGGTGTGCGTTTAGATCCTAGTTTGGGTATAAAACTGTATAACTTGGTGCAAACTGCATGTCTATATCTAACCAGACGTATAGCATTTAGATCCTTCTTTGGGTATAAAACTGTATAACCTGGTGCAAACTGCATGTCTATATCTAACCAGACGTATAAGCTATATGTATATGATCTAACGGCGTGAATAAAGCGAATTGAGAGTTAAGAGAGAATTGACTCTTCTCCTCTTTGTACTAAGCCAAGAACCGTAACCGGTGACCTCCGCTCAACAGCATGAAGAAGTGTTTCACCGGGCAGCACGAATGTTACATGCTGCCTGCATTGCAACCAACGAGTGCGGGTTAAATTCAGCGTCCATTTTTGGGGCTTAACAAATTTAACCCTCAAGTTGTTTTTGTTTCGCTGCTACGGCTTCCATTTTCAGTTTGCTAGCCGTGTGCAACTGCAGCTGCATATTTCTGCCCACCTGAATGGGTAGCATGTGGTATAAGGGCTAATGCAACACACTTACTATCACATTTATCACTACCATATTGTTAACAGCCCTAAACCTTTAAAAAAAGAGCTACTTAAAAATGCCCTCAGGAGGATAAGTAACTCCTTACATTAAGAAGAAAATCCAAATTGAATTAAAACATATTGTTGCTTTAAGCAACAAACATGCACAATATAGTACAGTAAAATTAAGTCCAGTGTGGTGCTATGTAGGAAGGACAGATCACTGATATAAGCCTGTAGTCTCTCGTAAATTATTCAAATTGCTGCAGGCACTTTCTTTGCGCAACATTATAATGATTTTGCTCTTGTTCCATTATAAAGATCCTTTCCTTGCTATATTTGGTATTTGCTGTCTATGACTGATTTTGTTAAGTGCTGTCTTCTGGTAGAACTGGTATCAAGAACATCTCAGGGACTTTAGAAAAGCTTCTTTTGTGCTTTGAACACAGTAATTAAAGACTGTTTTGGCCTTAAATGATTTCTATTGTAAAACATTATCACATGCTGAATGCTGTAAAATAGAGTTAAAGAAATATACAGAACCATAGGAGATTTATGCTCTCATCCTCTAGTTCCCGGTGTTCCATGAACTATACCCCAGTTTAAGAGTTTCAGAAGCACATCTACTCCTCTGTGAGGCTCTTTTTGGGGCAGCTTTGTTTAATATGGAGGCTACTTCAGATAAAATAGTTGAAAAACACTTGACTGGGATTTAGCTAGGGTAAAGCACTAAATAGAGAAATGCTTTCACTCTGGCTCTTGACTTTGTAAGTAAGATTTTCCCTGCTCCTGCTAGTGTTCCCCCTCCTTGATTTACTTAAAAATTGTAAACAATTTTACAACACCAAGTTATAGTCCAGCAATTTTATTTTAAATTCACAAGCTTTCGGAGATTTTCTCCTTCCTCAGGCAAATGTTTCAAGATCTCCTTGAAGCCTACGCATTTATACATATTGAACAATAATACATGGTGTTTACAGACTGCCCCTGCAACTGCCCGTTGCCAAGGCAATCACCGTGTTCAGACAGAGAGGTGTTACCTGCAGAACCTCCGAATACACATTCAACCTCTCTGTCTGAACACGGTGATTGCCTTGGCAACGGGCAGTTGCAGGGGCAGTCTGTAAACACCATGTATTATTGTTCAATATGTATAAATGCGTAGGCTTCAAGGAGATCTTGAAACATTTGCCTGAGGAAGGAGAAAATCTCCGAAAGCTTGTGAATTTAAAATAAAATTGCTGGACTATAACTTGGTGTTGTAAAATTGTTTACAATTGTCAACCCCAGTCCATCACCGGCATCTCCACATCATACTTAAAAATTATAACTGGTTTTTCACCATTGAGGAAAAAGCATAAGCAGAAGAGATGAAAACAGCATTTAATTTACCAATCCTTGAATAAAAAATAAAGAATTTTTATGACATTTTTTCCTTAGTAAAAAGAAACAAAATAGCAGTTAATTAACAAAAGCAAAAATAAAAACAGAAAATATTGGAAACACTCAACTGGTCAGGCAGCATGTGTGGAGAGAGAAGCAGAGTAAATGTTTCAGTTCAATTATCTTTCATCAGTTAATTCATCATTGTTTTTCGCTGTTAAAAAGCTCTAAATATTGTTTTATGTGCTAATCTTGAGTAGAATTCATTGAAAGAATCCTGTGCAAAGTCAGTCTACGGTGGTGCATCAGCTACATTGGTGGCTCTAGTAACAGTTCTGAAAGGATAGCCCTCACAGAGTACCCAGGACCCTCTGACAGAGCTGAGGCCAAGCAAAGCTTTCATATGTGTAAAGCGCCATTTCCTGGCATCCAAATTCGAATTCAATTTAATATTAACAAAGACCCAAATGGAAAGATCAACTCTTTATTAACATTTAAAAGTTTAAAGCAAAGTTCAAAAAGTTTCCATTGTGGACAATGTTCCAGACTGCAATTGTACTGTGAAACTGGCTACCTCCTTGGGGTGGTCTCACAGTGCTTGTGAAGATATCTGAGCTGACGGCACTGTGGTTATCCTGCACGTTTGCTTTGATACAAAATAATGTATATTTGAATAACCATTGGACAAGGTGAAATAAAAACAGAAAATGCTAAAAATACTCAGCAAGTCAGGCAGCATCTGTGGAGAAAGAAAGAGTTAACATTTCAGGTCGATGACCCTTCGTCAGAACAAAGGATCACCGACCTGAAATGTTAACTCAGTTTTGCTTTTGAAAGGACAATGTGAATTTACTTTCATTGCCAAATGCAATATTACTAAAATATTGTGTTAGATAATGACAGTCCGTGCAAACATTACTTTGCTAGAGAATGATGCTCATTAGGTATGAGGACCGGTATTTTGAATTTGTGTTTGCCTATCACATACACAGTGCATACTGTCTTATTCAAGGTAGTTTGATGGTAAAAGTGGGTATGAGATTGCACATTCCCAGAAAATCATTTTTAAACTTGTTTGACAGGACTGTCCTTTTGATGTGATGAGAACAGCTGGTTGAAAAATGTTAGTGTTTCTACTGTTGTTGGGGTAAGTTAGCATTGGTTGTAAAAATGCCTTGAGCTAGTGTTTTTCACGAGAGCATTCCATGACAGGTGACCCCAAACTGACCACAAACAGTGAAATATACACACCTTTAGGTTCATTGCTGCTATTAAGTTACATTTGAATGTGTTTACTGTGACAAAACTCAGGTCAGTTCATGAAGGGAGAGGATTCAGATGAAACAGATAAAGGGTGAAAACTTAAAACACCTGACAGGAAAGTGTAGGGGGAGTTCATTGATACAGAAACTAAAAAAACAAAAAAATCTGGTTTGTATTTGAAAAAAACTCAAAGGTGATCATTTAAACAGGAGCACTTAAAGTGAAATTCTGTTAAAAAAAACTTTTCTTCTTTTGATTTGTGGAATTTCCTGCTTAGTCAAAGTCGAGTAGCAACACAAACTGACATTCCCAAAGAAAATCTTCTCAAGCCCTATACCAAGCAAAGCTATGTTTTTTTCTGCGACACGCATCAGAACTGAAAGAATACTAAATACATTTAGCAATAACCAGTGAAATAAAAGATGTGCGACAGGAGTTGGTCATTTATCTAAAAAAACAAACATTGCGTGATGTTGGCAGATACTCAAGGGCTATGAGGCTGAGTGAATGTTTTTTCATAAACCACTGATCTCAGTTTATGTAATCAGTATATACACACTACACTCATATAAATATTTATTAAATGTAAAAATTACTTTAAGGTGAACAATCTTTCCCTACATTTCTATGGAAGATTGTGGTAAGTGTAAATTTTGTGTCAAACGTTTTGAGTCATACTGTGCGTGAGATATCTTAAATTGTTCTGTTCTTGTAAATAACACTTTCAAAAAGTTCATGTTTGTGCATGAATATAGTCATGCCTTTTAAGCATACGCGATGTTGGCTTATGTGTAAGTCTGTTTGAAGAATTCTGCATTCGTGACAAAAATTGCTGATATTTTTAATACATCTGCAAAAATTTTAATAAATAAGGGCAAAATACACATTAGAGGAGATTTTCCTGGGTCTGTGCCCACATGCACTGGATCACCTGGGTGTAGCACGTACTGGAAAATTGGGTGGGTTCCTTTAAAGGCATGCACGCCGCCTTGCTCGATTTTTTGATATTCACTGTGCCCAAGTGATCTAGTGTGTCTGGATGCAGGCCCAGGAAAATCTCCCCGATTGTTTATGATTCTCTAATAAAGTGTGCGGGAAGTGTGTCCACCTGCAGCTACTGACCGATCGTATCTCGGAGCTGGAGCTGCGGGTGGACTCACTGTGGAGCATCCGCGATGCAGAGAAACTCGTGGATAGCACGTTTAGCGAGTTGGTCACACCGCAGGTAAAGGGTATACAGGCAGGAAGTGAATGGGTGACCACCAGGAAGAGTAAGAGATGCAGGCAGGTAGTGCAGGGGTCCCCTGTGTCCATCCCCCTCTCAAACAGATATGCCACTTTGGATGCTGTTGGGGGGGATGACTTATCAGGGGAAGGCAGCAGCAGCCAACTTCCTGGCACCACGGGTAGCTCTGCTGCACAGGCTGGGAGGAAAAAGAGTGGCAGAGCTATAGTGATAGGGGACTCAATTGTAAGGGGAATAGACAGGCGTTTCTGCGGCCGCAACCGAGACTCCAGGATGGTGTGTTGCCTCCCTGGTGCAAGGATCAAGGATGTCTCGGAGCGGCTACAGAACATTTTGGAGGGGGAGGGCGAACAGCCAGCTGTCGTGGTGCACATAGGCACCAACGATATAGGTAAAAAAGGGGATGAGGTCCTAAAAGCAGAATATAGGGAGTTAGGAGGTAAATTAAAAAATAGGACCTCAAAGGTAGTAATCTCAGGATTGCTGCCAGTGCCACGTGCTAGTCAGAGTAGAAATAGGAGGATATTTCAAATGAATACGTGGCTAGAGGAATGGTGCAAGGGGGAGGGATTCAAATTCCTGGGACACTGGAAACGGTTCTGGGGGAGGTGGGACCAGTACAAACCGGACGGTCTGCACCTGGGCAGGGCCGGGACCGCTGTCCTAGGAGGAGTGTTTGCTAGTGCTGTTGGGGAGGGTTTAAACTAAAGTGGCAGGGGGTTGGGAACCTGAGCAGGGAGAGAGAGGAAAGCGTAACAGGAAGGGACAGAAGGTATGGAGTAATAGGTAAAGTGTTAAAAAAGGAAAAAGCAGGAACTAAGCGTCACAAAACAGATTTGAAAGTTCTTTATCTGAATGCACGTAGCATTCGTAATAAAATGGACGAGTTAACGGCACAAATAACTACGTATGGGTATGATCTTGTGGCCATTACAGAAACATGGCTGCAGGGTGACAACGACTGGGAATTAAATATGCCAGGGTATTTAACAATCAGGAAGGACAGGCAGGAAGGAAGGGGAGGTGGGGTGGCTATGTTAATAAAGGAAGGAATCACTGTAATACAGAGAAATGATATTGGGACAAAGCATCAAGATAATGAAACAGTTTGGGTGGAGATAAGGAATAATAAGGGAAAAAAAACATTAGTGGGCGTAGTATATAGGCCTCCTAATAGTTGCAACTCTGCTGGAAGAAGTATTAATCAGGAGATAGTCGGGGCATGTAATAAGGGAACAGCCATAATTATGGGGGATTTTAATTATCATATTAACTGGACAAATCAAATTGGGCAGAGCAGCCTTGAGGACGAGTTCATTGAGTGCATCAGGGATGGATTTCTTGAGCAGTATGTAACTGATCCTATAAGGGGGCAGGCAACCTTGGACCTGGTCCTGTGTAATGAGTCAGGATTAATTAATAATGTCCTAGTTAAGGATCCCCTTGGAACGAGCGACCACAACATGGTTGAATTCCATATCCAATTAGAGGGTGAGAAGGTTGATTCTCAAACAAGCGTACTGAGCTTGAATAAAGGAGACTATGATGGTATGAGAGCGGAATTGATTAAAGTGGACTGGGAAAATAGATTAAAGGGTAAGACGGTACATGAGCAGTGGTGTTCATTTAGGGAGTTATTTTACAACTTTCAAAATAAATATATTCCACTGAGGAAAAAATGGTGTAAAAGAAATGACAGCCACCCGTGGCTAAGTAAAGAAATCAAGGATAGTATCCGACTAAAAACAAGGACATATAAGGTAGCCAAACTTAGTGGGAGGATAGAAGATTGGGAATTCTTCAAAAGACAGCAAAAAGTAACTAAAGGATTGATTAAGAAAGGGAAGTTAGATTATGAAAAGAAATTAGCAAAAAATATAAAAACAGATAGCAAGAGTTTCTATAGTTATATAAAAAGAAAAAGGGTGGCTAAGGCAAACATAGGTCCCTTAGAGGATGAGACCGGGAAATTAATGGTGGGAAACATGGAGATGGCAAAAATGCTGAACAAATATTTTGTTTCAGTCTTTACAGTAGAGGACACTAAGAATATCCCAACACTGGACAAACAGGGGACTCTCGGGGGGGAGGAGCTAAATACGATTAAAATCACTCAAGAGATGGTACTCAGTAAAATAATGGGACTCAAGGCGGATAAATCCCCTGGACCTGATGGCTTCCATCCTAGGGTCTTGAGGGAAGTGGCAGTAGGGATTGTGGATGCTTTGGTGATAGTTTTCCAAAATTCCCTGGACTCAGGAGAGGTCCCGGCAGATTGGAAAACTGCTAATGTAACACCGTTATTTAAAAAGGGTAGTAGGCAGAAGGCTGGAAATTATAGGCCAGTTAGCTTAACATCTGTGGTGGGTAAAATTTTGGAGTCTATTATTAAGGAGACAGTAACGGAACATTTAGATAAGCATAATTTAATAGGACAAAGTCAGCATGGCTTTATGAAGGGGAAGTCATGTCTGACAAATTTGCTTGAGTTCTTCGAGGATATAACGTATAGGGTGGATAAAGGGGAACCAGTGGACGAAGTGTATTTAGACTTCCAGAAGGCATTCGACAAGGTGCCACATAAAAGATTATTACTTAAGATAAAAAATCACGGGATTGGGGGTAATATTCTGGCATGGGTGGAGGATTGGTTATCAAACAGGAAGCAGAGAGTTGGGATAAATGGTTCATTTTCGGACTGGCAACCAGTAACCAGTGGTGTTCCACAGGGGTCGGTGCTGGGTCCCCAACTCTTTACAATCTATATTAACGATTTGGAGGAGGGGACCGAGTGCAACATATCAAAATTTGCAGATGATACAAAGATGGGAGGGAAAGTAGAGAGTGAGGAGGACATAAAAAACCTGCAAGGGGATATAGACAGGCTGGGTGAGTAGGCGGAGATTTGGCAGATGCAATATAATATTGGAAAATGTGAGGTTATGCACTTTGGCAGGAAAAATCAGAGAGCAAGTTATTTTCTTAATGGCGAGAGACTGGAAAGTAGTGCAGTACAAAGGGATCTGGGGGTCCTAGTGCAAGAAAATCAAAAAGTTGGTATGCAGGTGCAGCAGGTGATCAAGAAAGCCAACGGAATGTTGGCTTTTATTGCTAGGGGGATAGAATATAAAAACAAGGAGGTATTGCTGCAGTTATATAAGGTATTGGTGAGACCGCACCTGGAATACTGCATACAGTTTTGGTCTCCATACTTAAGAAAAGACATACTTGCTCTCGAGGCAGTACAAAGAAGGTTCACTCGGTTAATCCCGGGGATGAGGGTGCGGACATATGAGGAGAGGTTGAGTAGATTGGGACTCTACTCATTGGAGTTCAGAAGAATGAGAGGCGATCTTATTGAAACATATAAGATTGTGAAGGGTCTTGATCGGGTGGATGCAGTAAGGATGTTCCCAAAGATGGGTGAAACTAGAACTAGGGGGCATAATCTTAGAATAAGGGGCTGCTCTTTCAAAACTGAGATGAGGAGAAACTTCTTCACTCAGAGGGTGGTAGGTCTGTGGAATTTGCTGCCCCAGGAAGCTGTGGAAGCTACATCATTAGATAAATTTAAAACAGAAATAGACAGTTTCCTAGAAGTAAAGGGAATTAGGGGTTATGGGGAGCGGGCAGGAAATTGGACATGAAGCTGAGTTCGGATCGGTCAATGCCCTGTGGGTGGCGGAGAGGGCACAGGGGCTATGTGGCCGGGTCCTGCTCCGACTTCTTGTGTTCTTTAGATTTGTGGTTGGGATCAGATCAGCCATGATCTTATTGAATGGCGGAGCAGGCTCGAGGGGCCGATTGGCCTACTCCTGCTCCAATTTCTTATGTTCTTATGTTCTTATGTTCTGTATATACCAGTCTTTGAATGGCTCCCTAGGGGAATATTATCATAAGGTGTTCCAGACCCTGAAATTACTTGCTGTTTTTGTTGAGTTTCTGGTTTAAAATTGACATACCAGCATTTTTGTAGATGAATTCTAGGGTGGGATCCGTTTCTGCATGTAGTTTGTGTTGCAATCTGAGATCTTCCTGTGTGCACCAACCAATGCTGCTGGGAGCTTATCACCATATACTAAAATGAGCAGCAATGGTGTTGGAGTCCCCAGATTCCATGCATTGCAATCCCATTGCACCAAGGGTAACTTCCAATTAAATAAAAAAGGTGTACCTGTTGTCAGTATCAGCTGATACTAATGGAAACTGTTACTTTGGAGCCTACAGCCTACAGAAACTTTCAAAAGAGATTGTCTCTGACAGCCTGAGGGCTTCTAAGACCACCAGGATAGTTTTGACCTTACACACAGTAAGAGGTTCCGAGTATCAAGCATGGGATTCCGTATGGATATTCCCTCGTATGTAATTTTAATGGAGGAAAGGAGAGTGAAGCAGCATTTGAGAAGGCAGTACTCTACAAGATATTACGCTTGCCCAAAGAATTTACAGGCCTCGTAGATCCTATGAAGACTAGTGAGGATTTAACTCTGTGTTAGAAGAGTGTGCTCCACTAAAGAGGCTATAGAAGACCAGCAGCCAAGAACATCTGTCTGGACAGCTCAGTCGGTGGTTGTGAAAGTGATAACTTAACTTTTATCCCTTATCCTCAAGCAGTCACGGGATAATATCACCTAGAGTATTGTCCAGGCAGATATATGTCAGGTAATTGATACACATAAGAAGAGGAGTAGGCCATGAACATGTTGGTTTTCCCAGGTGCAACCTGAGGCCCAGTATCGTGAGAGCTGGTTGGCTGCTCCTGTGGTAAAAAAGGGGTCATGGGACTGAGTTGGCTCTCCTCTTGTGGCAGCTCGAGAGGGAGCTCTTGTTGACTTAAATGGCCCCGTGGATTTTTGGGGCCACTGAATCGGACTGCAGCCATTGTTTTGTTGTTGTGCAGATTCCTAACAATATACAAAGTAAAAAATAAAAACAAATGCAATTATTAAAGGCCACATGCAGCTGGGCATTAAGTAAAAACATTCCATTTTTCAGTGAAATAAATTTGAGGTATTTCGAGTATCAGAAAACATTGTTAGCAGAGACTTGTTCTGGAGAGTTCCAAGCAATCTGTTATCAAAGAAAATGTATAATTATTTTAAATCATATGGCTTTGTCCCATTTACATTCTAAATCTGTGGGAGGCCATATAATAAGATTGCTAATATGGTACTTACAAGTCACTTATACAATTGATGCTTTTTTTGTTTTAAGCTCATTCCTTTGATGTCCTGCTCCTGCTGACAGGTGAATATGAATGTTTTGGAAACTTTTGGCCTTATCTAATGAGTCTCTGTAATGAGCAATGTATAAAAGTAAGATATAGAACATTGTAGTAAAGGTAGTGGAGGCTCTTGAGAAACACAGCATTTTAGCGCTAAATCCTATAAATTGTAGGTTTGAATAATGAAAAATACAAGGGTTAAGTGGGACAATCTATATTCTGAGGCACTTCAGAAGCCTATTTATTTAAAGCCTGAGGCATGAAAGAAACTCGTTTTCCTGGTGCACAGCATTCCTATTAGTTCAATGGAGATTCTTCATCATGGAAAGTTTTGCTTCAAGCAGAAAACAAATAGGGATACAAATACTTTCAGTGAAAACAGATATACAAGAAAGATTGATGGCTTCCTTTCTCTTCTCCAAAACTACATACGTGGATTGTTTCATAGACTCTAAAAAGTACGAGAAGTGCTATGCTTTATACTGTATTATTAACACAAGTATAGTCTTGTCCTTATTGATACTACCTGAAAAGTGGTAAAAAAGAGGCTTCGGTGATGAAACTGGTCAGGTTTCTGTGGCTTTGGGTTCCGATGTTTGTAGCAAATGTCTCATGATATGATGTACTATTTATTTTATTCTCGAGTTGGGAGTGATAACATGTGAAATGCATTCGTTCCTCAATAATTTCTGTGATAATCTCTTGTCACTGTTAATAAATGATTGATATTAATATCTCTATTCATTACCTTTTAAGGAAGTCTAATATCAACAAAGCTCTTTTTTCTTGCAAATTAAAGTAGATGATTTTTTTTTGATAAGACACTATTTCAAGTTTAGGTTTTGTGGAGAAGACAGTGAGGAAATATTTGATTTATTGGCAGTCTTTTTATTGGCAGAGAAGTGAAAGATTGCCATCAAGATGTTACTAAACATCCACTGTATTGAAAGATAATATTTGTGCTTTGGCACCATTTAGGACTATCGGTACTTTGATTTATGTGGTGTTTCATTTCATGGTTCCAGTGCAGTGGTGAAATGGTTTTGTGAAAACAAATAGGCTTTTAATGAGATCACCTGTGGTAGACAACTTCCCAGTGCCATTAAGTGAATACATTTTGCCAGTAAGACAACAAAAAACTTTAACTGTCATTGTCAAACACTTGATAAGAAATGCCCAAAGAATGAAAACTTGGCACTTGATTAAGCAATTCCCTGAGGGAGAGGTGGGAAGGGAAGAATAATAATGAGAAGTTAATTAACCAGGAATCACTTGTACATTATTGGCTGTAACTGCTAAATTTTATTCATGGTTTTAGCCTATAATCTAGACCAATTCAAAAAAGAACTGCAGTTTTAGATTCATTTTCCCAATTCCCAGCACTAATATAAAAATAGGACTTGTATTTGGATTCTAAATTCAATTACAGGTTGGACTTTTCTAATATCTGTCCTCACAATGGAAATGGTGAACACCCCCAAGTGTAGTAATAACTTTAATTAAATGGCCGCCACATTATTTAAATTAGCTCTATAGCCTGTGTGCACAAATTAAACTGAAATTAAACTTGAACACATCTCCCTACTATCCCCACCGCTCCAGTTAGTCTGAGTGCCATTTACACTAGTTTTCAATCAGCCCAGTATATACCAATAAAAATTTAAATAACTGCAAAACCAGACCAAGAGTGAGCATGGAAAATGGATCAATAAATATGTTGATGCTTAATCAAAGTCCAAAGTATTGCTGCTATTCCAATTTTTAATGTAATTGTTTATATGATATGTATTTTATAAGGTTACTGTTGACAGGAATATGGGCATAATACATTCCAAACAGAGCTTGTGCAAATTTAATAAAACGTCTTTCAAATTTTGCTAATAGCTTTTACAGATTTCTATTGCTCTGTCTATAAAACCTCATTTTCCCTATTTTCTTGATTGCAATTAAGAACATCGGTGACAACAAATGTGATGACACAATTGCTGAATCGTGACATTATCGCACTAGCCTTCCTGAGAGGGCCAATGTTACATTTGTGTCTGCATTTGTATATAGCTGCTACTGGAAACAGTTTACATTTTAGGGTTATTTTACATGTTGTGTATTCATACCCAAAACAGCTGGCAGAGTGACACAGGGCATTCAACCAACATGTAATTGCTTTCTTCGGACTGAGAACAAGGGAAAATCTGACAAATCATGCTAGGTAACCATCTGTTTTGAGACCAATAAAATCAATTAATTCACAGCTAACCAGCAGTTGAAAAAATAATGAGATACTACCACCAAGCGGGAAGAAACTGAAAGTATAAAGATCTTGCCGTTTTTTGGATGAGACATTAAACTGACTGCCTGCTCAGGTAGATGTCAAAGATCCCATAGCACTATTCAAAGAAGAGTATGGGAGCTCTCCCGGTGTCCTGTCCAATGTTTATCCCTCAGCCATCCTCACTATAACAGATTATCTGGTCATTATCTCATTGCTGTTTGTGGGACCTTGCTGTGAGCAAATTGGCTGCCACGTTTCCCCACATTACAACAGTGCCTACACTTCTAAACTACACTGCTGACTTGCTGAGTATTTCCAGCATTTTCTGTTTTTACTACACTTATAAAGTAGTTCATTGGTGTTTTGGGATGCCCTTCGTTCTTGAAAGGCACTATATAAATGCAACCTCTTCTTTCTTTCTTTGAACTGTGTACCCTTGTGTACCTGATGATATCCACCTGTTTTGCAGCTTGTTTGAGTACAGCAAGTATCATTTGGGTATACTGGGTGTTATTAGGTATCTATGTAATTATCACATTTTGATTACTCAGAAATTAAAAACAAAGTGTTTAATTTTGAAGTAATCAACAACAACAACTTGCATTTATTTAGCGCCTTTAATGTAGTAAAACATCTCAAGGCGCATCACAGGACCGATTATCAAACAAAATTTGACACTGAGCCGCATAAGGAGATATTAGGACAGGCTTGGTTAAAGAGGTAGGTTTTAAGGAGCATCTTAAAGGAGGATAGAGAGGTTGAGAGGTGGAGAGGTTTAGAGAGGGAATTCCAGAGCTTAGGGCCTAGGCAGCTGAAGGCACGGCCGCCAATGTGGAGCGATTAAAATTGGGGATGCACAAGAGGCAAGAATTGGAGGAGTGCAGAGATCTCGGATGGTTGTAGGGCTGGAGGAGAATACAGAGATAGGGAGGGGTGAGGCCGTGGAAGGATTTGAAAATAAGGATGATAATTTTAAAATCAAGTCGTCCCTGGACTGGGAGTCAATGTAGGTCAGCGAGCACAGGAGTGATGGCTGAACGGGACTTGGTGCAAGTTAGGATACGGGCAGCAGAGTTTTGGATAAGCTCAAGTTTATGGAGGGTGGAAGATGGGAGAGCATTGGAATAGTTAGGTCTAGAGGTAACAAAGGCATGGATGAGGGTTTCAGCAGCAGATGAGCTGCGGCAGGGGCAGAGACGGGTGATGTCATAGAGGTGGAAGTAGGCGGGCTTGGTGATGGAGCGGATATGTGGTCAGAAGCTCATCTCAGAGTCAAATAGGATGCCAAGATTGCGAACAGTCTGGTTCAGCCTCAGACAGCGGCCAGGGGGAGCGATGGAGTCGGTGGCTAGGGAACGGAGTTTATGCCGGGGACCGAAGACAATGGCTTCGGTCTTCCCAATATTTAATTGGAGGAAATTTTTGCTCACGGACAAGCAGTATGACAAATCAGAGACAGTGGAGGGGTCGAGGGAGTTGGTGCAACATTCAAGTCAAAGGTATAGATGAGGGTTTCAGCAACATTCCACAAACAATCCTGGCTTAAAGAGGCTAAGAACATTATTCCTTCAACTGATGAAATGCAAAATGACTCCAGTCACAAATCATTTAAACTGAAATGTTACCTCTAACATGTCTTGTCAAAGAGCTCCAAGGAACCAACCAATCAAGTGCTTTGATCTTTGTGAACTACCTGTTATTATGCAAGAGCTTGTAAAATGCTGTGTTAAGATATATATAACTTGCTTAGTTTGAGGCACTTAATTAGTGGGTTCCAAAGAACATCTGACAAGTTGGTTAATTTATGAGGACATGTATGTTGTGGGCAATGACTGCTTGAGGCCCAAACTCCCAATTATAGTCTATAACACTCAGATGACTAGAAGTTAACTAACACTTATATTCTTAATGATTACATGGTTCACAAAAAATGGTCATACCAGTTTTAGAGAGAAAATTATACATATTTTAAATTATTTCCTTATTTGAATAAAAATTGTTAATGAAGAAAGAATTTAGGAATACGCAGATGTGTAAAATAATACACTACATTGTTAATTTGCATAAATCAGATCAATAAAATTCAATGAGAATGGGAGTATTTATGAGAATAAATACTTCGACCAGTAAATGTTCTAAACCACCAATGATGGTTACTATCTCTATTACTACTTCATTGCCAAGTGCATGTACCGTCTGTCAGCATGTTTGCATACATGCTATGTCAACATGCTTCCCGCATTGATGTAGCTTTATGCTGATAAATAAATTATGTAATTGCTGCACTTTGATTTTTGCAATGGAGGTGCCTTTATACTTGGTTGGTGTAGAATAAACATTTGGCTACATTGACTAGTGCAGTTTCACATCATTTATTGTACTGTAGATAGTCAAACCTTTCAGCATGTGCTGTGACTGCTTTAAATGGCTTGCTTCTCTTCTTTGGCATCATAACAATTTAGGAGCTATAAATTACAAATGCATTTTTACTACTAAATGAAGACATCACAAGAGTGTTTAACCTGTAGCATATTCCAGCACTAAAGCTTATTTTTTCTAATAACTTTGTAATAAAATAAAGTGACCATATAATGGGATTTTCCACACATTTTGGGAAAGTTGTTATTTTTTCATACCTAAATAATAAATTGTGCACAACAATTAGTATTAACATGCAAATTATGATATAATAAGTATGCAAATAAATGAAGTGAGTATATAAGTGGCCACTGGTATGCGGACATGTACCAAGAGGAAATGGTGAACAAAGAAAGCCCAGGGAAAGAAGCATTGTAATAATACGGAGGTGAAATGATTAGTGGCTGAGAAAGTGAAATGTTGAAGGTCAATCTCTGGTGCCAAGAAGATACTTTGGACAAAAGAGGTATGCTGAGTTTCAGAAGAAATAGCAACTGCTTAAAGTGGTACCTGTATGGATGCATTTATGCTGCAAAAGCAAACTGAGTTCACTGGGTTTGGAATGCCAATTTGTACTGGTTATGTCAAAATGCCGATCTTCCTGGTTTTCAAATTACATAGAAGCCTGTTTTTTTTATTCATTCATGGGACGTGGGCATCACTGGCAAGGCCAGCATTTATTGCCCATCCCTAATTGCCCTTGAGAAGGTGGTGGTGAGTCGCCTTTTTGAACCGTTGCAGTCTGTGTGGTGAAGGTTCTCCCACAGTGCTGTTAGGTAGGGAGTTCCAGGATTTTGACCCAGTGATGATGAAGGAATGGCGATATATTTCCATGTCGGGATGGTGTGTGACTTGGAGGGGAACGTGCAGGTGGTGTTGTTCCCACGCGCCTGCTGCCCTTGTCCTTCTAGGTGGTAGAGGTTGCGGGTTTGGGAGGTGTTGTCGAAGAAGCCTTGGCGAGTTGTTGTGTTGTTACATATGTGTGATGACATCACAGTGCTTGGAATGCATGTACACAGAACAATTTGTAAAATTTGAAAAATATTTCATTCATCATCCTTAGGGGAAACATCCAATTATTTCATAATTTTTTTTTGTTACATTTCCCATTTTACCTCCTTTGGTCAACCCATCCATTACTGAAACCCTTATCCATGCTTTTGATATCTCCAGACTCAACTATTCTAATGCTCTCCCTGCTGGCCTCCCATCTTCCACCCTCTATAAAGTTGAGCTTATCCAAAACTCAGTTGTCCGTATCCTAACCCGCACCAAGTCCCATTCACCCATCACCTCTATGCTCACTGATCTACATTGGCTCCTGGTCCACCAATGCCTCGATTTTAAAATTCTCATCTTTGTGTTTAAATCCCGCCATGGCCTCATCCCTCCCTATCTCTGTAACCTCCTCCAGCCTTAAAGCCCCCCAAGAACATGGCTGGGAACAGTACAAGAAAAACAATTGTACATTAGACGCTGTGCAAATATAGTGTTGATGTGGAGATGCCAGTGATGGACTGGGGTTGACAAATGTAAGGAATCTTACAACACCAGGTTATAGTCCAACTGTTTTATTTGAAAATCACAAGCTATCGGAGGCTTTCTCCTTTGTCAGGTGAGTGTGGGAATTGGATTCCATGGAAGGTTGCCGCATTTATAGTCAGAGAACAATACCTGGTGATTACAGATAATCTTTCCAACTGCCCGTTGTCAAGGCAATCAAAGTGTTCAGACAGAGAGATGTTATCTACAGGACCACCGAATACACAAATGGCCAGAACAAAAGACAGACAGAGAGAGAGAAAGAAACATCCGAAAGGAAGAGAAAGACAGAGAATGACCCGTTGTATTAAAAACAGATAACTTTTTTTCGCTGGTGGGGTTACGTGTAGCGTGACATGAACCCAAGATCCCAGTTGAGGCCGTCCTCATGGGTGCGGAACTTGGCTATCAATTTCTGCTTGACGATTTTGCGTTGTGTGTCTCGAAGGCCGCCTTGGAGAACGCTTACCCGAAGATCGGTGGCTGAATGTCCTTGACTGCTGAAGTGTTCCCCGACTGGGAGGGAACCCTCCTGTCTGGCGATTGTTGCGTGGTGTCCGTTCATCCGTTGCCAATGTACCATGCTCCGGGGCATCCTTTCCTGCAACGTATGAGGTAGACAACGTTGGCCGAGTCGCAGGAGTATGAACCATGTACCTGGTGGGTGGTGCCCTCTCGTGTGATGGTGGTATCTGCGTCGATGATCTGGCATGTTTTGCAGAGGTTGCCGTGGCAGGGTTGTGTGGTGTCGTGGACGCTGTTCTCCTGAAAGCTGGGTAATTTGCTGCGAACGATGGTCGCAACACGGGACGCAACCAACAGAGTACCCTTCGTCGTCCAGTACTTCCCCGGAGCGGAGAAACTACGCCATGTTCTCCACAGCCTTCAACATGTCATCGATGACGACGAACACCTCGCTAAGGCCATCCCCACACCTCCACTACTCGCCTTCAAACAGCCACCTAACCTCAAACAGACCATCGTTCGCAGCAAATTACCCAGCTTTCAGGAAAACAGCGTCCACGACACCACATAGTGTGCCCTTGATTTGCTCCTCCATCAAGGCCACAAAGTTGACATGCCTACAGAGGAAATGGGTGCTCAGTTCTTTGGTCCAGAAGATTGTGACAGGTGTGGGTGAAACACAAGTTGCTTCATATAGATTTGTTCCAATCAAACCCAAAGGGTAAATTGATGTGGCTGTTCATGTAATTTACACTCATTTTATTAGATGCTTGTCAAACATAAAATGCGGTTTTTGACCATTATTGCACAGTCAGGTTTCAAATATGTCCACTTATTTTGAAATTTGACATCTCACTATTTGCTACTGTTAAATGGCGATTTTAATAAACTGCTTCCTTCCATTGTTATGTAAAATGAGGAATTTAGGTATTTTGTCCCAGATTCTTTCTGTTTATTATGAATGGGATGAATCTAGGCTTTGACATTCTCTACAAAGGAATGTTGAACTTTAACATTATATCAGAATGTAATTCAAACTGTATCATTCCCAATCTCAAATCCAATGATTTTTCTTACCAATTTCCTTTTCATTTTATTTTCAGTTTTTATCATCAATTTTCCCCTTCCCCATCCTCCTCTTCTGAAGGTGTTGACTCCTTACTGTGCTATAGCTTAAGTGGCTATTATTTATGCGTGAAGATAGACAGTAAATGACAGTAGGCTATTTGACCATGGTGTGCATCACAAGACAAGCCCAATTCATTCCCCACCTGACATCCATACATGCACACTTCCAGCAGGGTTGCATGAATAGCAATCAGGATCAAGAACCCCGCGTGATTATCTTCTGCACGTTCCTAATTCGCAGGCACTGACACCAATTGTATTGCCCTTTTGCTACCCTGGCTGAGATAAGCTAACTCAATAAAGGGTGGTATTTGAAATTGGGTCAGTATGGCCTAGCCACTGACTGGCT
This sequence comes from Heptranchias perlo, assembly GCF_035084215.1. NCBI lineage: Eukaryota > Metazoa > Chordata > Chondrichthyes > Hexanchiformes > Hexanchidae > Heptranchias > Heptranchias perlo. The sequence continues at coordinate 32,720,102 of NC_090340.1, read as the reverse complement.
AAATTTGCGGCGCCACTGGGGCAACATGAATCCAACCTTTGTCATGGGTGAGAAATTTATAGGATTCTTACTTGATAGGCAGGTGTTGTTCACCACTGTATACACCGGCAGCCGATAGGAAATGAATGCTACCCTTCTCTGTTGTTGCAAAGCGGATGTAGACATTTCCATGTTAACCATGCTGAACATTACTGTGGGACCATGAGGCTGAGCTTCCTGTGAGATCACAATGATGGGCCCTTTGCCCAAGTGTAGTTAGTTGTGCTTCTCGCTAATGGATTTTTAAGGCCCAAAAATGTGCAAGGAAAAGCATAATTAAAGATAATTCTACACAAAACATTAGTACTTGCACACAAACAAAAATACATTTCCACAATATACAAACAGCATTTTACCATTGCAGTTAAGATACCTTGCCTTTATAAAATAAAGTTACATTCTACACATGAGACTCACTAATTGCAGAAACCTATATGCCAACCACCATCAGCTTTTGATGCTGACAACATTTGCACAGCTAGAATGGATGTACTGGCGCTACATTTGGCCTGCAGCCAAAGCTATCAAGGCGCTAAAAGTCACACTCGGCCCTGACTCCACTAGGTGCGTCGAGGGGGCTCAAGCATGTGAAGCAATCCCATACAAACAGACCTCCGTTTGGATGAAATTTCTCATTGGCGCGAGGACTCGAAACCTCCCTTGGGAGCCCGCGCCTCCCAATTTGAGCCGTCTCTTGGAAATTCCCTCCGTGCCATTTCACTCTGCGCGGAGGGGTTTCCTGTACCAGCTGCTCCTGTGCACTCTCCTCTCCCTCACCCTCCTCTTCCGACTGGATATGGGTGGCAATATTATTATTTAATTTGTTAAGTTCCCTTTGTTTTTATGATTCAGTTTTCTATTAGTTGTGCCCCTCTGAAAAGGGGGCACTTTTGGTGGATTATTTTGGTTGATGACACTGGGGCAATCCAGTGTCTCCTTATGGGTGATTTTAGAAAAGGCATTTGCACAGCTGTGTCTGTACATCCTTTGCTGATGAAAAGCAATGATTCCAGCCCAACCACGCCCACCTTCCACGGTCAACCCAGAATATTTTGCAACGCCATTCCACTCATGTGTGTGCTGGACCTTGTGCACGTGCACAATCCTACTGATTCTGCACTGGCTCGGCAGGTGAGGAGCCAGAAATGATGAACGCCAGCATAGATGAGTTGGGCCAATGGCCTGTTTCTGTGCTGTTGACTCGATATAACTCGATCCAACTCTCTTCTAAGACAACTGCACATCTTGTTTTACAGACATAGACACAAACTAAGTTCCTCAAAAAGAACCTTGATCAGGGGAAAACAGAGTTATTGGCAAGTATAGAAACCCTGCAGTTGCAGACATGCCAACTGTTGGTGCTTGTTGTATTGCATTTGTTTAAAAAAATCTATATGGGCTATGCTACCTGGTCGATGGCCCGAGTTTATCCCAGAACATTGAAGGAATATCATCTGTGCACGCACGGAAATTGAGCATATGAGCGGCAGCCCAATCAGGTGGCTCCTGTGCTGGCTTGTGATGAAGTAGCACTCAGCAGCGTCCAAGTACTTCAGGCCTTCGTGGGGAGGTGTACTTTGGTGACTGTAAATTGTACCTGGGAGACTAAGTGATGTAATATATCAAGGGGAGATATGCAGCAGAGATTGATGTAAAATATCGTGTGATGTGCAATCAGGAAAGTGACATACATGTCAACCATCAGCACTAAACTGCTGCTCGAGGCAAAATGGGGGAAATGGCAATGATCTTTGAAATTACACTTTGGAGCTGATTTTCATGAGGCTGGTGAATAGGATTTTCTGTTGAGATAGTCTTGTCCTCATTGTCCCAGAGTGCAATTGTGGTTTCTGGCCACCGGGAGTGGGATCCCAGTGAGTCCAAAAACTACTGTGGAATCTTGCTGAAATGAGTGGCTTTCAAAGTGGTTTATAGGCTCTGAGGCATGCATGTTGCATGCTAAGGATGCCTGCATAGCAATCAGAACCGGCTGGATTTTGCTCTCAGGATGAATATGTAGGGAAGGCTATGGTTTATTATGAGATTGCTGAGTGTTGTAAGGCTTACGGGAAACCCACTTATATTGATTTCATTAATTTTAGTAAGTCTTTCATTCTAGTGGCTCATGTAGCCTTCATGAGGAAATTGTAAACAATAGTATTATATGGCCAAATCTTGAATTTTATCTGGGATGTGTACTCAGCTCAAGGATCTGTGGAAGGATAGATGGGAATCTCACTGAACTTAGCTCTCTCAAAAAAGGCATCAGGCAAGATCGTCCACTCTCTTCATCAATAATGTGTTGGGTGATATCGTAAGGGACGGAATTGGTCTGGGCATTTTTCAAATGTGCCTCTTTTCATAGATGATATTGGGCTGCCGACATAGTGCACTCTACTCAGCACTGATCTTAGCTTTGAAGGCTTGCAACCTGCTCAAAACTGTACCAAAAATGTCAATAATAGAAATTGGTGCTCACCTTCAGAAATTTGTAAATCCAGTACTACAAAAATTATGTATGTACTTTTAGTGCCCCCCACTATAATACAACTGATGGAAGATTGGGTAAGCCTGCAGCTTATTTTACAAGCTCATTTCCCACTGTGCTTTCAGTATTACTACTTATTTTCACATGCCATAGCCAAGAGTATTGGGTTTCAGTTCTCACAAAAAAATTAACAATGTTATTCCCAAAACAGTGATCAAAATCCTCAAATCCCATGTAATAGAAAAAGAATTTAATCTATTCAGCCACCTTAAAGCAGTTGCCTTAGTCATAGACCTTCACCCAGGATTGTTTTTGAGTTGTTGGTTGTTTTCTGAGTTGTCAGTTTTTAAGCACTGTGTTAATTTTGTTTGAGTTTCAGTTTTTGCATGTTTTCTAAGGTTTGCATGTCTGTAGAAATGATGTTGCTGTGTATCCCTGGCTGATGTCATTAAATGCTGTCTACAATCGCAATGAAAGCCACGAACTGGACAACAGTGAAAAGTAAATTTAAAAGCACTCATTACAAAAAAATCACAGGAGATAATGCATAAACATTTTGGTCTCGTAACACACCATAAACTTTTATATATTTAGGTTCTGACTGGTGAGATCCCAGCTCAACCACTACCCACATCAACACTCCCAAAGACTGTCCAAGCCTTACCTGCACCCCTACACAGTGAATTTCCTCACTATCCACCTTGCTTGACCTAACCCCTCTCTCCCCCTCCGCCCACCACAAAAGAAAGACACTGGTCCTGTCAACTCTTGGAATGTAGAGTTACTGAAATGTACAGGACTGTAAGATCCCCAATGTATGAATCTGAAATCACCATGGAGTATAACTTGAAATGTACCATGACTCAAGAAAATGTGAAAACTTTCTAAATTCTATAAAACCATTGAAACTACATTTAGATTCAATTAAAACAGTGCCATTTTCATTATTTGAGGACTATTATAGTGGGAAGAGAGATATACTGTAAAATGGATTATTTTATTGTGTGCATTATTTAAGCAACTATTGTGTCTGTTTGCCATCAAATAAAATTCACACAAGAGTTTGTACCAGTAATAATCTCATAGGTGTGAATCTTAAAACTACCCCTTTTACTCCGTCCAGTGAAAATGGTGTGTTTTACAGTGTAGAAATGTATTGTGTGGCTTAAGTCATAATCTTCAAGAGATGATCTGTTGCAACATTTCCAGGCCTGTTATAATGTGGTATAAATCTCAAAGAACAAAGTATTCTAACATGTAATTTACAGTATTGTCATCTCGCTATTTTTGTTCATAACTGAATCCAGTCAAAAAAAAATCTCATTACAACACTGTGCCCTGTGACACTGTGAAATATTGCTAAATGTAGTACTTAATGCCAAAATTAAGATAAACTAAAAAGCCATGATATATATTTAGAGCTGAATGTTTGTAAAAGAATGTTTTATTTTAAATAGCTGGCAAGCAATATCTAAATAATAACAATGGAGCAACAGAAACTGGTCAAAATTATGAGTAATTGTTGAATTTAGTAATAGCCATAAATGCTGGTTACAGCTAAAAATGAGGGATTGAGTTGTTTGGCATACAATGTTTAGCACTCCATTTCATTCTGGCTCCAACAATTCTAATAGGGATTGACTTGAGATAGAGAATTCCTGGTTGGTCCTTTAATAAATGGGAATTCTTTTCAAATCCAACCTAAACAGATGAGATGAAAGTCTTCTCTCTACACTTGCATAATTGTCTGAAGTGAATCAATCTTGAGTAATTTTAAGTGCAATTCCATTCCACAAAATTACTCATAATCAGTAGTTTAGTTAGAAGTTGCAATCAGCGATGTCCTGAGCATAGCTGGTTTAGGAGAAGAAATTCTGCACTCATGCTTTCTGAAGTTAGTATCAATTAATTTTGGTTAAAGGGAGCTTCTTTGTCCGGTTAAGCTATGCTCTACAAGACCTGGGAAGCGCTTGATGCTGATACTAAGTGAAAAAAGTGGAAAAGGTATTTAATTCCTGGACTTACAGGTCTGGGTTGAGGTCCACTTTAACACATCTGTAGCATTATCCTTGAGCCCAGTCACTCTTGTAAGAACATAAGAGAATCAAGAGCAATAAAAGGCCATTTGACTCTAAGCCCACTCCATTCAGAATCCGGGTATGATCATTCTGTTATGGACTTCTCCCCCTATATTTGTATTAATATCATTCATATGTTCTGTAAATCTCTAATCATTGGATTAATCAAACCTGACGAGTGGTATAAATGTGCTGCTGCTGATACTGAGATAAGATGAACTGAAATCTGAAACTAGAGTAATGTTCCATTGTTCATTGGGCTGTCAGGAAATGTGTAGCCTGGACATATTCAGTACATTTTCTTTTTTTGAGGTGCTGGACTACATTTCATAATCAAACTATGTGGAGATTTTTGTACAATTATACATAGTTAAGGTTCATCACATTCAGGGATATTGTTGCAGATATATTTAATTTGCACGCTAATATATTTTTGGCAGGACTTTGTTGCCTCAGTGCCACTTTATTGCTATTGCAGGTATTAACTGTAGGCAAAAAAATGCCCAAGTCTGTAAGTGTTTATGTTATTTTTCTCCCTGTTTATGTCAGGGATTTTATTTTCCCCAAAAGACTTTATATCCTGGACTCTCAACACAGCATGGACAGGAGATCATTCTTGGCTATTCATTTTTGGACTTTATATTTAAGGAAGTTAAGCCAAGTCATGGCAATTCTGGCTTTTTTCAGAATCTACTTTCACCACCTTTTGTCTCATCATCCACTGCAAAAAATCAGATGGAGGTTCACTCATTTTGCCAACACAACCAAAAGAACTTTGGGACACCTTCTCTACTGTCCTCCACTGTTTGTTTCCGATTGCAGATGCTCTTTGGATGAGAGCAAAAAACTGCACCTTTAACCCAGTCAAGAATTTTGCACTAGTGGAAACTCAGAGTGTTGACTGTGGTTATGGTACTCGGGCCATCCAATGACAATTAGTAACATGCGACAGACTTTCCGATCTCTTACTGTCATGAGAACTCGAATGTAACAAAAGCATTGTTGAGGGGTGGGGACTCATGATGGAGATTAGAGGGTGTTAAAATTCCAAGCAATCTTTGGCTAAATTGGCCGAGATATTAGCTTGAAAACTGGGAAAAGATTAGCTTCGTAGATCAGGCCAACATTGCTACTAATGGTCAGAGTCACTTGCTCCAGCCAGAGCCCAAATGCCAAGGAAATTTAATAAGGACATATATTAATTCATCAAAACAGAACATCTACAGCTTTGCCCACTGGACAATAAAGGACATTCTGCCTAATACACCCACTTTGGGAAACGTTTCTGATAAAGAGAGTAGGAATCATAAATTTAACCTGTTAGGTGGCATAGAATCCAAAAAAAGTATAACAAGGGGGTAAATTTTAACCCCGAAGAACGGGTGGATTGGGGGCGGGTGGGCAGTGAAAATTCTCCAATTTCGGAGTGGGACCGCTTCCTGGCTCCAACGTGCCGACTTCCGAGTTTGACCCAAATGCATCTGGGTGCCCACGCGCTTCTGAAACCCGGAAAGGCCGGCGGGACGATATTTAAAGGGCCAATTGAGGTACTTAAAGTTTGACTTACACAAGCCATTTTAACTGCTTCTAAATGTGACTCCCGTGGCCTCTGAAAGACGCCATGGAAACGGAGGCGGGTTGCAGCCGGCATGCATTTAGACCTTGAAACCAGTGATTGATATATGTGAAGAAAAGGTGAGTTTTTGCAGCAGAGCAATCAGTTCTCTCAGACAAACCTTTGGCTGGGAGTTCTTTGTGTTTAGACTGAGATTTTTTTGTTCACACTCAGAATTCTTGTGTTCAGACATATTTACCTGCGTTTTGAACCCCCTCAAACTGCCAACATCAGGATGGGGGGAGCGGTGCGCAATGAATTTATTCTACTGTACATCTGAGGAGGAGGCACATCACCATCCAAGGCAGGCAAGTTGTGCAGTTCTGAGTGTTGCAAGTCCACAAGACAGAAGTGCGTCACAAGGACCTGCAGAAGAGCAGAGAGGGGACCAATGGAGGGGCCGAGGTCGCAGGAGGCACTACCCACGTGAGAGGGTCTACAGACAGAGGCTGAGCTTCCTGGATCTCTCTGAGGAGCAGTGCCTACGAAGGCTCAGATTGCGTGGTCACAGACATCTACATGTTCCTTCATGCAGAGCTGCTCCCGGCTGGGCCTGGTGGGCACGCATTGCCCGTCTCAGTTAAAGTCACCACCGTCCTCAATTTCTTCACCTCTGGATCCTTCCAGGGTGCCACCGGTGACATCACCAGGATCTCTCAGTCGTCTGCACATAAGTGTATACGTCAGGTCACGGATAGCTTGTTTGCCAGGGCATCAGCCAGACTGAGAGGGCAGTGGGTTTCCACTTTCTGGCTGACTTCCCACGGGTGCAGGACGCATTTGATTGCTCACACATAGCAATCCGAGCACCTCTACATGAGCCAGGGCTGTTCATCACCTAAAGGGATATCACTCCATCAATGTGCAGCTGGATTGAGACCACCGGAAGGGGTTTCTGCCAGATTCCCTGACAGCTGCCATGATTCCTTCATTTTGCGCGATTCCAACATCCCAGCCCACTTCCACAAACAAGGCAGACTTAAGGGCTGGCTGCATGGAGACAAGGGATACCTCCTGCAGACGTGGCTCATGACACCTCTGAGCAACTCCACCAACGAGGCACATCAACGGTACAACGACAGTCACATCACCGCCTGGTCTGTCATTGAGCAAGCCATTGGAATGCTCAAGTTGTGCTTCAGGTGCCTGGATCGATCTGGGGGAGCCCTTCAGTACTCACTGGCGAGGGTGTGTAGAATAATTGTCGTGTGTTGCATCCTGCACAACACTGCTCAACAGAGAGGGTTTTAGGTGGATGACCTCCCATGCGCTCATGAAGTATTTGCATCTAAGAACATAAGAACATAAGAAATAGGAGCAGGAGTAGGCCATCCGGCCCATCGAGCCTGCTCTGCCATTCAACAAGATCATGGCTGATCTTCTACTTCAACATAATTTTCGTGCACCATCCCCATATCCCCTGATGCCTTTAGTATCTAGAATCTATCGATCTCTGTTTTGAATGTACTCAAAGACTGAGCCTCCACAGCCCTTTGGGGTAGAGAATTCCAAAGATTCGCTACCCTCTGAGTGAAGAAATTTCTCCCCATCTCAGTCCTAAATGGCCTACCCCTTATTCTGAGACTGTGACCCCTGGTTCTAGACTCCCCATCCAAGGGGAAACATCATCCTTGCATCTACCCTGTCGAGCCCTGTAAGAATTTTGTCTGTTTCAATGAGATCACCTCTCATTCTTCTAAACTCTAGAGAATACAGGCCTCGTCTACTCAATCTCTCTTCAGACAACAATCCCGCCATCCCAGGAATCAGTCTGGTAAACCTTCGTTGCACTCCCTCTATGGCAAGTATATCCTTTCTTAGGTAAGGAGACCAAAATTGTACAATACTCCAGGTGCAGTCTCACCAAGGCCCTATATAATTGCAGTCTTGTAATAAAGGTCAACATATCATTTGCCTTCCTAATTGCTTGCTGCACCTGCATGTTAGCTTTCAGTGACTCATGTACAAGGACACCCAGGTCCCTTTGAACATCAACATTTCCCAATCTCTCACCATTTAAAAAATACTCTGCATTTCTGTTTTTCCTACCAAAGTGGATAACTTCACATTTTTCCACAATATATTTCATCTCAAGGGCACCTTCTCAAGGACAATTAGAGATGGGCAATAAATGCTGGTCTTGCCAGCGACGCCTACATCCCATGAACAAATAAAAAAAAGTCTGGCCCACTCTTGCCCACTCACTTAGCCTGTCTATACCCCCTTGATGCCTCTTTACATCCTCCTCACAACTCATATTCCCACCTAGTTTTGTGTCATCAGCAAACTTGGAAATATTACATTTGGTCCCCTCATCCAAATCATTGATATAGATTGCGAATAGCTGGGGCCCAAGCACCGATCCCTGCGGTACCCCACTAGTCACAATCTGCCAACCTGAAAAATCTGCAAATCTGCTAGTAACATGATGGTGGTGATGGTGGTGGCTGTGGTGGTGGTGGTGGAGGATGATGACGATGACGACTTCTTCCACAAAACAGTCCTACAACCACACATACACCCGTTGTAAACATGCCCACTGGGTGGCATCAAGTCTTGCCATTCATGATGAGGCACATGCAAGGGCACTTTCACAAAAGGGACTCAAGAATGGACAAGACGTGGCAGCAGTGGTGACAAGTATGACATTTAATGGAATATAACAAAAATCAAAGAGAAGTGAAAACATGACATTTTGTGCCAAAACCTTCCCTTCCTCTTCCTACTATTTCTATGGATGCATCCCTTGTAGCTTCAGCAGAGGTAGTGGCAGGTTGCTCAGGTCCCTCCCCTGATTGCTGAGATGCTCTCGGCCTACAATCTTCTGGGTTTTGGAGCCCATGAGGGCCCCGCCAAAGACTGCTCCACCTGCACCTGTGCAGTGGCAGACTCGGCCATTGGGAGAGGAGGCAGCATTGTGGGTACTGGTTGAGGGGGGGCATTGGGTGAGACGTGGGAGCGCTTTTAGTGGAGTCCCCACTTCCATGCCATCATCGCTCTCCAGGGCCAGGGCCAGATCACTCCTACCACTCTGCTGGACAACAGCTTGGAGGACATCTGTGATGCCTTGTGAACTGCTGCTAAAGTATCTGTCTGCCTGTTGAAGGCGGTAGAATGTTGATCACCCTGAGTCCACACGGCCGTTGTCAGGACCTGAATGGACTCATTTGTGAGCCATGTTTCAAGCTTACTGGAGGCTGCTGTTCTTTCCATCGCAGACATTCCCATACTTACCCATGCCACCAGTTCACTAATGCTGGACGTGGACTCCTCCATCCTCTCCGCTACTGTGGAGACTGAGCGTGGCATGTTGTCCAGTATGTTGCAAAGGTGCATTACTACCTCGATCATTCTCCTACTCAAGCATGGCCCCCGGGATTCAGCATCTGCGTCCAGCTGAGCAGAGCCTGGAGAGGAGTGCGCCCACCGACACGGACTCTCCACAGCTGCCCCTGCCACCAGTTTCTGCTGGTGCTCACTTGTGAGTGGTGAATCACCAGGTGACAACCCAACTAACTGTGTAATAGGACCCACTGAGGTGTGAGTATCTGCTCTGGTGCACGGCTCACTATGATGTGACGGTGCACCCTCAGAGACAGGGAGCCCCTCTGAGGAATTGCCCTCGTCCAGGTCATGTGGTCCTTGAAGGCCCTGGAAGAGGACATACAGCAATCATCGCAGAAGTAATGTTGCGATGAACATACTGAGGTGTGCAACAGGTAGGTCAATCATTGATAACATCAGTTCATGTTGTGTGTGAGGGATGTTAAATTTCTGTCACCAGTCATTTGCAGGTTGCCAGTCTCACCATCTCTGATAGCCAGGCATTGGCTGAGCTCCAAGGCCTCCTCATCCACCTCTGTCAGGACCACTATTTGTGGTGGCTCCCCTCTAGTCTGACTCTTCTCCCTTGCATTTTGCATTGTCTTCTACAAGGGGAGAAAGTACAGACGTGAGTGAGTGAGGGTGACGGGGTCACCTGATGGATGCATTGCTCTGAGTCTGGCCGACAATGAAACAGATGCATCAGAGGGGAACAGATAGGCGTTTCTGCGGCCGCAAACGTGACTCCAGGATTGTATGTTGCCTCCCTGGTGCTAGGGTCAAGGATGTCACGAAGCGGCTGCAGGGCATTCTGGAGGGGGAGGGTGAACAGCCAGTAGTCGTGGTCCATATTGGTACCAACGACATAGGTAAAAAAAGGGATGAGGTCCTGCAAGGAGAATTTAAGGAGTTAGGAGATAAATTAAAAAGCAGGACTTCAAAGGTAGTGATCTCAGGATTACTACCAATGCCACGTGCTAGTGAGTATAGGAACAGGAGAATAGACCAGATGAATGCGTGGCTGCAGGGATGGTGTAGGAAGGAGGGATTTAGATTCCTGGCACATTGGGACCAGTTCTGGGGAAGGTGGGACCTGTACAAGCGGGACGGGTTACACCCGAGCAGGACCGGGACCAATGTCCTCACGGGGGTGTTTGCTAGTGCTGTTGGGGAAGGTTTAAACTAGAGTGGCGGGGGGATGGGAACCTGAGCGGGGAGTCAGAAGGGAGTAAAGTGGAGAGCAGCAAGAGAGGGGAAGACCCAGGGGAAATTTACAATACAAATTGTACAAACAGTTGTTCAAGAACAAGTGAAAGGGAAAAGCGTAGAGCAGCGGAAAGAAAGTGTACTTTAGGCACGACAGATAAAATAAAAACTAGAAGGCGTAAGGCGATTAACCCAGCATCAAAGCTGAAGGTCAGGCTAGGGTGTGTGGCCCAACTAAGAGTTCTATATACAAATGCACGGAGTATAAGGAATAAATTAAATGAAGTACAGGTTCAAATTCAAATTGGAGGGTATGACATGATAGCTATGGCTGCAGGATGGTCAGGATTGGGAACTAATTATACCAGGTTATAAGGTTTACAGGAGAGATAGGGAAAATGGAAGAGGGGGAGGAGTAGCCTTAATGATTAGAGATGAAATCACTTCAATGATAAAGGGGGATATAACGAGAGGTAAGCAGCCAACAGAGACCTTATGGGTTGAATTGAGAAATAGGAAAGAATCTAAGATTACAGTGGGAGTTGTATACAGGAGCCCGGGCAGCAGCTCTGAAGTGCTAGATTGTATAAATGCAGAGATTAGACAAGGGTGTAAGAAAGTCATAGTGGTCTTAATGGGGGACTTTAACCTTCACATAGATTGGGAAAAGCAGACGAGCAACTGTCAGAAAGGTAGTGTATTTCTTGAGTGTGTCCGGGATAGTTTTCTACAGCAGTATGTCCTAGAGGCAACAAGGGGGCAAGCCATACTAGATTTAGTAATGAGTAATGAACCAGATTTAGTTAACGGCTTAACTGTGCGTGAACGTCTGTCCAATAGTGATCACAACATGATTGAGTTCAATGTAGTGTTTAAAAGGGAAAAAAGTGAATCAGCTGCTAAGATTCTAGGCTTGGGCAAGGCCGACTTCAATGGGATGAGACAGAGACTGTCCACAGTAAACTGGGCAAATCTGTTAATGGGTAAAACGACTGATGATCAGTGGGAAATGTTTAAAGAAACATTTAACGTGATACAGAATCGGTTTATACCCCTGAGGGGCAAGAACTCTACTTGCCAAAAAAAACAGCCATGGACAACTAAAAAGGTAAGGAACAGTATAAGACATAAGGAAAGGGCATACAAAAAGGCAAAAAATGGCACAGATCCTGGCGAATGGGAAAGATACAAAGATCAACAAAGGGTCACAAAACAGATAGTAAGAGCTACAAAAAGAGAGTATGAAAAGAAACTCGCAAGGGATATCAAAACCAATACGAAGAACTTTTATAGTTTTATTAGCAAAAAGAGGGTGGTCAGGAGCAGTGTTGGCCCCTTAAAAACTGAAAGTGGGGATATTGTCATTGACAATGGGAAAATGGCGGACATGTTGAACAATTACTTTGTGTCAGTATTTACAGTCGAAAAAGAGGATAGCATGCCAGAAATCCCAAGAAAACTAATATTGAATCGGGGACAGGGACTCGATAAAATTAACATAAGTATAGCAACAGTAATGAAGAAAATAATAGCACTAAAGAGTGACAAATCCCCAGGACCAGATGGTTTCCTTCCCAGGGTTTTAAAGGAAGCCGGTGAGCACATTGCGGATGCCCTAACTATAATCTTTCAAAGTTCTCTAGATTCAGGAACTGTCCCTCTAGATTGGAAAATTGCACATGTCACTCCGCTTTTTAAGAAAGGAGAGAGAGGGAAACCGGGGAATTATAGACCAGTTAGCCGAACATCTGTTGTGGGGAAAATGCTGGAGTCTATAATTAAGGATAGGGTGACTGAACACCTCGAGAATTTTCAGTTAATCAGAGAGAGCCAACATGGATTTGTGAAAGGTAGGTCGTGCCTGACAAACCTGATTGAATTTTTTGAAGTGGTGACTAAAGTAGTGGACAGGGGAATGTCAATGGATGTTATTTATATGGACTTCCAGAAGGCATTTGATAAGGTCCCACATAAGAGACTGTTAGCCAAGATAGAAGCCCATGGAATCGAGGGAAAAGTACGGACTTGGTTAGGAAGTTGGCTGAGCGAAAGGCGACAGAGAGTAGGGATAATGGGTAGGTACTCACATTGGCAGGATGTGACTAGTGGAGTCCCGCAGGGATCTGTCTTGGGGCCTCAATTATTCACAGTATTTATTAACGACTTAGATGAAGGCATAGAAAGTCTCATATCTAAGTTTGCCGATGACACAAAATTGGTGGCATTGTAAGCAGTGTAGATGAAAACATAAAATTACAAAGCGATATTGATAGATTAGGTGAATGGGCAAAACTGTGGCAAATGGAATTCAATGTAGACAAATGTGAGGTCATCCACTTTGGATCAAAAAAGGATAGAACAGGGTACTTTCTAAATGGTAAAAAGTTAAAAACAGTGGATGTCCAAAGGGACTTAGGGGTTCAGGTACATAGATCATTTAAGTGACATGAACAGGTGCAGAAAATAATCAAGAAGGCAAATGGAATGTTGGCCTTTATATCTAGAGGACTAGAGTACAAGGGGGCAGAAGTTATGCTGCAGCTATACAAAACCCTGGTGAGACCGCACCTGGAGTACTGTGAGCAGTTCTGGGCACCGCACCTTCGGAAGGACATATTGGCCTTGGAGGGAATGCAGCATAGGTTTACTAGAATGATACCCGGACTTCAAGGGTTAAGTTACGAGGAGAGATTACACAAATTGGGGTTGTATTCTCTAGATTTTCGAAGGTTAAGGGGTGATCTGATTGAAGTTTATAAGATATTAAGGGGAACAGATAGGGTGGATAGAGAGAAACTATTTCCGCTGGTTGGGGATTTTAGGAGTAGGGGGCAGAGTCTAAAAATTAGAGCCAGACCTTTCAGGAGCGAGATTAGAAAACATTTCTACACACAAAGGGTTGTAGAAGTTTGGAACTCTCTTCCACAAACGGCAATTGATACTAGCTCAATTGCTAAATTTAAATCTGAGATAGATAGCTTTTTGGCAACCAAAGGTATTAAGGGATATGGGCCAAAGGCAGGGATATGGAGTTAGATCACAGATCAGCCATGAACTTATCAAATGGCGGAGCAGGCACGAGGGGCTGAATGGCCTCCTCCTGTTCCTATGTTCCTATGACAGATTGATCACATTGCAAGTCAGTAAATTCCCATTATGATCCCTCTGATGTTATAGATGATGTACTCTATTATGCAATTAGCTAATCTGTTAGTTCACATGGTTTTGGATGCTAGCTGAATCATCCGTTACCTGAATCAGTGAGCAGGAGCAATTCAAAATTGTTCTCTTACATTCAATAAAATTCCTTTATAATACATAAAATGCACATTTATGATAACAGGGACAGTGGCAGCGTGGATACAAAATTGGTTAAGGGACAGAAAGCAGAGAGTAGTGGTGAACGGTTGTTCTGCAGTATACAGTGATGTTCCCCAGGGATAGGTATTAGGACCACTGGTGAAATGGGCAGACACATGGCAGATGAAATTTAATGCAGAGAAATGTGAAGTGATACATTTTGGTAGGAAGAATGAAGAGAGGCAATATAAACTAAATGGTACAATTTTAAAAGGACTGCAGGAACAGAGAGACCTGGGAGCGTATGTACACAAATCTTTGAAGGTGGCAGGACAAGTTGAGAAGGCCGTTAAAAAAGCATATGGAATCCTGGGCTTTATTAATAGACATGATGTGGAGATGCCGATGATGGACTGGGGTTGACAATTGTAAACAATTTTACAACACCAAGTTATAGTCCAGCAATTTTATTTTAAATTCACAAGCTTTCGGAGGCTTCCTCCTTCCTCAGGTGAACGAAATGAAATCCTCGAAATGAAATCGCATTTATAATTCACAGAACAATGCTTGGTGATTACAGACAGTTTTTTCAACTGCCCGTTGCCAAGGCAATCAGTGTGCAGACAGACAGGTGTTACCTGCAAGGTCTCAGAATATACAAATCACCAAAATAAAAACAACAAACAAAAAAAAACAGAGATAGAGAGGTAGAAACATAGAAAAGACAGTAACTGACCCGTTATATTAAAAACAGATAACATTTGTTCGCTGGTGGGGTAACGTGTAGCGTGACATGAACCCAAGATCCCGGTTGAGGCCGTCCTCATGGGTGCGGAACTTGGCTATCAATTTCTGCTCGACGATTTTGTCACGCTGCACATTACCCCACCAGCGAACAAATGTTATCTGTTTTTAATATAACGGGTCAGTTACTGTCTTTTCGATGTTTCTACCTCTCTATCTCTGTTTTTTTTTTGTTTGTTGTTTTTTTTTGGTGATTTGTATATTCTGAGACCTTGCAGGTAACACCTGTCTGTCTGCACACTGATTGCCTTGGCAACGGGCAGTTGAAAAAACTGTCTGTAATCACCAAGCATTGTTCTGTGAATTATAAATGCGATTTCATTTCGAGGATTTCATTTTGTTCACCTGAGGAAGGAGGAAGCCTCCGAAAGCTTGTGAATTTAAAATAAAATTGCTGGACTATAACTTGGTGTTGTAAAATTGTTTACAATTGTCAACCCCAGTCCATCACCGGCATCTCCACATCATGGCTACCATCGACACCACAAACTGCCGGCTCACAGTGGAAAGGATATCCAAGAAGATCACGCATTTAGACACAGACATCAAGTTTTTACAGAGCTGCAAGAAAGCAGACAAGATCCCGAAAGGACTACAGATCACGAACCCACTCAAGTCCACATACAAGTCGGATTACGCTGAGAGACTCTGCCGTCGTACCTCTCGCACACTCCACAACCATCTCATACACCAACTCTACAGCAGACCCCACAACCTCGAAACCAAAATAGAGTCCATACTCTCAACCTGTACTCAGGACACAGCAGACCAGCTACGATATACCGCCAAACAGACGAGGCAACGGAACTACGCTGCCTACATGAAAACCAAGAGCAGGAAGCTTGAGAAACTCGGCATCACCACCAGCATCGACCAAGCTTCCCCTGGTACCACGGTTGCAACCACAGGGAAGTCTATCGTCAATTTGTCCGACCACACCCTTCAACCAGACGAAATCGAAGTTCTCAGCCGAGGGCTCAATTTCTGCCCCACTACCAAAATGGACCCCACTAGTCTCGCGGCGGACACAGAGGAATTCATCAGGAGAATGAGGCTCCGGGAATTCTACCACAAACCCCAAGATTTCAGCAGCGAACCCAATGAGACAATCGACGATCCGGAACAGCAGACAGAGGGATCCGCGGTACAGCAACCGAAGAGGAAAGAGTCAAACTGGACTCCTCCAGAGGGTCGCTGCCCTCAGCTTGACATGGATGCTCAAGCTGTCAGGAAATGCGTCAATGCCAGATTCATCAGCCGCACTCAGAAGACAGTCCAGAATGTCACCCGAGCACAACGCAACGCCATCAACGCTCTCAAGACCAACCGCAACATCGTCATCAAACCAGCGGACAAAGGAGGAGCCATAGTCATACAGAACAGAACGGACTATTGCAAAGAAGCATACCGACAACTGGACAACCAGGAACACTACAGACGGTTACCCGCAGATCCGACCAAAGAACACACCCACCAGCTCAACAAACTGATCAAGACCTTCGATCCAGACCTTCAAAGCATCCTACGCACTCTCATCCCACGTACTCCCCACGTGGGAGACTTCCACTGCCTCCCAAAGATACACAAAGCCAACACACCCGGACGTCCTATCGTATCAGGCAACGGAACCCTGTGTGAGAACCTCTCTGGATACATCGAGGGCATCCTGAAACCCATCGTACAGGGAACCCCCAGCTTCTGTCGCGACACTACAGACTTCCTACAAAAACTCAGTACCCACGGACCAGTTGAACCAGGAACACTTCTCACCACGATGGATGTCTCGGCACTATACACCAGTATCCCCCACGATGACGGCATCGCTGCGACAGCATCAATACTCAACACCAACAACAGCCAATCTCTGGACGCCATCCTACAACTCATCCGCTTCATCCTGGATCACAATGTCTTCACCTTCGATAACCAGTTCTTTACCCAAACACACGGAACAGCCATGGGGACCAAATTCGCACCCCAATACGCCAACATTTTCATGCACAATTTCGAGCAGGACTTCTTCACTGCACAAGACCTCCAACCAACACTATACACCAGATACATCGACGACATTTTCTTTCCATGGACCCAAGGCAAGGAATCACCAAAGAGACTACACGATAATATCAACAAGTTCCATCCCACCATCAAGCTCACCATGGACTACTCCTCAGAATCAGTTTCTTTCTTGGACACACGAATCTCCATCAAAGACGGGCACCTCAGCACCTCACTCTACCGCAAGCCCACAGACAACCTCACGATGCTCCACTTTTCCAGCTTCCACCCTAACCACGTCAAAGAGGCCATCCCCTATGGACAGGCCCTGCGAATACACAGGGTCTGCTCAGACGAGGATGAACGCGATGGACACCTACAGACGCTGAGAGACGCCCTAGTAAGAACGGGATATGATGCTTGACTCATCGATCGACAGTTCCGACGGGCCACAGCAAAAAATTGCATAGACCTTCTCAGAAGACTAACACGGGACGCAACCAACAGAGTACCCTTTGTCGTCCAGTACTTCCCCGGAGCGGAGAAACTAGGCCATGTTCTTCGCAGCCTTCAACATGTCATCGATGATGACGAACACCTCGCTATGGCCATCCCCACACCTCCACTACTCGCCTTTAAACAGCCACCCAACCTCAAACAGACCATCGTTCGCAGCAAATTACCTAGCTTTCAAGAGAACAGCGTCCACGACACCACACAACCCTGCCACAGTAACCTCTGCAAGACATGCCAGATCATCGACACAGATACCACCATCACACGAGAGGACACCACCCACCAGGTGCATGGTTCATACTCCTGTGACTCGGCCAACGTTGTCTACCTCATACGTTGCAGGAAAGGATGCCCCAGAGCATGGTACATTGGCGAGACCATGCAGACGCTGCGACAACGGATGAACGGACACCGCGCAACAATCGCCAAACAGGAGGGTTCCCTCCCAGTCGGGGAACACTTCAGCAGTCATGGACATTCATCCACCGACCTTCGGGTAAGCGTACTCCAAGGCGGCCTTCGAGACACACGACAACGCAAAATCGTCGAGCAGAAATTGATAGCCAAGTTCCGCACCCATGAGGACGGCCTCAACCGGGATCTTGGGTTCATGTCACGCTACACGTTACCCCACCAGCGAACAAATGTTATCTGTTTTTAATATAACGGGTCAGTTACTGTCTTTTCTATGTTTCTACCTCTCTATCTCTGTTTTTTTTTGTTTGTTGTTTTTATTTTGGTGATTTGTATATTCTGAGACCTTGCAGGTAACACCTGTCTGTCTGCACACTGATTGCCTTGGTAACGGGCAGTTGAAAAAACTGTCTGTAATCACCAAGCATTGTTCTGTGAATTATAAATGCGATTTCATTTCGAGGATTTCATTTCGTTCACCTGAGGAAGGAGGAAGCCTCCGAAAGCTTGTGAATTTAAAATAAAATTGCTGGACTATAACTTGGTGTTGTAAAATTGTTTACAATTTATTAATAGAGGCATAGAGTACACAGGTGAGGACGTCCTGCTAAACCTTTATAATACACTGGTTAGGTCTCAGCTGGAGTATTGTGTTCAGTTCTGGGCACCACAATTTAGGAAGGATGTCAAGGCCTTAGAGAGGGTGCAAGAGAAATTTACTAAAATGGTACCAGGGATGAGGGTCTTCAGTTATGTGGAGAGACTGGAGAAGCTGGATTTGTTCTGCTTAGAGCAGAGAAGATTAAGAGGAGATTTGATAGAGGTGTTCAAAATCATGAACAGTTTTGATAGAGTGAATAAGGAAAATCTGTTTCCAGTGGCAGAAGGGTTGGTAACCAGAGGACACAGATTTAAGGTGATTGGCAAAAGAACCAGAGGCGACATGAGGAAACATTTTTTTATGAAAGCAAGTTGTTATAATCTGGAATGCACTGCCTGAAAGGGTGGCAACAGATTCAATAGCAACTTTCAAAAGGGAATTGGATAAATACTTGACAGGAAAAAATTTACGGGGCTATGGGGAAAGAGCAGGGGAGTGGGATTAATTGGATAGCTCTTTCAAAGAGTCAGAAGGGCACAATGGGCTGAATGGTCTCCTTCTTTGCTGTACCACTATATGATACTATGATAACCAGAACTTTGTTAAAATTGGTTTGAATAAATGGTATTTCTGATGTATGTACAAAAGTATATTTAAAATAACTTCAGTGTCTCAAACCCTTTCTCCCCAAGAAAATGCTCGCCCTAATATAAAAATTAAGTTTCAGCAGTCAGTCTTTATTTTAGTCACAGCAGCAGAATAGTCCCAAGGAGATGACTCTCACTGACCAGAACCTCGGTAGAGGTAAATGTATCCGGTTGAGGTATGGCGAGGGAAAGATAAATTCAATGGTACACTTGATTTGTGCCTTCAAAGATCATGTTGTGATGGTTGGAGGAGAATATGAGAATTTGAACAGATTATACTGTACCAAAAACAACAACAGCTTGGCTCAAGAGCACACTGATAACATCAGTATGATATCATTTGCTCACGACTACTTTCAATGGTGGTGAGCTGCACCCTATAGCGAGCTGCATCATGTGAGCAGGTCTACACTGTTGCTCTGGGTCTCCCTTAGAGTCAAATTTTGGTTAAAAAAGGGAGCAATATATCAAATAAGTACATAACACAATCATACCAACACAGAAACTCTTATATAATTTTTAAAAAAAAAGTTACACATATTGCTCCCTCAATAATTCAGCAAGTTTTTCCAGTGAGTAGCTAAGTCAAGCAAACCAAGAAGGTTCCAAGTTCAATCTCCATTCTGTCCTAAGTCAACTAAACTCATCTGGCCTGGCCGTAAAGACTCTACAACTGGTGTCATTGCCATTGGATTAGGGAAGAGAAAAGATTAATCAGTATTTCCTCTCCTTATCACTGTCCAGTGACCCCAGCTTCAAGTATATCGATGGATGTCAGGTGAGGGCAGAACTGCTCATTTGACAAAAGAGCCCGCCAACACTCACTGTCAAGAAATCACACCTGGAGAATGACAACTTAGGTGAGGAACCAGAGGTTGTCTAGAGCAGGTAGAACTATACTCCAGCAAGGATTCAGTGCTTTCAGGAAAGGGAGAATATTAGTGAAAAAAGAGAGAAATATGAATAAAGAAATAAACTTAAAAAGGCATTGGAACCAATTAAGACATAACTTTCTGTTTACACAATAAATCTTTGAGTTACTGAAGATCGTCTTATCACATCACTGATCCCATTTATGTCTTTCATCTCAGGGAGCTGGATTTGAATCCAGCTCAGACTGATGGGTTGAAAATATGCCTTGTCTGTTTACTGCGAGAGTTCTAATTGAAATGAGTTCAGGATTCAGTCTTAATTCAGTTCCTAGTGGCTGTGTGCCCACAGTACAAAACTGCCTCTAACTCAGCACTATGTGGCAGTCTGATTCAGAGAGGTCACTAGCTGGTGTGAGGAATGGAAAATATAATGCTGGTGCAGTAGGGGACGTTCTTCTAAGGTTGGGACTGCTGGGACAGAATAAAGGGAGCTTTGCTCTGCATCTATGTTGTAACTTCTATGATTCTATTGCAGGCAATTGGGACTAGCTTAGTGGTATAAACTGGGCGACATGGACATGTTGGGCCGAAGGGCCTGTTTCCATGTTGTAACTTCTATGATTCTATGATTCTAATCATGCTATACTTAACCTGGCTGTGCTCCTTAATGGGAAAGTGTTTCATTTCCCAGCACTATCCATATCATCTCCACCTTCTGCAAAAAGAATTCACTTGGCGGGGTGGGGGGTGGGGGGGAGGTGAGGGGGAATGCATTTTGTTTTTTTAAAAAGAGACTTACAACATTTATTTTTTGTTGATTTAATGTTTCAAAATTGTCTCAACAATAGAAATGGTAGGGTCACGCCTGCAATGGGGAAGTTTTTCAAAGCAATGAGTAACTGCTTTGAAGCAAGCCATTTTTCCTGAAAACTGAGTTGCTTATATTGACGTTGAAATGATAACCTGGAGTTATATTTTGAACTGTGGGAGTTCAAGTGCCAATTAAGGTCTTTTTACTACATTTAGTACATAAAAATATAATTTGTCCAAATTTTCTATAATGCTTCCATGTTAGGTTGAATATGTTTTGCATTTTATGGTGTGGTAGATTGTACCATGAAAGAGTCTTGGTATATCAATCGTACCCAGGCTGATGGAGAAAAAAGCCAAGCTGAAGACTATGGGGGTTAAATTGGTTAAACCCCGAAAATGGGCACTGGGATCGCAGTGTGCGATTAACCCCGCGCTTGGTCATTGAGATGCAAGCAGCATGTAAATTGCCCAGGTACGTCCTGTCCACAAAAAGCAGGACAAATCCAATCCGGCCAATTACCACCCCATCAGTCTACTCTCAATCATCAGCAAAGTGATGGAAGGTGTCATCAACAGTGCTATTAAGCGACACTTACTCACCAATAACCTACTCACCGATGCTCAGTTTGGGTTCCGCCAGGACCACTCGGCTCCAGACCTCATTACAGTCTTGGTCCAAACATGGCCAAAAGAGCTGAATTCCAGAGGTGAGGTGAGAGTGACTGCCCTTGACATCAAGGCAGCATTTGACCGAATGTGGCACCAAGGAGCCCTTGTAAAATTGAAGTCAATGGGAATCAGGGGGAAAACTCTCCAGTGGCTGGAGTCATACCTAGCACAATGTCAGATGGTAGCGGTTGTTGGAGGCCAATCATCTCAGCCCCAGGACATTGCTGCAGGAGTTCCTCAGGGCAGTGTCCTAGGCCCAACCATCTTCAGCTGCTTCATCAATGACCTTCCCTCCATCATAAGGTCAGAAATGGGGATGTTCGCTGATGATTGCACAGTGTTCAGTTCCAATCGCATCCCCTCAGATAATGAAACAGTCCGAGCCCGCATGCAACAAGACCTGGACAACATCCAGGCTTGGGCTGATAAGTGGCAAATAACATTCGCTCCAGACAAATGCCCAGACAATGACCATCTCTAACAAGAGAGAGTCTAACCACCTCCCCTTGACATTCAACGGCATTACCATCACCGAATCCCCCACCAGCAGCATCCTGGGGGCCATCATTGACCAGAAACTTAACTGGACCAGCCATATAAATATTGTGCAAAAAAGCAGGTCAGAGGCTGGGTATTCTGCAGCGAGTGACTCACCTCCTGACTCCCCAAAGCCTTTCCACCATCTACAGGGCACAAGTCAGGAGTGTGATGGAATACTTTCCACTTGCCTGGATGAGTGCAGCTCCAACAACACTCAAGAAGCTCAACACCATCCAGGACAAAGCAGCCCGCTTGATTGGCACCCCATCCACCACCCTAACCATTCACTCCCTTCACCGCCGGCGCACTGTGGCTGCAGTGTGCACCATCCACAGGATGCACTGCAGCAACTCGCCAAGGCTTCTTCAACAGCACCTCCCAAACCCGCGACCTCTACCACCTAGAAGGGCAATTAGGGATGGGCAATAAATGCTGACCTCGCCAGCGACACCCACATCCCATGAACAAATTAAAAAAAAACATTCATGCTGCCGGGTGATTTCAGTGATTGCTGCATGCAGCCAGTGCTACCTGCGCTGTTGATTGGCTGCACGCACCAGCAGGGGGCCCAGATATCAGGAGTGGCTAGCACCACTTAAAGGCAGCCTGCATCTCTCAAAGGGGAGGTGCACTATGGCTGCAGGAAGTGGTGGAAGTCAATTGTGGAGTGAATCTGTGCTGCAATATCGTGAAGCATGGTGATGATGGGAACTCTGGAATTTTTAATGAGCAACAACTTGGCTGTTTAAAGCTTGCAGGACTCTTATATTTTCAAAATATAAGATACGGGTCTGAACGGAGATCACAAATCGCACTTGTAAAACACAGATGCAGATCCTGTACTTATGTTTATTTTAAAATATTGAATAAAGGTTGCTAACAACTACATCCCACATCCTCCAATCTGCATGCCAGACCCCACCAATCTGCCGATCTGAGTTTGTACCGAGAGAGAGGCCTGCGAGAGAGCGTGCACCAAGGACGCGCTAAAGGCCTTGGTGCAAGAGGTGGACAGAAGGAGGGGCATCCTATATCCTCAGGGGGGGGGCAAGAGGCCCTCCAGACATATTCTCCCAAGGCAGTAGGGATGAGGTCAATGCCAAGAGCATGGCACCACGAACATGGATGCAGTGCAGGAAGAAGTTCAGTGATTTGACACGAGTGGTCAAGGTGTGTGAGTTCAACAGTCAAGTGACATATCCTACCAACTGCACCACTAGCCTCATCCACTGCTCCACGCACTACACCCCCCCGTCACCCACCTACCAACAAACTCACCCTCACAAATTACCACTGTTGCAAGCTACATCACCCAAATATCTTGTTGGACACTCACCGACACACTTCTTGCTTTCTTGCCAGATAAGGTGGTGCATAACAGGAAGTAGCAAGTGGCAGTGGCTCCATGGAACATGAACCCGCTGTCCTCTTTCAGGATGACAGCATTCCTGTCCCACCCTGCCACTCCGCCAGTGCCTCTGCTATTGCCTGTCGGCTAGCCAGCCTGTAGAGTATTGAAACTTTATTATAGGAACGTAGGCAGATAGGAACAGGAATAGGCCATTAAGCCCCTTGAGCCTGTTCCACCATTCAATGAGATCATGGCTGATGTGTGACCCAACTCCATATACCCGCCTTAGCCCCAAATACCTTTGGTTAACAAAAATTTATCAATCTCAGATTTAAAATTAACAATTGAGCTAGCATCAACTGCTGTTTGTAGAAGAGAGTTCCAAACTTCTACCACCCTGTGCATGTAGAAGTGTTTCCTAACTTCACATCTGAAAGTCCCAGCTCTAATCTTTAGGCCATGTCCCCTAGTCCTCGTATTCAAGTATTGGAGACCTCCAAAAACAGGTACAAATGCATCAGCAGCCAGAAGCAATAATTCAGCAACTAACCTGTAACTCCTACATGATCCCTTTACTTAGTGCTGGTGGGGGGGGGGGTCCTCCATGCCGTTTAAGACCTGTTCAGCTGTGCAAGGTTAAGACTAGAGGCTGGAGCGTGGAGTTCCAATATAGCAGCGGTCCCTTTAAATCAGCATCGCACACTGATCTACGTCATAATCTCCCTACCCTACATGCATTTGTTACCTGCGCGTGCGCAGACACCTTTACCAAGATGGCGTCTTGTGCACATCACATCGGAAGTTGGACGTCATTTTCGGGGCTTAGGAGTCCATGTAGCGCCTACACAATGCATGCTACGCTGCCCAATTTAGCCCCCTACATTTCAAAAATACAAGTAGATTGGCAGTGTCTTAACAACACATGATCAAATGAAACTAACACTATGTGTATGATTTACACCCTGATGTTTCACTGTCATCTTAAAAGCTTTATCAGTCAGTTGGAGACAGTATATAAATGAGCTTTTCATTTTTTTTTTACTTTTATTGTCAGATTGTTGAAGTCATCTTTCGAGGAAATAGGATAGCTGTACTGCAGCATGTGGGTCTTATAAATACCAAATCAGGCTTATTATCTGTAATTAACAATCATATCGCAGCAGGTTAAATTAATTACTGTTACTGATTGTGGCTATGAGCCTTCAGACATAATAGAAATCTGTGCAGATTTTTCCAATCATTTCTATGCAATTGCTTAGGTGTTCTGGTGACTTCTGAGTGCGACACATGAAAGACAAAGCACAAATCAACAAATCTGCCAGCCTGCTATTGTTGCTTTGAAGAAACAGTTTCAATCAGTTTGTTTCTTCTTTATGTCAAGTTGCCAGATGGCTTCGGTCTTTCAGAGGTTCTGTACCACGGGGCTTACAGAGAACTGTAGAGGCTTCAAAGCTCTTTTTTTAATCTCGAGGAACATCACAGGGCTGAGAAAGTGACTGGCTCCCTGAAGTTTTTCCCCACAAAAGAGGCTGAGCACACCCATAATGAAAGCCAGATAAAGGGATTGCTGGAAAAAAAAACAGAGGGAAAAGAGCAGTAGTTAGTCTTTTGGTAATATTTCAAAAGAAAGTCTAAAAGAAATTATGCCTTTGGGCTTTTTTTGAAAATAGATAGATGGAAACAGAAAGAGATGCAGAAGTAGACTCTTATGACCTGCAAAATCATACACCCCCCCCTCCAAACAAGGTGAAACAAAAACTGAAATCAGTAAACTTTTTCAAAGTTCACCTACTTTCTTCTTATTAGTGTGCCTAGATGAACCATGGGAAATCTTAGTTCACAGTTTTCCTGGTAACTTTCAGCACTGCAAAAAGCTCAGTGAAAAAAACACTGAATTGACTTTGGCCCTCTTCCATTCAACAAAGAGAGTGGCTTCTATGGAAAGGCAGATCAAAAGGAATGAATGATTTGTTTCTTCTCTTTTGCTGTAGTTATGATGTGGATCATCCGAGCAGTAAGTGGTAAGCAAGGCACCTTTGATTTGGTTCGGACACCCTGATGCTGGGCCTTCTATTACAGCCAGGCTTGGCCTGTTCCCATACTAGGCAAGCAGAGTCTCTTAATTAAATTCATATTTGTTTTAATCTCCCTTTGCTTCTGATCTGATGTCTAACAATCATAACAAAACAGTAATCTCTCTTGCTGTGAGGAGTGCCAATGCCTTAAAATGATTGTACTGTACTAACCTGATAATTCTCCAGATAAGTAGAGATTGGTCTGTGTGAGTTGTACAGCTCCTGAGAGGATAAGATAGTGCAAATGAAATGGAGTCAACTGTTGTAGTCGAGCAGCTCATGCATTAAAATCAACACATCAGTTCATATAGCAAATAGCTGATTTACATCATATTGGAATTCAAATGAAGACTTGATCATCTTTGTTAATATTAAATACATTTTCATTGATAATGAAGATCTTCGAATATATCAGGAAAACAAAAGCCTGCTAAGTAGTTCTTTAGAATGGAACAAATCAATAGCTTTGTAGCTTAATGATGTTCTGTGTAAGGTATTTTAAAAAAAAATTGGGTACACTACCAAACTATTTGAAGAAACATTGCCCACTAACTGATGTTCCTAATGATATTCTTTACGTTTCAGAGTTGACTTTATTGCATGAAAAATAATTGTAGCACTCAGGCAGGTTAAGGTTCTGATTATTTTGAACTTATGCTTACAATTGTGCTACTGAAAAAATGAATTGCAATGAGAAACCAACTGGCACCTTGTGACCACCGTAACGCAAACTAAAGTGCAGTGACTGTAATGTGCAGCAAGGTAAGGTTTTTCTTTTAAAAAGATAGATGCACTAAATACAAGGCTATTGGCTCTATATAGGTGTGTTAACCTTTGAGCTAATTAAATTTTATTGGATGGCCATTGCTGTAGTTGGCTGGCGCCAAAGTATGGCTAACCATTCAGAAGCACACTATAGGACGTAGTTAACTAATTTTCTTGATTGCTCTATTGCTCCTCTTTCTTAGTATGTACCTATGGTTACAATAATTTCCAAGAGCTTTAACCCTCGTCATGTAGTTGACTTCAATGGAAAAGAAAATCAGGCACTCTGTAAAACAGGCTATTGATGTGCTATCAGCCAGTTTTGCACTACTGATGTTGACCAATTTCACCCCCAGAGTTCAGACACAGAAATCTTCAAAGTGGGAAGACAAGTTGATAAAGCTGCAAAAAAGAAAATGAGCTTCTTGGTTTTAAATATAGGGACACAGAACACAAAACCAATGTTAAACCTAAACAAGTCATTGATCAGGCTGCAATTTGTTTCCAGTTTTGAGTGCCCTACTTTAGGAAGGATGTCAAAGCCATGGCGTGAATACAGAAGCGATTTAGTAAGATTACACTGTGGATAAGAGGTTTTAGTTAAGGGGAAAGACTAAAGAAACTGGGGTTTTCCTTACTAGAGCAGAGAAGGTTTAGAGGAAATCTGACACAGGTGTTCAAAGTTATGAAGGATTTTGATAAGGTATTATTTAGACAAAAAACTATTTCCACTGGTTGGTGAGTTAGTAACTACACAGCATTAATTTAAGATCATAACCAAAAATTAGGTTAGGAGATTTTTTTATTATGTAGAAGGTTGCTACAACATTAAATATACCAGAAACAGTGGTGGAAGCAGAATCTATACAAGCTTTTAGAAGAGAAGTGGATAAATATTTATAAAGAAAAAAATTATTGGGTATGGGGAAAGGGCAGATGAATGGGATTAATTGGATAGCTCATTCAGAGAGCCTGACACAGCCACAATGGGCTGAATGGCCTTCTCTGGTCTAGAGTTCCCGCTTTGGGCACATTCAGCACTTGGGCACAAATTGTGCCCGAAAATTGCGGCAGCTACGTTACAGTTAGAGTTTCTGCTAAAATGCATTAACATAATCACAAACGTAAAATCTTCCATGGATCAGCTCAATCTAGCAGCTTAACAGAGCGTAATCCTTTATTGTTTTATCTTTGCAATAAAAATTATTCATTGATGGATTTAAGAGTGGTAACCTTGTGCAGTTTTATTAATACAGCTGAAAGTGGGTTTATCACAAAAAAAGCATTTTTAATAAGAGTGTCTAAGCCTCCACCTGTGATTAACCTGATTTTAAAACACTGAAAATGACCTAAAAAACTATACTGAATCATTTACTAGTTTCATTGCTGTACACTAATCAGTTTCCTGGTAAATTAAATATTTTTAATATTTAAAAATGATTAAAACTTGCCTCCCAGTACCTGTGCGCCTGAGAAAACTACCTTAATTTTAAGTCCCTCCTCGAACGACTACAGACGGGTGCAATCAGTGGAAACTTGCCATCCTCGTTATTTTGATCGGGGGGTTGTGGTCAGTTTTATGGGAAGGGCCAGCTTCAATACAATGATTTTTGAGCCAGCGCAAAAGATCATGGAAACTTGAATTACACTGGACGTAATTTATGGCCAGTGTAAATCAAAATGTTTTGTGCTGATTCGCCGGATTGTGCTGAAAAATCCAGTGCAATCTAGCAGAAACTCTACCCCTGTCATTTTATGATTCTAAGTGCAACCACTACCACAACAAAGACATGGACCTGGGATTTCAATTTCCATTTTCACACCAGCCACCCTTGTGCCCTCATAAACTGAAAATGACAATTACATAGAAACATAGAAACATAGAAAATAGGAGCAAGAGTAGGTCATTTGGCCCTTCAGGCCTGCTCCGCCATTCAAAATGATCATGGCTGATCATCTAACTCAGTACCCTGATCCCTCTTTTTCCCCATATCCATTGTCCCTTTAGCATTAAGAAATATATTTATCTCCTTCTTGAATACATCTAATGACTTGGCCTCCACTGCCTTCTGTGGTAGAGAATTCCACAGGTTCACCACCTTCTGGGTGAAGAAATTTCTCCTCATCTCGGTTCTAAATGGCATATCGCGTATCCTGAGACTGTGACCCCTGGTTCCGGACTCCCCAGCCATCGGGAACATTCTCCCTGCATCTAGTCTGTCTAGTCCTGTTAGAATTTTATATGTTTTGATGAGATCACCTCTCATTCTTCTAAACTCTAGTGAATATAGGCCTAGTCGACCCAATCTCTCCTCATACATCAGTCCTGCCATCCCAGGAATCAGTCTGGTCAACCTTCGTTGCACTCCCTCCATGGCAAGGACATCCTTCCTCAGATAAGGAGACCAAAACTGCACACAATACTCCAGATGTGGTCTCACCAAGGCCCTGTACAACTGCAGTAAGACATCCCTGTTCCCATACTCAAATCCTTTTGCAATGAAGGCCAACATACCATTCGCCTTTCTAACTACTTGCTGCACCTGAATGCTCGCTTTCAGCGACTGATGTACAAGGACACCCAGGTCTCGTTGCACCTCCCCTTTTCCCAATCTATCACCATTCAGATAATAATCTGCCTTTCTGTTTTTACAACCAAAGTGGATAACCTCACATTTATCCACGTTATACTGCATCTGCCATGTTCTTGCCCACTCACCCAACTTGTCTAAATCACATTGGAGCCTCTTTGCATCCCCCTCACAGCTCACATTCCACCCCAGCTTTGTGTTGCCTGCAAACTTGGAAATGTTACATTCCGTTCCCTCATCCAAATCATTGATATATATTATGAATAGCTGGGGCCCAAGCACTGATCCCTGCGGTACCCCACTAGTCACTGCCTGCCACCTGGAAAAAGACCCGTTTATTTCTACTCTCTGTTTCCTGTCTGTAAACCAATTCTCAATCCATGCCAGTATATTCCCCCAAACCTATGTGGTTTAATTTTGCACACTAACCTCTTGTATGGGACCTTATCAAAAGCCTTCTGAAAATCCAAGTACACCACACCCACTGATTTCCCTTTCATAAACCCACGCTGACTTTGTCCAATCCTGGTAATGCCTTCCAAGTGTTCTGTTATCACATCCTTTATAATAGACTCTAGCATTTTCCCCACTACTGATGTTAGGCTAGCTGGTCTGTAATTCCCTGTGTTTTCTCTCCCTCCTTTTTTAAATAGTGAGGTTACATTTGCCACCCACCAGATTCTATAGAATTTTGGAAGATGACCACCAATGCATCCACTATTTCCAGGGCCACTTCCTTTTGTACTCTGGGATTCATTAACAAATTGGGGGCATAGAAATACATACCTAGAAGTCACAACATGGAACAGGCCATTCGGCCCAACCAGTCCATGTCAGCATTTAACCTCCACGTGAGCAAATAGTTCTAATCACATTTGCCTGCCCTATTCCCAGTTGCTTTATCCCCTTTGCTTTCATCCACCTATCCAATCTAATCTTGAATATTGTCATAATTTCTGCCTCAAACTACTAACATTGGAAGAATTCTACAGCCACACAGCTCTCTGTGTAAAGAAGTTTCTCTTGCTCCCTGTTCTAAGTCTCTTACATTTAATCTTGTATCTATGGTCCCCGCATTCTAGACCCCTCAGCTACTGGAAACAGTCTGCTTCTATCTATCCTGTATTATCCTTTCATAATTATGAATATTTCTAACTGTCCTTCATTCCTCCTCTCTGTTATCTCCCTTCGAATCAATTTTAATCCGGTTTGCGATCCTCCCTTTAATTCCATACACCTTAACCTTCTCTAATAATCTCCCATATGGTACCTTGTCAAAATGATTTCCTAAAGTCCATGTACAATACATTCACTGTGGTTCCCCCATCTACCATGTCTGTTAGCTCCTCAAAGAATTCTAGGGGTTTCACTCTTTTGAAATCTGTGTTGGCTGCTTCTATTTTCTCTTTATGAAGATATGTAGTAATTTTATCCTTAACTAAAGACACTAACATTTTTTTCTACCATAGATGTTAAGCTCACTGGCCTGTAATTACCTTGATTAGTTGTCTCCCTATTTAAAAATTGGTACTGCAATGGCCATTCTCCAGTCTCCCGGCACACATTGACACTCAATAGAGACCGGCAATATAATTTCTAGGGCCTAATTTCTAGTACAATTTCCTTCTCAGGACCCTAGAATATATCCTGTTGGGCTCTCGCACTTAAAGTTTCTTTAGCAAAACTAACTTATCTAGAATTTTTCTTTTATCTATTGGTGCAAAATGATTTTGGCTTTGCAGTGACACTAAACTTACCTGAATTAATTCTGAAGCGAAGCAGTTGACTCTCCTTCCTTCAGAAAGTCTCAATCAGCTTTGCTCCAGTGTAAAGTCAGGCCCGACTCTCAATTCAGAATGTATTTATTCTACAATTGTAACGTCAGTGTGGAGCAAAACCTTTCCACACCAATCCAGGTTTTAATCCAAATACACTCTTAATCTCATCGGTCTGCATTGGATGCAAACTAATCCACTGTGGCACCAAGGTACCTAAGTTGTAAACCAATAACCAGTAATTCTGAAGAAGGGTCTACACCTGAAATGTTAAGCTTTCTTTTCTCTTTGCAAATGATACTGATCATCTGTTTATGTCCAGCAACTTCTGCTTTTATTTCAGATTTCCAGCATTTGCGTTTTTTTTTAAACTAGTAATTCTGTCTCTCTCTCAGTTTGATTGGCCTCAATTGTGGTAGGGATGCTACAATTGGGCTCACTGCTCCTGAGTTAGTGAGGGGAATATTGGCCAGGATTTCTACTATTTATTGGGCTTAGTTGTCATGGCTTGTTGTGACTGTGCTATCAGGGCGCAACTCATTTTGCATTCGTGTAAAAGCGGTGCAACTCACCGTGTGTAATTTCTAGGCCGTGTTGTGTGTACATTTTCCTGACCATTTCTATTTCACTTATCATCAAGAACCTGGCTGATATTACGTAGATCCCCCGTGGTTGCCTGTATCATAAAAGTTGAATGCGGTCGTCACCTTCGTAGCCACAGAAAGAGCACGGAGGGCAGATGGCCGTGGCTGCAGGTCCTACTCCATAAACGGGTAAACCGTAAACTATTAGTGATGATATAACTATTCAGCTTTTGCTTTAATTTAGTTGGAAGACAATAAAAAAAAGGAACAAGTGCATTTTAATGCTAATCAGGATGTTATCCCAACGGTGGAAAAAGAAGTTGCTATCCCATAACTTCTTTTCTTATATGTCTGGTATAATGTGCTTATTCTGTAGTTTGGAATACATACTGGATTTTGTTAGGTACATGAACAGCAGTATGTTTTTCAAAACACTTATACTATACATGCGGGCACGGTGCCAATTGTCAAGTGCTACCAGGGTTTGTTTAGGAATTATGTTGACTGAAAGCAGATCATACCTGGCAGCAGAACCACAGAGGAAAACACTAGCACCAGTATTCAATAAAGGATTACATTATGTCTCCAGACTACTTTATTAATGGGATAATCGTGATTAAAATGCTTTAATTGATGACTTAACCATCACAATGTCTGGTTTATGTTTGGAAATATCTTGGTGTGTTAAAATCCATCCTATCTGCGAATTAAATTCACTTTTTGATTGACTGACTAGCTTCCAAACAAATTGAAGGAAACGTACCTTTTTAAAAAAAAACTTTGTTCAGCTTATGAAGAAGGAAGGTATAGGTTCACAGAATGATCTGGCAAGGTAGTTACATGATAATTTCCTGCTTCAGCTCTTTGGCTTATCCATTGGGGTAGTTGGTGTAAAATCTGAGTAAAATGGAAATAATCTGCTGGGTGGATGGAAATTAGATTGCAGTTTTTAAAAGGGCAGTTGAGGCTGAAGATCACAGCAGCAGGCAAGTAAGGAACAATGTTTGCCTCAAGTCAGTTGACTGTAATTCTCATGAATGTTTTGTGCTGCTTTAGAAGAATGTGTCACACAAGGCAGAGAAGATGCTATTACAATTTCATGGTCTCTGACCAACAAGCTTTCCTTGATGAAATAGAGCAGAAAGACCAAGTGCTGGTTGCCTGTGGCAGAAAATCTACCAAAAAGGCCACTCATGCCATGAGGGGGGAGGTGGCACTGGTACTGATTGCCAACTTTCTCAACTCCATGGTTGCAGACCAATACTGCAAAACTTACAATGACCTGACCAGAACAGGCAAGGTAACACATCAGCCAATCTCCCTTTTCTTCCTTGGGTGCCCTTTGTTGCAGCCTGGCTGATAGTACGTGAAAGAGATTGACACACATACAGCTGCTTGCTTTTCAGCATTGGGGGTAACCTGGAAGTAAAAGGAAATGAAATGAGGTAAAGTAATTTCTCTCAAGGGCAACTAGAAGACAGAGCAGGTGCTATTTTTCTAAAAAGCTGGCTACAAAACAGAAAACAGAGAGTAGGGGTTAAGGGTAGCTACTCAGACTAGTGATAGGTGGGAAGTGGTGTTCCACAGGGATCGGTGCTGGGACCACTGTTGTTCACAATTTACATCAACGATTTGGACTCAGGAATCGGAAGTACAATTTCAAAATTTGCGGACTACATGAAATTGAGGTGATGTAGTTAATACAAAGGAAGAATGTGTTCAAAAGCAAGAAGACATTAATAAATGCGCAGAATGGTCGTATAATTGGCAAATGAATTTCAATATAGTGCGAGGTGGTGCATTTTGGTAAAAAGAATAAGGAGGTCACATATTGCTTTGATAATAAGAGTCTTAATGGGGTAGAGCAGCAAAGAGATCTCGGGGTACAGATACACAAATCACTAATAGTAGCTCCGCAGGTTAATAAGGCCATAAAAAAAGAAAACAAAGCACTGGGGTTCATTTGTAGAGGTATAGAATTGAAAAGCAGAAAAGTTACGTTAAACTTGTATAGCACATTGGGTAGTTCACACTTGGAGTACTGTGCACAGTTCTGGTCTCCATATTATAAAAAGGATATCAAGGCATTGGAGAAGGTGCAAAAAAGATTCACAAGGATGACACCAGAATTGAGAGGATATACTTATCAGGAAAGACTAAACAGATTGGGGCTCTTTTCTCTAGAAAACAGAAGGCTGAGGGGTGATCTGATAGAGGTCTTTAAGATAATTAAAGGGTTTGATGGGGTAGATGTAGAGAAAATATTTCCACTTGTGGGGGAGTCCAAAACTAGAGGCCATCAATATAAGATAGTCACTAATAAATCCAATAGGGAATTCAGGAGAAACTTCTTTACCCAAAGAGTGGTAAGAATGTGGAACGCACTACCAGAAGGAGTAATTGAGGCAAATAGCATAGATGCATTTAAGGGGAAGCTAGATATGCATTTGAAGGAGAATGTAATAGAAGGGTATGCTGATAGGGTTAGGTGAAGGAGGGAGGGAGGAGGCTCGTGCAGAGCACGAACTCCAGCATAGACCAGTTGGGCCGAATAGCCTGTTTCTGTGCTGTAGACTCAATGTAATGTAAAGAAAAACAGTCAGCACTGGAAATCAAACAGAAAATGTTGAAAATGCAATGCAAGTTGGTCAGGATTTGAAAGAGCAAAGACAGATTAACGCTTTGTGTGAAGAACCATCAACAGAACCTACCTGAACCGTTAATCTTTTCAGATGCTGATAGACATGCTAAGTATTTCCAATGTTTTCTGTTTATATTTGTGTTTTATACAGCCTTATTGGCTAGCCAGTGGGTACTAACCCTGAAAGAACATTAGCCTAAAAGTGCTGTTTGAATTTGAAAACGCTATTGTGAGCAATCAACTTCTGATGGTTATAGTCCAATCCTCAGCATATCCTATTCAAACAGAGGACTTTGAGTTAATTAAAACCTTGCACTTTAATAAGCTCTCCAAGGCTTTAATTAACTCATACCTTCTAAGTCAGCATTATACCTTTCGGAGACTGCACTACATATTATCAAATTTTCCAATGAAAAATCTATTACTGTTGTTCGAATTTTACTTTCCCACTCTCACCAATTGATCCAAAAACTAGTTCAAAAGAGTAATTTGTATTAAAGTCACAAAGACGAATAATTTATGTGTTATCTGCAGATAGAGTATAAAGTTTGCAGAGTGTGTCTTTTGATTAAGCATCTTTGAACTTTTGCCCCGAATTTCCACGGGGTGAGTTTCATGCCAATGGAAATAGATATGTGCCCTCACATGGTCTGGAGAGGTATTTACACAGAATTTCCTGGGTAAGCTCATTTGCATATCCATTGGAGTAGTCATTGACATAAAACCTGCGTAAAATGGGAGTAATCTGCTGGGTTCAGATTAGCGCACAGCTTTTAAAAAGCCACTTCTGGCTGAAGTTATCAGCAGCAGATGGGGGGAGCAGCAGGTAAGTAAGTAACAATGCTTGGCTCACTCAGTTGACTGTCTCATTACTGTTCTTGTACCACTTTTCAAAAAAGTCTAACATAGGAGCAGTTGATACAGGCAGCCAGACAAGGGACCAGGGCATGACACAGAGGCAGATAAGAAGATGGCACAATTTCTCGGAAATGGACCTGCAAACCCTGTTGGATGAAATTGAGCTTAGGAGACACAGACTGCTGGGTAGTCGTGGCAGGAAACCTGCCAAAAATATAACTGTGCTATGTGGAGAGAGGTGGCACTGGCACTGAGTTCCAACTTTCGCAACCCCAGGACTGCAGTGCATTGCTGCAAAAAGTTCAATGACCTGACCAAAGTAGGCAAGGTAACCCATCGGCCACTCCCCATTTTCTCCCTTGGGCAACAGCAGTTGTACAACCAACCCTTCACAATGCAGTTTGGCTAAGGAGGCACTAACTCAGGATCTTACATTATGGCTACCCATCTCCCCTAACAGCAGTAACTTGCATAAACAACCCTAAACTCTTTCCTCCACTTTAACAGGGGAATATCACCACATTTCTTACTTCAGCTCTCCCATGCAATGAGGCACACACTCAATTACTAGCCTTCACCTAATTTACTCATTCTTGCTGTAGGAGAAAATGGTAAACAATTCCTGCAAGAGGCAGGCCACCAGAAAAGGCATCCCCAATCTGAATCACCTCACAGCCAATCTGAAACACTTCACAACCTGTGAGGAGAAGGCCATGGAACTCATGGGGAGGCACTCTGCTCTTGGTGTGGTAGATTGTGAGTAGACGGGAAGTAGAGCACCCTGCATACTGGCTTCCAGACCATGGCAGCCCTGATGCATACTGTTGCCTACTAGAACTTTCCAGATCTGATAACTACCATTAGACTAGCAAGATCCAGGTGCTAAGTGAAATGGCGACAGCTAGAGTTGACCTGCTTGATATTGGTGTCTCCAGGTGCATGTGCCAGGCCTCTGGCCCTCCTCTCAGAGCAACACACCAGTGGAATGTAGGAGGCGACAACAGGCTGCCCAGGAACAAGCTGTAGTGATGCACCCAGCACATCACCCAACATTCCACCAACCTTTTGTACGCAATTATATCAGCCTTAGTCAGAAACTCGTACCGCTCCCCTTTGAATGCTTGCAGCAAATCACTGTGTACTTTGTTGCAATAAAGTAGAATGTACATTGACATCGTGCTTTGTTATTCATGGAGGTTAGAATCATACAGGAAAGGCCGCAGTAGTTTCATGCTGACAATCAGATGATGATTATTGACATGGTCATATGGGGCAAAAAGGACTGATGCATTGTCATGTTCAAGGATGGGTACTGGATTGAGGGAATGGTCCTTTAATTGACAGTGAAGAAAGAGGTAAAGCATGGGTGTCAAAAGTACACTAAGTTACACAGAAGAGAAGACTTTGAGATTTGCTATGATGCCCCTTGCAGCAGTCACTGAAGAGTCTTCTGAGTGAAGGTCATCATGATGCTCGGCTCCATGTACTTCTGCCTCCAATGAAGCTAGAGCCACCTCCCAAGCAATATCCAAGTTCAGACCATTTTTGTATGGTGAAGTTCTGCAGGGCACAGCAGTGTCAGTCATGTGCATGAAGTATGACCTGGAGCATACTGGTGTGTCCCTCCTAACTTGTCCAGGCAGCAAAAGTGTCTCTTTTAAGATTCAATGATCTGTTTTGTAGAGGCATGTGCCTCATTGTAATAATCTAGTGCTGCTGTTCGGGCCACTCTGGGAGGAGGTCATTATTACCCACTAGCCATCCATTAACATGATTTTCTTCCCTGAAGAGGTCAGGGTGGGCTGAATTTTGAAGAATGATTGCAACATGACAACTTGTGTAGGATCATTTGCAAGTTGTCAGACACAATCTGTACATTCAGGGACTGGAACCCCTTCCTATTGAGAAAGTTAAGGGGGATTTCTGTGGAAGCTCACAAAGCAACATGGGTGCCATCTCTTTCACTCTGTACTTTGCGGAAGCCAGTAACCCCATAAAACTGGATGGCCCTATCACTGCTACCTTGCTGTGATGCCAAAGGTGATGAATTCTCCAGCTCTCCTGTAAACTGTGTCAGTCAGCTGACAAATGCATGACCATACTGCACCCTGGTTGACATTACAGAGATCCCCCATGGCTGCCTGAAATTAGCCTATGCCATAAAAGTTGAATGTGGTCATCACCTTCATAACCATAAAGAGAGCAATTAGGGTAGATCACCATGGCTGCTGGTTCTCGTGAAGTAGGTGACAGGACTGCCCTATTGCCTCTCTGGTGACATGCACTCACATCTTTTCAGTAAGCTCCTCATATGACCTGTATATTTTATGGAGGTTGTAATATCTGGTGGGATCCCACACCCTTAAACGATGCCTGGTTCTCCTTTGCTGCACCAGTGCTGTCCCTCGACCTCTTCCTGCATGATAATGACATACGGGTATGCCCATGGGGAATACCATACCTGGTCCTGAGAAGTTCTCACTGGGGGTGAATGGGCGGGGGGGGGTTGGGGGGGTGGAAATCTCCAAGTGGCCTCACACTGTCAAAAGCAGTGAAAAGTGATTACAGGTCTGCGTAAGCATAATGTCAAATAATTTGCAGCAAAAAATCATCCCCAGCTATGGATATCGCTAATGTAATTCTCTACCTTCAGAAACTCTCACTGCCATTTGTCTCAGCTGATTCTGGCAACAGCTGAATCTTATAATTCTCAATCTAATTTACCCTAAGTGCTTTGCAAGGTTAAAAGCAGGAATCTCGAAGCTGCAGTGCCACAGGGCCTCGTTTTAACTTATGTAAAGGAAACTCGCAAGCGGGTCATAGGATTGGCCAAAAAGCTAAAGGGAATTCAGAGGGATCGATTGGTTTTTTTGGTTGGAAAACCAACGTAAATTGCTTCTGACCCATTTTGCTGCCCCAATTATATGCTTAGATTATGCCAAAAGTGGCCAGATCGTTTGATCTGAAAATTAATTACGATGTACAACTTTATTCTAGGTGGCAATCAAACCATACATAGTCAAATCATTAATTAATATACAAGATTTGGATGATGTAGAAACAACTGTCAAGTCATTCTATGCACAGCATGCTTCATTATATCCTTGATCTTGGTTGATTGACAACCAGAAACCTTTGGACTGGAATAAATATTGGAGATTTCTCTCACGTCCTTAGTTCATTTCACTTGTGAAGTTGAGCTCAGTGAGATTAACATAGGAATTGCACCACTTATGTTTGACATTGCATTGGGAAGGCTACAAAAGACTATTTCAATCCAGAAGTTTTGCAGATTATTGGACTGGTTAAGAAATGTACTCTAACTTTTAGTCCCTTGTGGACTGATTCTATCTTTTAAGTATTGTACAATTAGTTTCTTGCTGTGTCTTGTATTTTTTTACATGTAAGTAAATCTATTAGTTTCAGCCTGAATGTAATGGTCTGATAATTTTGTATTTACCACTTTAAAGAAAGGACAAGAGAACTTGCATCTCCAATGCATTATTCCTGATAATTTGGGGGCCATTGATAGTTCCATTATACACTTTCCCACTCACATCATGCATAAAGGCATATGTTTTGGTTCATAAGAGGTTCTGTCTGCTTATGAAAACTGCCTTTCTGCCATGAGTATAATCATAGCATCATACAATTTTAGAGCACAGAGGAGGCTTTTTGATTCATCATCCACATGCTATTTGAAAGAGCTATTCACTTTGGTCTTTTCCTTGTACCCTTTTAAATTTTTGTCTTTCAGATTTTTAAAGCTATTATAGATTCTTCCTCCAAGGTGAAATCCTCAACTGTAATGACTGTTAATGTGCTAAATGGATCAGTTGATAAATAAGTTTATTTTTACTTTCTAAAAATAGAATAAACATAGTTTGAGGCTTTTGTTGCATAACTATGAGGCATTAATGGGTGATAAATGAGAAGGCTTAAGAAAACCTGCAAAAAGGCAAGCCCTGGTAAGATAAGGAAAACATGAACTCCCTGCAGCACACCAACACAGATGCAATGGGCACTCAGCAACGATTTTCTTCCTGAAGGCTTTGCATGCATGCAGCCCTTTACACAAACAGAATTTTGTAAATGCATCGTAACTACAGCTTTTTTTAATGCTTTCTACATTTTTATGCACATGCCAATATTGTTATGTAATTTTACATAAAAAATAATGACTAAATTTACAGTGTTGAATGCGTGGTTTCAATTACAAGTGCATGTGTACAATGGGCCAAAAAACAGTGTAAGTGCTGGGATGCACCTGCTAATGACCTCTGGCGCTGACCCCACAAGTTTGCAGTGTCAGTGGGAGGTCATAACACTTTCATGGCCCCAGCAGTGGCCTGCGCCACTAGGGACACATCTCTAAGATGCCCACCTTCCCATGAGGTCACAAATAGCAGAAGTGTGCCAGTCGGGGGTGGGGGGGGTGGGTATGGGGAAGGTGGCTGGTCCAGAACACTCTGGAAAAAAGCAAGCCTTGCTCTCTAGGATCACTTTCTTAGGGGGCTGAAATGTGGTCTAAATATTTGCTACACTTTTGCAGATGCTAGACCATGTTCTCAGGCTGGATCTCCAGATGGTGCCCACAACTGCCATTCAGCGGCCTCGTCTAACCAGGCCTATTGTCCACAGTTGCTCTGCTGGGCCTCTGGGAAATCTTAGCATTGGGAGTCCCCCACCCTCTCCTACATCGATGGCCTTGCTTAGGGGGAAGCAGTATGTCTGCTCCAACAGGCCAATGGCTAATTCCAGGATAAAGTCAGGACCCAGCGTGTCAAGGTACCAACCTAATTTGTGACCCTTCTGTTGCACTCCTGCCATAGTTTCAGAAAGGCCGTACTGAAAGGGCCCTAGATGTTTGGCCTCAATATAATTTAATGTGATGAACTGCTGGGCTGCTCCCTTGTACTTGGTGTCATAGTATGATGCGTTCTTTCTCATGTACTCTTCCTAATTGATTCCCTATTGGAAGGAGTAGATGTGAAGGATTCTTGTGAGGACCTGCTTGTAATTCTGCTGACTGCCATCTCTACATGTTGCAGACCCAGACTATCTTGCTGTTACCAGCAACAGCATGTCCTATACTGTGTGTATTAGGGTGTTTCTTCTGTCACTTGCCCAGAGGTGGGTACTGGCAAGGACTGGCTGTGCTACCCAACTGCAATTCCATACACCCTTCCAAGTGCAGCTAGCCTCTCTGTTTTATTGTAGTCTACATCTTTGACCCACATAGGACACTTTTCCATTCCCTCACATCACCCACAAAGATTTGAATGGCGTTATCTGTGAAGTGAGTCTTTCTACATCTTACTTCCTCCATCAACACTCCCAATTTACAAACTCCACAGCTGGAGTGATGCACTGAGTGTTATTTATAACTTGTAAATACCTATTAGAAGGGTTGATAGGTAGTTCCAAAACTATTATTGCAAGTATTTCTGATAGACTGCTCAGTTGCACATCAGTTGTAATATAGGCTAACTCTAAGAATGCACATTGAGTAAACCTGTGAGTCCCCTTGAGAGCTCTCATTTAACATACAATCAGTGTGCTAATAGCAAATTAAATCCCAAGAGAGTAGGCAGGTGATATCCTCTCAGGCATCTACAGGATTCCTTCATGAATGAGTGGGGAATTGTATGTGACATGGATTAATTTACTCTCTAACTTGCCTCTCCCTCTCTGAAGGGAGTATTTCAGCTCCAATTGACTTCTTCCTCTTTAGCCATGGTGAGATTGGGAACTCATCCTGTGTGGAGTTGTAGGAGATTGTCTCTTTAATGATCTGTGAATGTTTCCATGAACATTCTAAAAATGACATAAAAATGTAATTACGATGAATTTTTGGTATTGTTACTTTGTTTCTTTATGTAGATCCGTTTCTGGGCACTAGGGTCCTCCATTTCAGAAAGATCTTGCTTCTTGATACTGCCATTTTTCAGTTTAAAAAAAAATAGATTGATTCAGAAGATGACTCCCGTACGATTGATATGGAATACTCATCTCACATTGCATCTCTAGCAAGTGCTTCAGTTCTTATTACACATTTTAAAGCTTATTCTGAGCATAGTTTTATTTAATATTTCAGAGTGAATGCGTTTGATTTGTCCACTGAATGGGGTTATTTTAATTCCCTTGCATATGTCTCCGCTTGATTTGAGATACAGCAAATAGAGGTCCATAACTCATTGTTACGATCTTGACTGGTGACATATTAATATTAGCGAGGAAGTCATAAAGAGTGTAGACTTATAATTTTCTTTTAGTGATATTTTCCAGGAGTCTAAGGAGGATCATAGCAAATAAGAGGTTGAGGGCTGGGGTGATTGACATTTTAAGTATGTTAGCTTTGCCCCATAATAACAGGGAACTTCTACCATCATAGCAGATCCAGATTTACATTAGCAAGGAATAATTCAGCTGGAAGCTATATGATGGGTCTAAGTAAACTATTATCCCCACATATTTCAGTTCTTTCTCAAGCTTTCATTATGGTAATGAACTGTAAGATTCTGGAAAGCAGTTCAAAGAGATATGATTTGATCTCAAAACCAACATTTTCCCATATGTGTCAATCAAAGTGTAGTGTGGCTGATGATGAGTCCTAAAGAATAAACAAAACATTCTGAGACTGACTGGAGCCCCACATCAAACTGACCTTTCCCTTTCCCTCTTGATGCCCGAATAAGCTTGTGTTGCCAAGACAAACCGTGAAGGGAAGTGTGAGCAATCCTTTTGCATCTTTTAGTTAAGGGTGAAATAAGTTGCTGTTATTTGTTGCGTATTAATAATGGACTCGTTATATAAGATTTCAATTCTCTGCTTGAATCAGTCTCAAATTCATACTTTTCAAAGTATGGAATGGCTTTGTACACCTTATCAAAAAGGCTTCTTCACATCAAGGGTAAAAGCCACAACTGAATTCTCTGATTTACTGCAAACCATGACAATATCAAAGAATTGGCTCATATTATCTAAGATAAACTAATCCTTATCCAATTCTACCAGTTTCCAAATTAGGAATAGTATTTTCTACTCAATCTCAATGTGATTAATCGGTCTTTCCTAGTTTTATTTATTATCTCCTTGTCAAACTCACAACCTATAGAGGGTCTGATTTTTTTCTAAGTTATGTCCAAAACACAAACATATGCTTCTGATGTACAGCAAATCCTCTGTGTGCTATTAGTTGAGGCAATTTTGATGTAGAAATGAATTC
This sequence comes from Heptranchias perlo, assembly GCF_035084215.1. NCBI lineage: Eukaryota > Metazoa > Chordata > Chondrichthyes > Hexanchiformes > Hexanchidae > Heptranchias > Heptranchias perlo. Next base: position 32,678,310 of record NC_090340.1, on the reverse strand, counting down.
AGCACATGCTTAAATGCAGTTGTACTCGTTAAACACAGGATGGATGATACCAAGGGCAGCTAATGATATCTCAAATTTAAATACAGATTACAAAATTCTGGCTGAAACAATGGCTAAGTGTATAAAGATTCTTCACCAGATTGTCTTAATAAAGGAGAAATGTTCAATGGAAGAATTAATAATTTTGTTAAGTAAACTTTAAGGAATTCTAGAGCTGGGAAATCATTCGTGACATATTGCCGGTGAGCTGTGGAATGCCAATCGGGCGTCCAGAGGCAGCGCGCCAGTTTGACGGGGACCATTTTGGGCTGGCTGCCTCGCTGGCAGTAGCTGGCAGGTAAGTCCTGGAGAGAGGGGAATGGGAGGGGCAGTCTCTTCAGGAGCGCTGTGAAGTTAGGAGGAGCACTTCTGCTCCCCCTGGGTTCACATAAAGGTGTGTTTAAAAAAAAATGACATACTTTTTTTGGTGGCAGGCTCAAGCGGTTCCTTTAAGAACCATAAGTTAGGCTGCATTAGGAACCGAGTGGAGCAGGCCCGACATCTGCTCTGCTCAGTGCCAATGAATTTCAGGGAAAGTTCCTTAACAGGGATTCGGCCTCTCATTAACATATTCAAGGAGCCTAACACCTGTTTAAGGTAGCTGGCCAGAACACCTGCAAAGTCGCCATTAGCAATATGGCTGCAACCATAACGCAGGCGCAGTTTGGACATGAGCTTGCCTCTGAAGCTTTCTCTGTTTCTTTGCAATGTTGCAGATGAGTTGAAGAAAATATTTCAGCTCGTCCACCTGCGCCCGACGAGAATGGGGTGTGCAGGCAGCTGAGGGCCTCATAAATATTTGAACGTTGGGGGTCCAATGATGTCATATGAGCCCAATGTGAATGTAACCCTGCGCCACGTGAGTCATGCACAGTGCCAACCGCACTGGTGAAAGCTGGCATCAGATGGATCCAGGGCCAGAACAGGCTGAGCAGGATAAGTATTTTTAAAGTTTTACTGGTCTCCTCATAGACCAGGAGGAGATTGAGCGCTCCTCTGGGACCCACAGAAAAACCTTGGGCCTCCCCTAACCGCGATAGCCTCCCAATGTCCTCCATGACAACTTACCTTAGTGCTGGTGACCATTCCGCCGGCCTTCTAGTCATTCTCGCTGGGTTTGGGTGGGAGTCCGTGTCGGGATACGGTAATGAGGCCTGGAGATTAAAATGACCCGGTCCCCTCGCCAGCATGGCTGTGCAAGCTTGTCACTTGTGCCCCCGTCCCCCCGACTTCGGCATGCAGCACTCGCACACCGATTTAAAGTCAGGGCTTTCTTAAATCCCATAGACCCATTGCCACCCGTTGACTACTACATCGTAACAAATCTAGCAAGTAGTCAAGCACAGCTGATGTCTCGTGCATTTTTGTCAGTTTATACCCTCCCAGTGGAAAAGACATCTTTATCAATTTGAGTCAGAAGAAATGTAATTCTCTGTATCAGCTCACATAACAGCAACGCCATATGTTTGAAGATAGTTTCCAGTTAAGTGAAAAGCATGCAATCCTAAGAGGAATCTGCCAGTCCTGAACAGTAATGTCACGTTTAAGTGTTACATTTAATTCACAGAACTCTAGAATATTTTTTTCTACCACAAGATCATGGCCTAATTAATCCAAGGATTGTACTTCTCAACTTTCTCAAAAATTTGGAACACCATTAGTTATTTTGCAGGCTTTAAGGGAGAGATTAGAAGATATGTGCACCGTCTCTCCCGACTATAACTTCAGTTTTCTGCATTGAAGTCTGCCCATCGGGATTAGATCTCCCTCCTTGCTCCAGGATTCCCCAAAAACAAGAGCAAGAGAGATGATTTTCTTTAATTCTCTAACTCATAATTCTAGCCCTCTAGTTTTGTGCCATGGATAATTTTATTGAAATTAATCCTTTGAAATTCAGTACTTTGAATATTAGTGTATGCAAACTTAATGAAAACCCTTTGCCTGCCATTTTAATAGCGGCATTCACCCATTTGTTTTAAGTGATTTAGCATCTCTGTTAACATAGCTGACAAAGGAATTTTATTGTACACTAGTATTCAAAGAGCCCAATTTCACTGCCGAGGACATAGTACATGATAAACTATGATCGTGTAGTACAGTATAACTTAAGACTTACCATAAATATATTTTTACTAATAAAATGTTTATTTAAAAATATAGTTGTTTTCTAGTCCAAAGCATGACTGTGTATCCTATCCCACACTAAATCCTGTTTGCCCATCATCCCTGTCATCTTTGACCTACACTGGCCCCCTGATTTCCCAGTGCCATAAATTTAAAATTCTCTGGAGGTACTTTTCATCTTCACTGCATGGGTGGTAATCTGGCAAAGCAGGTTGACTGCCTCTTGTAGAACCCGCCCGATATTTATCTCATTGATTTCAATGATTTTAAACTTTCCATGGCCTTAGCCTATCCTACCTTCACAACCTCCTCCAGTCCTAAAGCCGCTTTCCCTGAACATGACATTCCTATGACTCTGGAATCTTGTGCATTCTTCATTCTCCCCTTTCCTTTGTCTCACTATTGGTTGTAGGGCTTTTAGCCCTGTGGTTCCTACCTTTGAAATTCCCTGTCTAAACCTTGCCATCTCTCCACCTTTCTCCCATAAATTTTAAGCACCTCATCAAAACCCATCTCTTCCACCAAACTTTTGGTCACCTATCTTAATCTCTCCTCTCCTGGCATCTGATTTCCACATGCTTATTTTGTGAAGCACTTTGGGACATAGTTTTTTAATGTTAAAATCACTATATAAATGGAAGGTGTTGTTTAATGAGCTTCACAAAATTTCTGTCACACGGGACCCTTTAATTTTAGTTCTAGTTGATACTTTTGGATGCATTCCTCTACTCCTGATTCCTAAATCAATCTCCAAATACACTACAGGCGCCGTGTCTCAAGATCTGTACCTGTACGATGCAATATGCATCCAGGTGACCAAACATAAGCTGCCAGCTGCATCTCACACTAAGTTCAGTGAAAAAGCTCGCATACACAGTGCTCCACCATGACATATCTTTGCAGCTGATGCTCCAATGTAGTAGCCTTGTGTTATCCTAGCCTGACTGCATTCATATCAGGGATTGAGGTTGGAATATACTGCAAAGGCAGTCCCTTACAAATATAGATGTGGCTTCTGCACTGCTCAAACAATGCCGAAACATTCCTTTTCTTTAGTGGAAAAACCATCTATTGCCACAATAGTTTGAGACTCGGATAGATGACTGGGTGCACTTCCCTGAAGTCGTTTACCCAGTTCAATAGGTCGGTCTGGACTGTGAAAGCTCAGGAGTAATCAGGACAGGCAAGCACAGAGCCTGTGCATTGGGCTTCTTTCTGCATTCCAAAGTATTCTTCTGCTTCTACAGACCAAATCACAAATCACTGAATTGGCCTCCCTTTTCCAAGCTATGTCTGTTAGTGGGGCAGCAATGTGATTATAATTGGGAAGCAGTGGTAATAGCCCAAGTACCTAAACCTGTTTCTTGGTCATGGGGCTGGTCTGGATTGCGATAGTCAACCTTCACCTGGTTGGGTCTCTGTCTCTTCCCACCCACACGGTGACCCAAGTACAACACCTCTGCCATCCCCAAATTACACTTTTCAGCACAGTACTGGCAGCCCAGGTTGAGCCATCAGTGACTAGCACAAGAGGCTCCTCCTATGTGTGGCTGAAAATGACAATGTTGTCATTGTCAGTCAGGACATAATCCCCAACCTTTGTCTGCTCAATCTTTCCTGGTAGTTGCATCCTCTCAATTCTAGTAACATCCTTGTAAATCTTTTCTGCACCTTCTATAGTTCTTGAATATTCTTTTTGTAGTATGGAGACCAGAACTGCACTCCAAGTGTGGTCTAACCAAGGTTCTATATAAATTTAACATTACCTTCCTGCTTTTCTATTCTATGCCTCTAGAAATGAACTCCAGTACTTTGTTTGCAGTCTTTATGGCTTTATCAAATTGTGTTGGTACTTTTAATGATTTATGAATCTGTAATTCCCAGATCTCTTTGCTCCTCTACTCCATTTAGTTTCTTACCTTCCGAGGAATAAGTGGCTTCTTTATTCCTCCTACCCAACTGAACCACCTCGCACTTTGCTCTATTCAATTTAATTTGCCATTTATCTGCCCACTCTGCAAGCTTGTTTATGTCTTCCAGTATTTTGGTGCAGTCCTCCATTTTATTAGCTATATACCCCAATTTGGTATCATCTGCAAATTTCAACACCATCCCTCCAATTTCTGAGTCCAAATCATTCACCACTTCCAACTTTCTACCAGTCCGAGAAAGGTCCCATAATTCCTAACCTCTGTTTTCAATCCATTCATTTACTCTTAATGCCTGCCAAGATCTTCACCACCTGGACCTGCCAGTTTTGTAATCAGAGGAGCATTATTTTAGAGCTCTATTAAGCCAATCTTAATAGCCTTAACCAGAGAGCTATGTAGCTCAGGGGAAAACAATGATTCCTCAAGTAGAATTTGATCGCATTGAAATAAAAAGTGTAATTGGAAACTGTTAGGTTACACTTTCGCCACAGACCCACCATCGTCAAGGCCTCACATCTGGGGCCTAGTCCATGTGAGAAGGAGTGCAAGCATATTCAACAAGAATTGACAGTACAACTGAAATTCTACTTAATTTGAAGTAAGGCACATCCAGAGGTCCAGGATAAGAAAAAAACTCTGAATTAAATGTGGAATGGTCATTGCTGTGAATGTAAACATTTAATAAGGTAATAAGCTTACCGGTTGAATGGGCAGAAACCAGAATGCCATGGTAATGGTCACCTGCCAAGATATGTTCAACTGAAAATGGGAGGCCCTTGTGATAATTCCCATCATTTTACCGAGTGTCTGTAAGTCAGAATTGTTTACAATTACTAAAACTCCTTTATGATTGTATTATAGTGAATGGTAAGAAATCCTAATGGTTCTACAAATCACATAAATGTAATAGAATATATATGTTAGATTTAAGACTAACCATTTCCTTAATCAAACGTAAGTATTAAACCTTAATTCAAATATCCTTTATAGTGCATATGTTTAGTGCATCAAAAGTTGCACATAATTGACATTAGTTTATTTTAGTCTGATTTGCCCCTTAATATAGGGGTAATTGTTCTTTTGGTCATTATGTGCCAATGCATTAGTATTCTGATTGTAACTACAGAAAATGCAAGTTTACGGTAATTATGTAAAGATTAGGTTTATCTACAAAATACGTAACTGTGGAGGAATTTTAGAATTTATGGACCAGGTACAGTGATTAGTACATTCTAAGCACTAAATGGTGGTAACATAATTGCAAACAGTATAATTTCATCCATATGGGTTGGAATACAGAGTATGAAACTTACTTATTTTGAGTTATCATGGAATTTAACTCTGATTTGGAAACTTCTAAGTTCATATCCAAATTCAAACTGTGTTTTGGATGTTCATTTATTGGCATTAACAGTAACCACGCCAGGCTATGCAGGACAAAAAGCTTTGATGTGCTTTTGTTGTCATATCTGCAGGCAGCATGTTTCAAAGATAAGCTGCACTTGGTAGAAAGGACAACTCTGGGACATTTCTGTGGGAAAGTAGAAGTATGACAAATCGGTACTGTCGTAGGTCTGGTTTCTCAGCAGAATACAATGTGTTGTTGGTTTAGAACACTCAGTGGCCTCGGAGCTTTGTTTATGAAATTCATTGAAAAGAACAAAGAATGCCAATGCTGTATCTGACTGTAGTTAAAAAGAGTACATGTATTGAACAGCAGCGAATGGATGGACAGCTCTGAGCTGAAAAACATGCAATCAGATTATATTTTGAAACATAAAATAAGGTTTTAGAGGGACAGAATGGTTTAATTTTTAAATAATAATACTAATGATAAAAACATAAAATGTGAAACACAAAGATTGAAGTGCAATTGCATGCAGATTATATACTCTGCCATAATTCTTTGTATCAGGACCATGCTGGGATTTTTAATTACACACTTTTGTGTTATGTTTCAGGGACCTTCCTAATGAAAGGAATATGTTTATGGTACAAGAGAATATCAAAGTCAAAGCTCGAGGAAGAGTTCTGAAAATCAGTCATGTGTGACTTTAAAAAAATCTCTTCTGTCTCAGGCTAGTGGAGCACTGTCTCTGTCTGCTTTTATTGGCTCGGCTGAACATTACAGGGAGAAAACCAGATGTGAAGCAGAGATGACTTGAAAGAGCAGGTAATTAATATCATCTGCTGATCTACTCTTATCTTGATGGGCTGATGTTTACTGCAGTGACCTTAAGGTTGTAACTGACATGACCTTGCCTACTTAAAACCAGGAAGGTCCAGAAGCACTATGCTCTAGAGGCAGTACCACTTCCTCTGTGAAGTACAAACAGCTTGGCTTTATAAATATCTTTTTTGCCCTGAACTTAGTTCATGATGGTGAAGATGGTCTTTTAACTTTCATTCTGCCGCCTCACGACATAATTGTTACCATCACAACATGCACCCTTTGAATTAAATGTGAAACGTATGCCACATACAATATGCATTTTTAAACAGAATTTTTGACTGATGGTTTTAAAGCCGCAGTACCCAGTTTCTATTGGTATTTACCAAATTATTAATGGGAAACAATTTATTTTAATAATTTTAGCTGCCAATGACAGTCAGGAGCCAGAAGTACACAGCAATAGTCAGCAACATCTGTCAATAAAACCATGGTTCTAGAGTTTGAGCTCCGATACAAAAACAAATCAAAAAAATCTAAGATGGATTGTATTTGAAGTGGAATATTTGGTAAGTGGCATTAAATTCTACATATTTTAATATGAAACATTATACATAGCTGTGGGCCACCATAACTATTTAAAGTTGTGTTATCCTTTTATGTGTCTTTTGTAGATGAAGAGTTAGATATAATTTCCCCAGGAAATTCTTGATATTCCTTTCAAATGATATTTCATGTGTTATTGGAATCCTGATTTTAATGAGGATCCCATTTCCATAAGATTAGTTTTCCTCAGGATAGAGGAGACATTTCTACCCGAGATATTTTTGCTGCTTTGTCTCCTCTTCTCTTTTTGTACTGCATGGTTACCTTCACAATAGGAAGCTTCCTCTCACTCCCCCCTGCTCCCCACAATAAAGATCAAACTTTTCCCCTCCCTGGTCTGGTGGGAGAAATTTTGCCTCAGCCCCTATTACATTTTTTTCTTGAGCAGTAAATTCTATTGCTCACAATGTGGTGGAAAATACTTATTTTCCCACACTGTGCGGGGAACATTTTTCCTGTGTGAATAAACCTTAAACCAGCTTGAATCAAAAGATCTCACTCGTTTTAGCTGATTTTAGAAGTTATGAAACACATGTGAAATAGAGGAAGAAATCACAAGAAAGGGGTGTGTGCTGCTGCACTAACTTTTTATGTGCTGATAGACTGGGGAAATTAGTGAGCAACATCCTCTCTGGAAAAACAATTCTTTAAAGTTATTCCCTACTTGTAATTTGTAGGTGCTTTTTCTTTTGTGGCTTAGTACCACATTACACACTACACTTACCTATGAAGCCATTACAAGAGCTACAAGTGTTTTATACATTACATTATACTTTTGTCTATCCCATTGTGCTTGTAAAAATAATGGGCTGGATTTTGCTGTGAGTGCCAGCAGTTCGTTAGACTTGTACTTGTCCATAGATTTTCTATGATCTTTTACACGGCAAGTTCCTGTAAATTAGGGATCTAAAAAGCACGCGCCCTCCACAGGGCATCTGAACCCAGGGCAAGTAGCTGTGTATCTCCTTAACCAATTAGACTGAGGTATTGTTAATAACAGCGCAGATTCAGAACCAGGAAGTGTAAGTTAAAATAGTGAATTCAATATCAAATCAGGTACAGAGGCAAAATAAAGAGAGGGAAAGAAAGATTGAATTAAGAGACAGAGATAAAGAGATAGAAAGAAAACATTTAAAAAATGTATTTAAGTTTTTAAAAAAATGTCCAACAATATTTAAAATCTGAAGGAATGAGATTCCGCTCTTGTAAAAGTTAATTTTCAATGCCAGAGAAGTTGTTTGACATTATTTAAAACTTACCACTCAGATAAAAGGGTACTTAGACTTGAAGGGACTTGACTTAGCTCTTTTTGGCGAGTTTAGTTCGTACCTATCACGTAACTTCACACTGTTCAATACACTTGAACGGGGAGCCAGACAGCGAGATGCACACCGCACACGTGCGGTCGCTGGAAGTTACTGTCCGATTTGCACATGAGTAACGGTGAACGCTGTTAGCTGGCACCAGTGTTGGGATCAGGTTTCGCATCAATGATGTGCTACACAGTGAATTCCTAGTTTTGGATATGCCACTGGCAGTTATATCAGGGCAGAATCAAAGAAATTCCAGCAAGTGAGGGTGGGATGTCGTTCCAAACTACCCTTGGTCACTTTCTAACAGCAGGCTCAAGAATGACAGTGGTCTTGGCCTGGGGTTAGTTCATTTGTCTACCTTCTCAGTATAATAATGCATGGTGTGCTGAAGACTGTAAAAGGAGGAGAAAAAGAAAAAAACACAAAAAAATTCACAATGTGAGCTACCTTGCTGTAATTTGAAATAATCACTGTCTTTTACAGCCACTATTCTTCAATAAGAAATATTTTTTTCTACAGGATATGTTTTTAAATCACCACTGTAGACACACTACAGCTTATTTTAGCTGATGTAAGCGATTATCTGGTTTCAGATCAAAAAAAAGAACATTTGTGCCTGGAGAAAATCAGAGAATGTCTTTTGTTTTTAATAGCAACTTTTCTTTTGATACAGTTATCAATAGAGAACAGCAGTTATAAAGGAATTAGCACCTACCACTGCCTCCATTACAAAATATAAAATGGTTAATCCACTGCCCTGTAAAGGGTTTCACTTTCCGACAGGAGCTCACTCTTTACAGCACAGTATTTGAAATATGTTAGAATGTGTGAAATAATGTTCCTTTGTACATTTATTTATATCTTTCTAAGTGAGTGACCCTCAGTTTTATATGTAATTTATCAGCCATTCGAATTCTAATTTAGGTGGGCTCTTATTGAATCTGTAAATGATTTTTACATGTTTGAATGTAACTTGATTTTACTACACAGAGAGTTTTGTGTTGCTCATAAACAATCAAAACTTTGAATATTCCCTGACCTTCCTATATGCTTTTTTATTTTTAAAAGGTATATTGTTACTGAACCTAAAACAATAGCTTTTAGGATTAATAGTAATTCTCACGTGTTACAATGTAACCAAAAAGTATCAAGTGTCATGATGAACAGGCAATAATATGGCGCCAATCTGCAGACAAATATTTAGACAACCTTTTGAACAGAGAGTGTGTAAAGGATTCTCTTTCACTTGGGTTTCCTCTGAGTATTTGTAAGGCATTTAGAAGCCAATTGACTTTCAGTGTTAACAAATCCTGTTTTATTGGCAAATTAGTATTACGGAGACTGATGGTAATTTTTAGTGGAAGTAAATGAAGCATTTTCCCCCTATATTTGCCCAGATTTAATGTTTCATTTGGTGCGCTGCTAATGTTGTCATGCTTCCACTTTGATGGTAACAATGACTTTTTGCACCAGAATTATGTGAGAATAACTTCAAAAGTTTAAGAGGACACACAGTATTTGTGTTTGTTGATCTGCATAAGTTGGATTTGAAATAATAGCCAGGCAATGCGATCACAGTGCACACTCAACTCCTCACTTTAAGTATCTTGGATAGCTAACATTCAAAGCCAGTTGCTTGATATGTAGAAAATTTAATTGGTTCCCCATTCTGCTATCCTTCAAAGGTGTTCACTCTAGTTACAAGTCTATCTTGCCCCGTGGTATTGTGCTTCTTGCCGATTAATCGTTGGATTATGGTCAAGGCATTTCTGTAGCCGCAGACGTGAGTCCTGAATGGTGTGTTGCCTCCCTGGTGCCAGGGTAAAGAATATCACTGAACGGGTGCAGGACATTATGCGAGGGGAAGGGGAACAACCAGAAGTCGTGGTCCATGTTGGAACCAGTGACATAGGTAGGAAAAGGGTTGAGGTCCTTCAGGCAGAGTTTCAGGAGCTAGGAAAAAGATTAAAGAACAGGACCTCAAAGATGGTAATTGCTGGATTGTTCCCAGTGCCACGTGCTAGTGAGTACAGAAACAGGAAGATAGTGCAGGTGAATGCATGGCTGGAGAAGTGGTGCAAAAGGGAGGGCTTCAGATTCCTGGCGCACTGGGACTAATTCTGGGGCAGGAGGAACCTATACAAACCAAACGGGTTGCATCTGACCAGGGCTGGGACCAATGTCCTCACGGGAAGGTTAACTAGTGCTGTGGGGAAGGGTTTAAATGAATTTGGCAGGGGGGAGAGGAACCAGGAAGTAGCAGCAGGGAGGAGAGACAAGGTGCATAGAAAACTAGGAGGGACAAACAGCAACCGAATAAGGAGTAGCGTAGAAAGAGCAGGAATTAGATAGAGGAGAAAAGCAAAGCAGACTAGCATGGTGTTGAAGTGCATATGTGTTAATGCGAGGAGTATTACAAATAAGGTTGATGAGCTCCAGGCACAAATTGCCACATGGGGTTATGATATTGTGGCTATAGTGATCAGTGCTTGGGCCTCAACTATTTACGATCTATATCAATGACTTGGATGAAGGGACCGAATGTATGGTTGCCAAATTTACTGATGATACAAAGGTAGGTAGGAAAGTAAGTTGTGAAGAGGACATAAGGAGTCTGCAAAGGGATATAGATAGGTTAAGTGAGTGGGCAAAAATTTGGCAGATGGAGTATAATGTGGGAAAATGTGAACTTGTCCACTTTAGCAGGAGGAATAGAAAAGCAGTATATTATTTAAATAGAGAGAGATTGCAGAACTCTGAGGTACAGAGGGATCTGGTACATGAATCACAAAAAGTTAGTATGCAGGTACAGCAAGTGATTAGGAAGGCAAATGGAATGTCGTCATTTATTGTAAGGGGAATGGAATATAAAAGTAGAGATATTTTGCTACAGTTGTACAGGGCATTGGTGAGACCACATCTAGAATACGTGTGCAGTTTTTGTCTCCTTATTTAAGAAAGGACATAATTGCTTTGGAGGCGGTTCAGAGAAGGTTCACTCAACTGATTCCTGGGATGAGGGGATTATCTTATGAGGAAAGGTTGGACAAATTGGGCCTGTGTACACTGGAGTTTAGAAGAATGAGAAGTGATCTTATTGAAACATATAAGATCCTGAGGGGACTAGAAGGGGTAGATGTTGAGAGGATGTTTCCCCTTGTGGGAGAGACTAGAATTAGGGGCCACAGATTAAAAATAGGGGGTCTCCCATTTAAGATGGAAATGAGGAGAAATTTCTTCTCTCAGAGGGTCATGAGTCTATGGAACTCCCTTCCCCAGAGAATGGTGGAGGCAGGGTCATTGACTATTTTTGAGGCTGAGTTAGATAGATTCCTGATTAACAAGGGAGTCAAAGGTTACAGTAGATAGACAGGAAAGTAAGGTTGAGGTTGCAATCAGATCAACCATGATCTTATCAAATGACAGAGCAGGCTCAAGGGGCCGAATGGCCTACTCCTGCTCTTAATTCGTATGTTCGTATAATGGAGACCTGGTTTGAATGTGGGCAGAAATGGGAACTAAACTGCAGGGAACAGCTGAGAGGCTGTTTCCCCTGGCTGGAGAGTCTAGGTCTAGGGGTTCATAGTCTCAAGATAAGAGGTCAGCCATTTAGGACCGAGATGAAGAAAAATGTCTTCACTCAGAGGGTTTCTTTGGAATTCTTGACCCTAGAGGGCTGTGGATGCTCGGTCGTTGAGTATATTCAAGATTGAGATCAATAGATTTTTGGACACTAAGAGAATCAAGGGATTTGGGGATAGGCTAGGAAAGTGAAGTTGAGGTAGAAGATCAGCCATGATCTTATTGAATGGCAGAGCAGGCTCGAGGAGCTGTATGGCCTACTCCTCCTCCTATTTCTTATGTTCTTATGTTCTTAAACATTCCTAGCTACATTATATTCAGGAGGGATAGGGAAGGAAAAAAGAAAGTGGGGGGGGGTGGTTGGCACTATTGATCAAGGATAATATTACAGTTCTACAGAGGGACAATATACTAGAGGGTTCAAAGACTGGATCTATTTGTTTAGAGTTAAGGAACTGAAAAGGAACTGTTACATTGCTGGGTGTTTATTATAGACCCTCAAATAGTGAGAAGGAGATAGAGGAGCAAATCTGTAGGCAAAATTCAGAGAATTATAAAAATAACAGAGCAGTAATAGTAGGGGACTTCAATTACCCTAATATAGACTGGGCAAAAAAACACGTAAAGGGCATTGAGGGTGAAGAACTCGAGAAATGTGTACAGGAGAACTTTCTTAATCAGTATGTTTCTAGCCCAACGAGGAAGGAAGCAGTTCTTGGGAATGAAGTAGGGCAAGTGGAGTGTATTTCGGTGGGAGAACATCTGGGTAATAGTGATCATAATATAATTAGGTTTAAAGAAGTTATGGAAAGGGACAAAGAAAAATTAAAGGTGAAAATACCCAACTGGAAAAGAGCCAATTTTAGTGATTTGAGGAGGGATCTAGCACAGGTGGACTGGAAACAAAAATTGGCCAAGAAAACAGTAAATAGGCAATGGCAGGTCTTCAAGACAGAGATAGTTCAGTACAAACCAAGCATATTCCCATAAGGAGGAAAGATAGGGCATCCAAAGCTAAAGCTCCCTGGATGACAAAAGAAATAGAAGTTAAAATAAAACAGAAAAAGGAGGTTTATGACAAATGTCTGGTACAAAATATAGTAGAAAACCAGGCAAAATACAAAGAATGCAGGGAGAAATTAAAAAAGGATACAAGAAGGGCAAAGAGAGATTATGAGAAAAGATTAGTGGGTAACATAAAAGGGAACCCAAAAATCTTTTATAAACATATAAAAAGTAAAAGGATAGTTAAACAAATGGTGGGGTCGATTAGAGACAAAAAAGGAAATCTTTTCGTGGAGGCTGAGGGCACAACTGAGGTACCGAATGAATACCTCAGTTTGTCTTCACAAAATAAGAGGATGAAGTTAATGTCGCAGTAGAAGAGGAAGGAGTAGAGATATTGGATAGGATAAAAATGGATAGAATGGAGGTGCTAAATAGGTTATCATCACTCAAAGTTAACAAGTCACCCAGTCCAGATGGGATCATCCTCGGTTGCTGCGGGAAGTCAGGATGGAGATTGCAGAAGCTCTGACCACAATCTTTCAATCCTCTTTGTATATTGGAGTGGTGCCAGAGGACTGGAGAATTGTGAATGTTGCACCTCTATTCAAAAAAGAGGAGAGGGATAAACCTGGTAACTACAGGTCAGTCAGTGGGAAAAGTACTAGAGACCATTGTCAAGGACAAAATTAATTCTCACTTGGAAAAGCGTAGGTTAATAAGGGACAACCAGCATGGATTTGTTAAAGGCAAATCGTACCTGACTAACCTGATTGAGTTCTTTGATGAAGTAACAGAGAGGGTTATCATAGAATGGTCACAGCACAGAAAGAGGCCATTAGGCCCATCGAGCCTGTGCTGGCTCTTTGTAAGAGCAATCCAGTTAGTCCCATTCCCCCACTCTTTCCCCGTAGCCCTGCTAATTTTTTCCCTTAAAGTATTTATCCAATTCCTTTTTGAAAGCCACAATTGAATCTGCTTCTGCCACAATTTCAGGCAGCGCATTCCAGATCATATCCACACACTGCGTAAAAAAGTTTTTCCTCATGTTGCCTTTGGTTCTTTTGCCAATCACCTTAAATCTGTGTCCTCTGGTTCTCAACCCTTCCGCCAATGGGAACAGTTTCTCCTGGTTGATGAAGCTAGTGCAGTAGATATTGTATATACAAACTTTCAAAAGGCATTTGATAAAGTATACAAAACAGACTTATTTGGAAAATAGAAGCACATGGGATTAAAGGCATGGTGGTAACTTGGGTACATAATTAATTAAGGGATAGGAGGCAGAAAATAGTGGTGAACGGATGTTTTTCTGACTGGGGAGAAGTATGCAGCGAGGTCCCCCAGGGTTCAGAATTAGGACCGTTGCTTTTTATGATATACATAAATGACCTGGACTTGAGTATAGGGACTACAATTTCGAAGTTTACAGATGATACAAATCTTGGCAACGTAGTAAATAGTGAGGAGGATAGTAGCAGACTTCAGGAAGACATAGACAGATTGGTGAAATGGGCAGACACATGGCAGATACAATTTAATGCAGATAAGTGTGAAGTGATGCACTTTGGGAGGAACAACATGGAGAGACAGTATAATTTGAATGGTACTATTTTGAGGGGCATGTAAGAGCAGAGGGACCTGGGGGTGCATATTCACAAATCTTTGAAGGTGGCAGGGCAAGTTGATAAGGTGGTTAAGAAAGCGTATGGATATTTGGCTTTGTAAATAGGAACATTGAATGCAAAAACAAGTTAGTCATGCTAAACCTTTACAAATCACTGGTTAGGACTCAGCTGGAGTGTTGTGTACAATTCTGGGCACCACACTTTAGAAAGGATGTCAAGGCCTTGGAGAGGGTACAGAGGAGGTTTCCTAGGTTGATATCAGGGATGAGGGACTTCAGTTATGTAGAGAGATTGGAGAAGTTGGAATTGTTCTCTTTAGAGCAAAGAATGTTAAGGGGAGACCTAATAGAGGTATTCAAAATTATGAAGGGTTTTGATAGAGCAAGTAGGGAGAAACTGTTTCCTCTGGCAAGTGGATCTGTAACCAAAGGCCATAGATTTAAAATAATTGGTACAAGCACTAGCAGGAGGAGAGCTTTTTTCACACAGAGGGTTGTTAAGATCTGGAACTCGCTACCTGAAAGGGTGATGGAAGCAGAATCCATAGGAACTTTCAAAAGGCAAATTGGACGTACACTTGAAGAGGACTAATTTGCAGGGTTGTGGGGCAAAAGCAGGGTTGTGGGACTAGATTGGGCAGCTCTTTCAAAGAGCCGGCACAGGCATGACGGGCCAAATGGCCTCCTTCTGTGCTGTAAGATTCTATGATTCTATGAGTGGCTCTTGGCTCAGGTCCTCCTCTCCAACTAGAGAAAGCTGAGAGGCTCTGGCATCGAGCAGGAAATTCCAAAAGTTGCAATGTTTCCTCTCTTGTGTCTCTTTGCCAGTTCAAACTGAAATAGGAACAGTTAAGATAAATTGACACTTTCTCCTACTTGTTCCAACATGTAATTTATGAACTAGTTTCCTGATAATCTTTGTCGGATCGTGCACCTTGGCTCTCAGAATCAATTTTAAATGTCATTTATAATGGCCTGTTTAATTAGACTAACAGTTTTAGTATGGATTTGTTGGTCTGTAATGAATTGCATGTTACAAGATACAGGGGCGGGTTTTAACTGAACGCATTTCTGGCGGGCAGTCGTTCTGCCAAGTTGATTTCCCGCCTGGCAGAGGCAGCAGGAGGCCACGGCGATTTCAGTCGGGCCTTGTTTAAGCCTGTATGTGACAAACATCTGCAAGGAAAGCACTGTAAGTCACCTGGTTGGGCAAATAAATTGTACTGTACAAGGTATTGATTTGCATTAAGTTCTGCACTTTAATAGTAATACAATGTAATATGATCACTGTGCATGCCTGAACTGGGCCCTCATCTTTCATTCATTGTTGGTGATTCTTTGCCTTCAACACAATCAGAAGAACAGCACTCAGTTGTATTGTAATGTGGAACCCCGATTGCAAAGTTCAGGTACTAATGGGCGGAATGTGCACCATGCATACTCTGCCCTAGTTATACCAGGCACTGAACAGCCTAACCAGCAATCTTTAAAGGGGCCGCTGGAGGCAGCTCAAAAGTGGCTAATGACACTTCTGCTCAAAAATGAGTTACTTGCTGAATATTTGTTTTTTCTTAGTGTGCTTACCTGTGATTTGTGGATATTTACATGTGTATGATCTCTGTGATTATAATTTTCTGTTCCCCTGCTGAGGAGCCAGAAGTTGATGTCTGCTGTTGTTCCAGACTTTCAAGTACTGTAAGTGCTTACAGTTCACATTAAAGGTTGGAGCACTTGAAGTTTCCATTTTCACATTACCTTCGTAGCTATTCTCAAATTGTGGTGCTTTTTCCTAATCTCCTTCCAGGACTTTTGGGTTTCTCAGCCAGCATTGACATTCTCAGCAATCTATGTCCAAGCAGCCTTGCATCAAACTTGATTGGTGGGCTGTCTTATGGAGCCAGGTCATCCTGCTGTTCATGGAACTTGTCAAGAAGAATGGTCAAGTCATGGTCAGAAAAACTCAGAGTTTGTGAACAACGCGTGCAATTATTGCTTGAGCATTCTGAGTTCTTGTCAGCACAACTTTATTTAAGACCTGTTCACGAGAACTGACAATCAAGCAGTTCGTTAGCTTCTTGAGAAATGTGACCTGATCATCAGTTCAGGTATGCACTGACTGGCTGGTTGAGATTTCAAATTCAAGGTGCAACTCTTGACTGGAAATGGATAAATTTTAATATTTACTTTCCTATATGTGTTCCTATATATTTAAATGCACACAAGATATATTGACTGTACACCAAGGTTGTTCATAAGGGCTTATTTTAGATTGCCATTAATTCACGCTGACTGAAGCAGAGCCGACCAATTGCTAAATTATTCACTGCTTGAATTGTGTGCATGACATGTGTAACACATCAAAGTATTTACACGCACTGCTGCAAACTGTTTACTTCACATTGATTAACAACTGTAAAATCTCACTGGGGGAAGCTGGTGTGCAATGTTCAAATGTCTAGTTAAACTATTTTGCAAGAATATAAGGGAGCGTGGAAAGAAAAAAAGCCTTTTGACCCATCAACCCGATCCTTCTATAGACAATAATCCACTCTCTCATCGAGTTTACCTATTTACTTTCTTGAGGGAAAGTTTTGCAAAATATTCCCTAATTCACAATCATAATTAAGTAAACTTCCAGAAGATCCATCCCCACATCTTTAATATTCAACCATGACGATTGCAGTGGCTGTTTTCCATTAGCGATAAACTGACTGGAAATGTCTGCCTTTCATACTAGGTCAGGGCTAGAATAGTTTCAGCTGACTAGTACAGAGGTATTTTACTGGCAAATATTTTTATTGGGGTGTAACAATATTATGTGTGTTATAAGGGCATTAAAGGGAGATTGCTTAGGTATAGGATCTGGAAATTATATGAAAACAAAGATTGGGCAGGATGTATAATGGGTGGCTGTTCTGCTATGGCCACGTTTCTGCTCTCACTGCAGTTGAAAATTACCCCCAAGCAAAAGAGAAACTCGTATAACACAATAACCTAGATTTTCTAATTATGGATGCAGTTTACACTTGAATGGTCCGAAAGAGAGTTTGCACTGACACGAAAGGAAGTGTGCTACTTTCATCCATTTCCCAAATATTATAATTGTTCATAGCTCCAGCTTAAACATTTTGGACATATGCAGGGAGCACACTAGTGGTGTGAGTGAAAAATTGTATGAAAGTGAAATTAAAACGATAGGGACAATTGAAGGGGAGTGTTGTAAAAGGGGGCAAAAATTCTGAAAGTCTTTAGAAAGGTTCAGAAGGTATCTCAACCTATTAGCAGTCTTTGCCAAGGCTGAAAGATGAAATGACTTAGAAAGGGCAGGGAAAAATGAAGGGGAAGGGTACTCAAGGTGCAGCATGAGTCTGCAGGGAAGTAATGGAGGAGCCCAGCATCTGACTCCCTGTTTGATGGCTGCTGATGTGTATCTGGTACTGCATGAGGTGCTTATGAGGCGGGTGGCACACTGTGCCACTCCTTGGCAGCATTCCTTTAGGTTAGCATTCAGCATGCCTGAAGGAGAAGGAACCAAGTTTCAAGCCACAGCTGACTATTACTGTCACTGGATGTGCAAGTTCTATGTTGTATGTTGTATGTTACTTGCAGGGGTTCTGCAACATATAGACCAGCTCTTAATCTGGCTCTCTGCCGACCCAGAGCCTGTGAAGACAGTTTCCCTTAATCAATGCTTGGTAGATTCATTAGGGCCTGCAGCTTTGATTGGTGGCATCTTTGTGGGTATGGCCAATCAAGGTATGCTGCCTATTGATCATCCTGGCATGCCTTCTTTTAATCAATGCCACTGAGAACATGACATACTGCGATTGTGGTACTTTAGAGGAAGTGTCCAACATTATGGTTAGTCAAGCATTCACATATCTTAGTGGTGTCATCGGCTGGGTACAGTGGACCTCTCGTACAGCCTGATGTGGCTTGCATCCCTCTTTTTCCAAACACATCAGATAGTGGAATTCCTATTAAGAAGCCTATTGTTGCCAATAATGGTGTCAGCTGAAAAAAAAAGCTTAGCAAAAAACAATCAGTGACTGATCCATTGCAGCTTCAATGTACTTACCTGTCCTCTTCAAATTAGCTCCTGCCATTGTTGATTTGCCAGCATTGCTGGATGCCTGTTTCACATGGGTATCCTTTAAAAACAATGTTGAGAAATGGCGTGCAGGACGTCCCACCCCAAATGACAATTTAAATGACACTTCAAACTGCTCAGAAATTATACCATGCCACAAAGTGGATGGAGTTCCAGTAGGACGGAAGTCGTTCCCGTTTTCTGCCGCCTGTCACCCAATTTACGCCGCGACGATGGGTGGTCGATGATGGAGAATATAGGCTAATGACAGATACGGGAGTTTTAGAACCTCTCTTGCACTTGGACAATACACAAGGAAAGGTTTGTTGTCTGATAGGCCATCCTTCTTTCACCTCTAACCTCCAAACTCTCTCTTCATCTCAACCTTTCTCATCTCTATTTTAGCATTACTATGGTAATTTCTCCTCTGAACTTTCTCCAGTTCTAATTTTTAACCTGTAAATTTGGTATCCTACTTGCCCTTCCGCCTCTTTGCATCCTAACTGTACTGAAATTGAGATTGATTGCACTATCTCCTATTGTAACTCATTCTTTGTCAGGGCATCAAAGGCGTGGAACTCCTTATCTCTCTCAGTTTTCCCTTTCTCATATCAATCTACAGACTTTTAAACTCCAGGCGTGTGTGACACAATCATTGCTTCCTGATTTAACTTGTGTTCCTCTCCTGTGCTGTTCAAACTTGGTGGCATCCTGCACTATGGCTCTTCACCAAGGTTTATCAATTTAAAAAGTTCCTTCTGTGAACCAATCAAGATTAGTAATGTTAATTTTTATCTATTATTTTGATAGTCCTATAAGTGGTTTGTTCAGTTTCAGTTGTTACTATTACTGAATTTTTAAGACAATTATTTAGTTGATTGATTGAAAAATGAACATGCAAAAATCGAGATACGTTTTTCCTTTCATCTAACATTCCCATTGCTTGTCAAATGGAGCTCAGTCAGGAAAGTGATGTAACAGACATGTGCACAACCACAGAAAAGCATTGTCATACTCAATATTTTTGGAGTTGTAAACTTAAAAACATCTAATCCTCAGTTATGTTTTATATTGGAGCAGAAACATTATCGCAGTTCTCCAAGGGATGAAGTTTTCTACTTCATAGACTCCATGGAGGAAAACAAATGGGTGCTGTCAAGCTAGATAAAATGGCAGAATGCTCATAATAATAGGAAATACAAAATATTCTGCAATAATGATCCCTAAACAGTCGTGTGCTGCACATAATGGAACCATAGCCCAGAACCAACGGGTTTGGGTTTTTGTATCTTTATTTCAAGGGCTAGCAGGAAATGTGTCTCACAAAGCCTTGTTTGAAAGAGAAAATAAATAACAGCATTAAACATTCAGGAATATTTATTCAAGAAGACTTCAGTCAAGAAGAAATGCATGGTATGTTATAGTCTATACAATTATTATATCTTGAATCCTTTGAACAGCTGGGTGGTGTTAGATGCTACAATAAATATACCAGTCACATGCCAAGTTACAAACAGTAGGCCAGGCAGCAGATCAGAATATCAAAGCAATATAAAAATTCTATCTGCACAATAGAATATTATTCTTCCTTTATAGTCTAGACAGCCTTTGTCAATGCTACTTAAACAAGAGGTATTTTTTGACGGCAGATTCCTTTAAACCTTCTTGAAAAGGCAGATTTACATCAAGAAAGTGCAGCATTATTTAATGTATCTGTTTGTTTTAGGGGGCGACCAGGCAGCTCAAGCATTTGAGCAATGGAATCCCAACTAGTAGGTTATGAATTTGAAGACCTACATCCATGCTCATCTGCTACTCTTCTCTGAGGTTCATCAATTCTGAATCCAGCTATTAGATGAGCATCTTATGACAGTGAGGCCTTTCATCCTGGGGGTGGTGGAGTATGGGGGGGTGGGGCGTATGGAAGGAAGCAATAGCTGACCTTGTACTGCTCGTCATTTTTTTTATTCCACTTACCCCTGGTGGTACCTTCAACAACAACCCACCAAAATTTGTGGCCCGGACTGCCCCAACCTTCTTGCCGGATTACAGTGTCTACCTGCTTGCTTCCTGCAAGAAAATGAGAGGAAAACAAAATCTATGTTTGTATCATATGGTTGTTGATGAAGACAATTGGTGAAAATCATTTTAACCAATGGACAGTGACAATCGTATCCCTAATTTGAGTATATCTTTTTAAAAAATGTATGGGTTTGACATATAAATGTTTTAAAGCTGTTTCTCTTCTGTGGTTCCCACAATGTGATGCCTGAGTCTACTAACTTAATGTGCCATGGAATGGTAGTACTCTACCTCACACCTGAGATTGTCCACATAGCAAATTCCTGCCCTCAGTCTATACCAACTACAGAGGTGCTGTGTAAAATATCAAGTAATCTGCCTAAGAGGAGTCAAGAACCTTTGAGTGAATTGTCTCCTGCACCTCCTCTACTGAGCACCACAGAAAAACGGATATTACAAGAAACAACAGGTTACACATTTCCTAATTTTACCTATAACCTTCTACAACCTCCACTTCTTGCAAGAACCTTCCTCAATATTCTAATATATATTATAAAATATTTTATAGCTGAAGTAAATAGCTAAACCGCTTTCGTGGCTACAGGATGGAAAATGCAATAAAACACACATTAGTACAACATATTGCTCTGTGTGTAATCACCAGAACATACATATTCCAATAATGAATGTAGAATATAAAAAAGAAATTAATATGTTTAATAAATGGGACTGAACAAATTGAGCTCTGGTTTGGTTACAAGTTAATACTTCCCAGTTATTTGCGGAGAGACCTTGGGGGTAATTTTTATCTTCGCCACTTGGGTGGTAAACTGCCAGAGCGGATTGCCTGCCCATTATAGAACTCGCCCGATTTTCATTTCCACTGTGGAAGTGAAAACCGGGCGAATTCTATAATGGGCGGGCAATCTGCTCCACCAGTGAAAGTCAAAATTACATTCCCCCCTGGACTCTGCATGTCTCTAATATAAACATCTTTGTAAAATCCCTATTAACTATCTTCTTGTTTCCATATTGTTCTCTGTTAGATGGGAGGGAAGGATGTTTTAGGCAAAAGACTCCTTGTTGCATTTTGCTTTATCAGACTATGCTGCCATGGTGAGATCTTCGTGTAATGTATGTTAGAAAAATGTTACTATTGAGCAATAGGTAGCTCTCTTCTACAATTCTGCTTCTTTTTCATGGCTTTCAGACTATTTTCCAACCAATAAATTTTAGGTTTTATTGGGTTTCACCCATCATGAAATTTTCCTGTCAGGGAAAAGTCATGTTTAACTTTAAAAGATCCTAACCTAATTAAAGAGCACTTCATACTCTGTAAACCACACCTGAGTGCAGTGGTTTTTCCTGACATCAACCTTCATCACACAGCAGGATATTCTAACTAGACAGCTAATACAGTATGAAGGCTTATTATGACTATTCCCATCATGGAATATGATTTTATACAGTAATCTGACATTTTCAGTGAACCTTTACTTATCTGGAAAAGAAAATCTATAAAACAAGAATTTATTACAAGATTGTATTGCTTTCAACAAAAATGCTCCTTAGCAGAATTTTTAAAGATTACTAAAGAATGCCCAGTTTACAAATAACCTGACTGAACAAAAAAAATTGAAATTAACCTTTTTAATCTGTCACTGAAATTCTCTCGCCACCTCAGCCTGACTGTCGTACACTATTGTATCCGGATTAAGAGGGTGGGCAGGTGGCTGCTTCCAGGCCTCTGCCAATGACGTTCTGTCGGCAGCTGATGCTGAATACCTGTAGACCCAAGATGGCCAGAAGGACTCACCCTCAAATTGCTCTATCCCTCCATGTGAGGAAGTGCCTTCTTCCTAACCACTACCTGATAAATGCTTGTACAGCCCAAGCATCAAAATATCTTTTCTTGTAGGGTTTTTACCTCAATTCTATTTCTATTTTTTTTTTTGTTTACCTGCCATTTGACCCCTGTAAAACACGCCATTCCCAGGGAACAGGATATGCAGACACTCTACTTCCAGATGAACAGTGACATGGGTCAGACCCAAACATTTACACTCTCATTCTCTTTTAGGTGTTGATGGACCTATCTATCTTCCTTTAGGTACCTTTACCTGATGGGCAGGCTGGGTTTAGAAATTGCTGTGTTGGGAATCATGGGTGCCAAACTATGTCCTACCACGAAATGGTACTCAGCACTGGTGCATCGCACTGTCCTGTCACACACACTCATAAAAGGATTTAGCTTTTACTCTTCTGATAAAAGATTAATTACAAAGGATTTCAACCATTAATACATTTGTGATAATAGTCCCATATCTATAACTAATCCCTTCTTTGCTAAATGTAACGAAATGCACAGATAGCACAGTATCTTGTATTTTGTAGTAAAACTTCTTGGAGCCTTCATGTCTACATGGATGAGTTGCCATTAATTTCCTGAACGTGTCTTGTGTATTAATGCTTTTTTTGAAGCATTCATTGAAGTTATCTACAAAATCTGTTATTAGCTACAGGCAATAGCTTCTAACATTTATCTTACTAAGGTCCAGTAAATCTACTCTGTTCTACAGAAAGCACAAACAGGCCCAAATTGATTGATAAATTCCTTTAGAATGGTAAATATTTGTATGTTAATGAAAACAATTTGTGATGTTTTCTTCTGCATTACTGAACTTGCTCTAAGAATGACCTGGCATTTCCACCTTCACAATTACTGTCCGTAGAATGCAATTAAAGCAGAGTTTGAAGTATGCATCTGTAGAGATCTGACTTGTCAGATGTATCAAGTTCGTCTTTATAGATCTTACTTGTTATATGTATCCAATTGCAGTCTTTATAGATCTGGCTTATTAAAAGTTGAATTCATTATATCTCATTTTACATTTAGAAATAAGATGTAATGGACAGATTATCTTTATGTCAGATGGATAAATAGGTTTGGAACCATTCCAATGCACAACTCAACTCTGCAAACATATACTTTTTAGCAAGACCTGAAACAATTCACTGACTGCTAAAGTACCCCCGGCTGTTTCCATTGCTTCTGTAATTGTTTTAGGTGTGTGCCAGCTTGGCTCTGTTGGTAGCATCGTCATTTCCGGGTCAGAGTATGTGGGCTGCAGGTTGACATGTCTGCACTTGAGTGCAGACATGTCAACCTAGAAAGCTAATAAAAGCTGATCAAGAACTTTTAAAAACAGCACCAAAAATTTGACAACTCAAGACATGTGAAAACAAGTAGTTACACAGCTTTGTAAGTTAAGCTGTAGGCATACATATCATTCTTTCCCTTGTATCGGAAGAACAAAAAATATCACTACTGTTTCAGGCTGAATCAGACTCTTCATAGCCTCAACATTCTATTTGACTCTGCACTGAGCTTCCAAATTTATAGCCTTTCCAGCACAAAAACTGCCTACTTCCACCTCCATTCATTGCCCACTTCCATCCCTACCTCAGCCTATCTCCCGCTGAAACCTTTTATTCATGCATTTGTTTCCTCTAGATTTCATTATTTGAATACTATTCTGACCAGCCTTCCGTTCTCCAACCTCCATAAATTTCAGTTCAACCAAAATTCTGCTCCCCTTATCCTATCCTTGTCCTTACATTGGCTCCACATCCCCTAATGCCTCAAATTTAAAATTCTCATCCTTGTGTTTGAATCAATTTCCCTATCTCTGTACCTCCTTCACCACTACAGCCTCTCTCCTGAACTCTTTGTTCCTCTTGTGCATCTCTCCCTTCATTTGCCCCAACATTAATGGCTGTGTCATCAGCTGCGTAGGCCCCACACTCTGGAATTCCATCCCTAAACCCCTATGCTTCTTCACTTCCATCTCCTCCTTTAAGACCCTCCTTTATGCCCCGTGAATTTCATTGGTTACATTAAAGATGCTATGTAATATAAATTATTGTTGCTGATTAAGTTTGCCTCTCAGAATATTCTGAGTATAGAAATAGTCAAAATAAAACTTACAAATGTTTACATTAATTCAATTTCCTGCATCATATAATTGATAATCGCCTTCCTGACAATTGTGAAAAATCTATTTGTGACATTTCTGCTTATTCATCCACTCCAGACTATCTCATTTCTTTTGGAGCAAAGGAATTGAGATATCTCCGTTCACCAATTCTACACTTGTTTTTTCTTGAAGTGCTTTTATATCACTGACATGTCTACTAAGTATCACCCAGTATTCTGGTTCTATCACTCAATCTCCCTTCTGCCTTTGGGAAAGCACCTGGTCTTTGTTCAGAGCCTCTGCATGATGATCAGAACTGTCAGTATTGTTAAGAGTGACATTCAGTTATGATTCAGTAAAGTTACATAATTTACAAACACATTCAAACATATTGAATTGTCTTGATATTTAATGGAGTTATAGGTTAAAATAGGCAACAATTTTTAAAGTAAAATAATGATTATCACTGGTAATAAGTGAAACTGTTGAGATTAGAAATTAGAAGGGAAATCTTTGCCCTACCACTTTGTAAAGCATTGTGTTGGAGAATTAGGGGGTTAAATTGGTTAACCCCCAAAAATGGGCACGGGCATCGCATTACACCATTAACCCATGCCTGGTTGATCTGTTGCAGGTACTACCATAGAACTTAGCTCGTGCCAGGCCTTGTCACTACGATTCCACAACATTTGCACTTTCCACTAGCAGGGGGAGCCAGAATCTCTTAAAGGCAGGCTGAAACTCTTAAAGGTAGCAAAAAATAACAGTCTGCTGTCTGCATTGAGTCTGAATGGAGATCGGACATTGCACATGTAAAACACAGATGCAGGTCCCATCCCTATGTTTACAAACTGTTGAGTCATGCACTACTAAATCCCACATCCTCCAATCTGCATGCCAGACCTCACCAATCTCCCAGTCCGAGTTGGTACCAGGCCTGCGAGAGTGCGTGCACCAAGGTTCTCTGCAGATGAACTAGAGGCCTTGGTGCAAGAGGTGGACAGAAGGAGAGGCAACCCAAATCCACCGGGGGTGGGGGGGGATGGGGGGGGGGATGCGGCAAGAGGCCCTCCAGACGTATGCTCAAAAGGCAGTGGGAGGCAGTGGGGGACGCAGTCAATGCCAGGTGCATAGCACCACGAATATGGATGCAGTGCAGGAAGAAGTTTAATGCTTTGCCACAAGAACTTCTTCAATGCTTTGACTCTACTCAGTGGTGCCTCCTACCAATTGCACCACTAGCCACACCCACTGCTCCACACACTACACCCCCCATCACCTACCTACCAACAAACTCTTTCAATCAGTACTCAACTCTTCCAATCAGATGCTTCCTCTCACCCTTACACATTACCACTGTTGCAAGCCGTACACCCACAACTCACAGGCCACACACACTGGCAGCTATTCAACCATGACAGGCACATCACCCAGACACGCGTCCCACTTTCTTGCAGGAGAAGGTGACGCATAACAGGAGGCAGCAAGTGGCAGTGGCATTTGGCCCCCAAACCTTTTCTGCCATTCAATGAGATTGTGGTTGATCTGTAACCTAACTCCATATCCTTAGTCCCATATCCCTTAATACCCTTGGTTTACAGAAATCTATCAATCTCAGATTTACAATTCACAATTGAGCTAGCATCAACTGCCGTCCACAGAAGAGCATTCCAAACTTCTCCCACCCTTTGTATGTAGAAGCGTTTCCTAACTTCACTCCTGCACGTCCTGGCTCTAAATGTTAGGCTATGTCCCCTCGTCCTAGTATTCAAGTATAGGAGACCTCCAAAAACAGTTACAAATGCATCAGCAGCCAGAAGCAATAATTCAGCAACTAACCTGTAAATCCTGCTGGTGGGGGATCCTCCAGGCACCATAAGACATGTTTAGATGGTCGTGGTTAAGACAGTGTGTTGAGTGGAGCGTTTATGTCCCAAAATGGTGTCTATCACTTTAAATCAGCGTTGCACACTGATCCCTACTTTACACTCCCTACTTGCTGGCGTTCATTAACTGCGCATGCGCTAAATCCTTTATCAAGATGACATCCAGCGCAAGTGCGTGCGCATCCAAGACGCCATCTTGGATGTTTGGGAGGCCGTGTAGCGCTGAAAAGACGGGCACAAGAAGGCCCAATTTAGCGCCCCCTGTCTCTTCCTAAGGTTGTTGACAAAATCTAACTATTAATGGGCATGATGTGGAGATGCCGGTGATGGACCGGGGTTGACAATTGTAAACAATTTTACAACACCAAGTTATAGTCCAACAATTTTATTTGAAATTCACAAGCTTTCGGAGGCTTCTTCCTTCCTCAGGTGAATGTTGTGGAAATGAAATCCTCGAACCCTTCGCATTTATAAATCACAGAACAATGCCTGGTGATTACAGATAGTCTTTCCAACTGCCCGTTGCCACGGCAATCACAGTGTGCAGACAGAGAGGTGTTACCTAAATGGCCACCGAATATACAAACCACCAAAAAAAACCAGAGAGAGAGAGGCAGAGACATAGAAAAGACAGCAAATGACCCGTTATATTAAAAACAGATAACATATGTTCGCTGGTGTGGTTACGTGTAGCGTGACATGAACCCAAGATCCCGGTTGAGGCCGTCCTCATGCGTGCGGAACTTGGCTATCAATTTCTGCTCAACGATTTTGCGTTGTCGTGTGTCTCGAAGGCCGCCTTGGAGTATGCTTACCCGAAGGTCGGTGGCTGAATGTCCTTGACTGCTGAAGTGTTCCCCGACTGGGAGGGAACCCTCCTGTCTGGCGATTGTTGCGCGGTGCACCATGCAGACGCTGCGACAACGGATGAACGGACACCGCGCAACAATCGCCAGACAGGAGGGTTCCCTCCCAGTCGGGGAACACTTCAGCAGTCAAGGACATTCAGCCACCGACCTTCGGGTAAGCATACTCCAAGGCGGCCTTCGAGACACACGACAACGCAAAATCGTTGAGCAGAAATTGATAGCCAAGTTCCGCACCCATGAGGACGGCCTCAACCGGGATCTTGGGTTCATGTCACGCTACACGTAACCCCATCAGCGAACATATGTTATCTGTTTTTAATATAACGGGTCATTTGCTGTCTTTTCTATGTCTCTGCCTCTCTCTCTCTGGTTTTTTTTTGGTGGTTTGTATATTCGGTGGCCTTTTAGGTAACACCTCTCTGTCTGCACACTGTGATTGCCGTGGCAACGGGCAGTTGGAAAGACTATCTGTAATCACCAGGCATTGTTCTGTGATTTATAAATGCGAAGGGTTCGAGGATTTCATTTCCACAACATTCACCTGAGGAAGGAGGAAGCCTCCGAAAGCTTGTGAATTTCAAATAAAATTGTTGGACTATAACTTGGTGTTGTAAAATTGTTTACAATTATTAATGGGCAGAACAACCTTGGAATGATCAGCTTTCAAAATACATAGGTCTCATGTGAAAGAATTATACTACATTCATATACACTAACATAACATAACATTTGACATAACATATACTTGACATAATTCTAACTCTTGGTATGCAACTAAATAAGAAGAACTATGAACTCGAAGTCTTAACTGCTTTATTTTGTACCAGCGAATATATTGCATGTATTTATTCTAAATCTTACTGAGAGTTAAGTATAAAAAAGCATTACAGTAAAAATTGTTTACTAAAGTTGTGTTTGTTCTTTTTTTTAATTCATTCATGGGATGTGGGTTTCGCTGGCGAGGCCAGCATTTATTGCCCATCCCTAATTGCCCTTGAGAAGGTGGTGGTGAGCCGCCTCCTTGAACCGCTGCTGTCCGTGTGGTGAAGGTTCTCCCACAGTGCTGTTAGGTAGGGAGTTCCAGCATTTTGACCCAGTGATGATGAAGGAATGGTGATATATTTCCAAGTTGGGATGGTGTGTGTCTTGGAGGGGAATGTGCAGGTGGTGTTTTTCCCATGTGGCTGCTGCTCTTTTCCTTCTAGGTGGTAGAAGTCGCGGGTTCCCATTGACTTCAATTTTACTAGGGCTCCTTGGTGCCACACTCGATCAAATGCTGCCTTGATGTCAAGGGCAGTCACTCTCACCTCACCTCTGGAATTCAGCTCTTTTGTCCATGTTTGGACCAAGGATGTAATGAGGTCTGGAGCTGAGTGGTCCTGACGGAACCCAAACTGAGCATCGGTGAGCAGGTTATTGGTGAGTAAGTGCCGCTTGATAGCACTGTCGACAAAACCTTCCATCACTTTGCTGATGATTGAGAGTAGAACGATGGGGTGGTAATTGGCCAGATTAGATTTGTCCTGCTTTTTGTGGACAGGACATACCTGGGCAATTTTCCACATTGTCGGGTAGATGCCAGTGTTGTAGCTGTACAGGAACAGTTTGGCTAGAGGCGTGGCTAGTTCTGGAGCACAAGTCTTCAGCACTGCAGCTGGGATGTTGTCGGGGCCCATAGCCTTTGCTGCATCCAGTGCACTCAGCCGTTTCTTGATATCATGTGGAGTGAATCGAATTGGCTGATGACTGGCTTCTGTGATGGTGGAGATATCGGGAGGAGGCCGAGATGGATCATCCACTCGGCACTTCCGGCTGAAGATGGTTGCAAACGCTTCAGTCTTGTCTTTTGCACTCATGTGCTGGACTCCGCCATCATTGAGGGTGGGGATGTTTACAGAGCCTCCTCCTCCTGTTAGTTGTTTAATTGTCCACCACCATTCACGACTGGATGTGGCAGGACTGCAGAGCTTTGATCTGATCCGTTGGTTGTGGAATCGCTTAGCTCTGTCTATAGCTCTGTCTGCTGTTTAGTATGCATGTAGTCCTGAGTTGTAGCTTCACCAGGTTGGCATCTCATTTTTCGGTACGCCTGGCGCTGCTCCTGACATGCTCTTCTACACTCCTCATTGAACCAGGGTTGATCCCCAAGAGTGAGGAATATGCCGGGCCATGAGGTTACAGATTGTGCTGGAATACAATTCTGCTGTTGCTGATGGCTCACAGCGCCTCATGGATGCCAAGTTTTGAGCTGCTAGACCTATTTTGAATCTATCCCATTTAGCACGGTGATAGTGCCACACAACACGTTGGATGGTGTCCTCAGTGCGAAGGTGGGACTTCGAGGACTGTGTGGTGGTCACTTCTACCAATACTGTCATGGACAGATGCATCTGCGACAGGTAGATTGGTGAGGATGAGGACAAGTAGGTTTTTCCCTCGTGTTGGTTCGCTCACCACCGGCCGCAGGCCCAGTCTGGCATCTATGTCCTTCATGACTCAGCTAGCTCGGTCAGTAGTGGTGCTACTGAGCCATTCTTGGTGTTGGACATTGAAGTCCCCCACCCAGAGTATATTCTGTGCCCTTGCTACCCTCAGTGCTTCCTCCAAGTGGTGCTCAACATGGAGGAGGACTGATTCATCAGCTGAGGGAGGGCGGTAGGTGGTAATCAGCGGGAGGTTCCCTTGCCCATGTTTGACCTGATGCCATGAGATTTCATGGGGTCCAGAGTCAATGTTGAGGACTCCCAGGGCCACTCCCTCTTGACTGTATATCTCTGTACCGCCACCTCTGGTGGGTCTGTCCTGCCGGTGGGACAAGACACACCCAGGAATGGTGATGGAAGAGTCTGGGACATTGGCTGAAAGGTAAGATTTCTTGAGGTAAGAAATTATATTGTGTAGAATTTATTAGAATTTATTAAACCAGACACATAAATTGCCTGGTTCGTGGAATATGTTGATGGAATAGATAAAGAAAACGAATAATGATAATGTTTTTATGTGTGACAGCACCATGCAGCGTCATGGAAATTGGGCAAATGAGCCTGGTATCTGTTCAGTAATATAAAATAGTTGATGTTTTTGGGTGGTACAGTCACAGAATTACTCTTTCTGGGTCCTTTGCAAGGCTGTGGAGTATGAAATCTTGATTAATTTTATGTCAAAGAAGAAGTTTCTTTTAGAATTGATTTCCCTCTTTATAAATCAGCTTTAGGCAAAGATTATAAACTGACTGATTCTGAATATATATAAAAAATCAATAGATCATTGGAAAAGGGATTGGCAGTTTAATGTTAAACTTTATATAATATCTTGGTAGGGTCATAAATGACAAAGTTATCATTTTAAAGGTGCAGTTCCCATAATTTGATATATGATTTTAATGCTTTACTTTATAACTACACCTGCCCTTTAAATTAGAATTTTATTTATTTGACAGGTCGCGGTTATTAATTACAATCGTTTGCAAGGGAAAATTTCATCTCAAAATATATCACTAACAGCTAGAATGAAGGTACAGTGAAATGGCAGAGTTGCTGATAGTGAATATCTGACTCCAATTCTCCATATGGTGAATTTTGACCTTAGCCTTCCTGTCAAGGGGAGGTGACAAGTGGAAACAAATGATTGTCTCAGTAACTAGAGAATAAGTCTGTCTGCACCAGTTTTGTGGTCCATTAGGTGAATGACCACACAGCGGCATTAGCAGATACTTGGGAGAAGTTTAACTGCCTGTTTTTTTGGTGAAGCAATGTAGATGGAAATAAACATGGCAAGAACAATGGCTCCCCCAATGGCTTGAAGGGATTGTGCACAGGAGCACCTTGTGATATTGAGCCATTCAGACTGGGAAGTTCCCAGGTTTAATCCCTAGTTTGTGTCAAATTAGCTGATCTCAACTGGGGAGCAGTAAGTTGTGCTACAATTGGAGTCAGCACCCCTGGATTAGGGAAAGGCAAAGCCATCCAGGGTTTCTGCTCCTGGTCACTATCCAGAGACCTCTGTTAGAATGTACGTGTGTGTAGGTGTTGGATAAGGACAAGATCAGCCCTGGTGTGATGGCCCAACAGTTGAACAGTGCGATGACACTCACTTTTTGAAAAATAGCCACTTGGGTGAGCTACCAGAGAGCACCCAGTTCCAGTGGAATCATACTCCTGAGCGAGTTGGCAACTTCAGCATGGGGTAAGGGAACAGAGGAATGAATCCGCGTAGATGAAATAAATGAGTGATTTGGACTAATGAGTATTTACAATAAGTACATTCAAATTGCTAATTGAAATTGTTCCATTCTGTTGCTTTAAAATCTAGAATATTCAAATCTTTGGTTCCTGATATAAGTTTAGGGCCTTGCCTTAGATATTCTCTTGGGTATAACAGTGCTGATCACTCCCGTAAGCAGTCTAAGTGTCTTGCATTCATGGGTGTAACCATGCTGCCTAATATCTAATTATATGATAGTGAACCCAGAAGTATAATAATCGTACCCCCTCGTGAACTGCAGCAACTCGCCAAGGCTGCTTTGACAGCATCTCCTAAACCTGTAGCCTCCACCATCTAGAAGGATAAGGGCAGCAGGCACATGGGAATAACATCACCTCCAACTTCCCCTCCAAGTCACACACCATCCCGACTTGGACATATATCGTCGTTCCTTCATTGTCGCTGGGTCAAAATCCTGGAACTCCTTATCTAACAGCACTGTGGGAGTACCTTCACCATATGGACTGCAGCGATTCAAGAAGAAGGCCCACCACCACCTTCTCAAGGGCAACTAGGGACGGGCAATTAATGCTGGCCTTGTCAGCGACACCCATGTCCCAAGAATGAATTAAAAAGAACACTTGTCAACAGAATAGTGGTGTTTGGCAAAGCGGTCACTAATCTGCATTTGGTCTACCCAGTGCAAAGGAGACTGCGCCGTGAGCACACTAGATAAGACGAAGTACATGTAAATTGTTGCCTCACAAGGTAGGAGTGTTTGGGCCTCTGGACAGTGGTGTGGGAGAGGCGAAAGGGCAGGTGTTGTTTTTCCTGTGTTTGCACGGGAAGGCACAAAGAGAAGGGCAGCTGGAAATAGGGATGGTGGAAAAGTGAACCAGAGTGTTGCAGAGGGAATGGTTCCTCTGGAAAATGGGGGTGGGAGGGGAAGCTATGTTTGTGAGTGGGCTCATGTTGTAGGTGGTGGAAATAGTTGAAGATGATCTATCAAATGCAGAGGTTGGGTGAGGTGGAAAGTAAATACCAGAGAGACTCTGTCATGGTTGTGAGAAGAGGGGAAGGCTGTTGAGGCAGAAGCATTGGAAATGCGACAGACCCAGCCAAGGGCCCTGTTAAACCACAGCAAAGAGGAATCCTTGGCTGAGGAAGGAGGAGGACATTTCAGAAGCCCTGGTACGGAAAGTAGAGTCATCAGAGTAGTTTGACAGAGATGGGGAAACTGGATCAACTGGATGGAGTCTTTACAGGATGTGGGGTGGGAAGAAGTAATTGTGGGAGTTGGTGAGCTTGTAATACATGTCAGTGTAAAGCACATCGCTGAGATCGAGGAGAAAGAAGTTCAGAAAGCGAAAGGAGGAGTCAGAGATAGACTGCGAAAGTGAGGGGTGGGTGGGAATTATAACTATAGTTAATAAAATCCTCAAATTCAGGGGGAGAGCGAGAAGCAGCATCCACACAGTTATCAATGTAATGGAAGAAGACGTCTGGAAGGGGATCTGAGTATGACTGGAACAAAGAATGTTCAACATACCATTTTTTCCCCTAAATCCTTTATGTGGAAAAATGATCAATAAAATCCCGATACATTACAGTTCCTTTCATTAAATAAACACCCGTCGTAGGGAGGCAGTTTTTCTCCTATAACCTATAAAAAAACACCTCGAGGCGCACTAATTCAGTTGCTGGTAGAAATGGCAGGTTAACAATGTAAGGAAATCAAATCAAATCTACATTTGAAACAGGCAGCTGCCTTAAACCCAGACATGTTTGCTGTTACAACCTCATTGAGTTCTGTTAAAGGTACATTATATCATTTTCAATATTTGTCAGCTGGATCTAAAAGCCACCTATGTTAGGCAGTCAGTTTGCTTTCGTCCTAAGGCTTAATAAAGGGTTCACTGTCAATACAGGTGGTGGAAAAAATATCATTAAATGATAATAGCTGTTGTAAAGATCGTTAACAGCATAGTATTTAATGAAGTGGACATCTGGTTCAGTTTTCACAAGAAAAATTTTGCACTGATTTGTCTTCTTTGCTTGGACATTTATGAATCATAGAATCATAGAAAGGTTACAGCACAGAAGGAGGCCATTCGGCCCATCGAGTCCACACCAGCTCTATGCAAGAGCAATCCAGCTAGTCCCACTCCCCCGCCCTTTTCCTGTAGCCCTGCAATTTTTTTACTTTCAAGTACTTATCCAGTTCCCTTTTGAAAGCCATGATTGAATCTGCCTCCACCATCCCCTCGGGCAGTGCATTCCAGATCCTAACCACTTGCTGTGTA
This sequence comes from Heptranchias perlo, assembly GCF_035084215.1. NCBI lineage: Eukaryota > Metazoa > Chordata > Chondrichthyes > Hexanchiformes > Hexanchidae > Heptranchias > Heptranchias perlo. The sequence continues at coordinate 32,644,563 of NC_090340.1, read as the reverse complement.
AAAAGGTTTTTCCTCATGTCACCTTTGGTTCTTTTGCCAATCACATTACATCTATGTCCTCTGGTTCTTGACCCTTCCGCCAATGGGAACAGTTGCTCTCTACTCTGTCTAGACCCTTCATGATTTTGAATATCTCTATCAAATCTCCTGGCAACCATCTCTGTTCCAAGGAGAACAACCCCAGCTTCTCCAGTCTATCCACGTAAATAAAGTCCCTCATCCCCGGAATCATTCCAGTAAATCTCTTCTGCACCCTCTCTAAGGCCGTTACATCTTTCCTGAAGTGCGGTGCCCAGAACTGGAACAATACTCCAGTTGTGGCCGAACCAGTGTTTTATAAAGGTTCATCATGACTTCCATACTTTTGTACTCTATGCCTCTATTTATAAAGCCCAGGATCCTGTATGCTTTTTTAACCACTTTCTCAACCTGTCCTGCCACCTTCAACGATTTGTGCACATATACCCCCATATCTCTTTGTTCCTGTAACTCTTTTAGAGTTGTGCCCTCTAGTTTATATTCCCTCTCCTCATTCTTCCTACCGAAATGTATCACTTCGCATTTTTCTGTGTTAAATTTCATCTGCCATGTATCTGCTCATGCCACCAGCCTGTTTCTATCCTCTAGAAGTCCATCACTATCCTCCTCACTGTTCACTACACTTCCAAGTTTTGTATCATCTGCAAATTTTGAAATTGTGCTCTGTACACTCAAATCCAAATTATTAATACATATCAAGAAAAGCACTGACCCCTGGGGAACACCACTGTACACCTTTATTCCATGGGCCGCAATCTTGATGATAAGCCTACCGTGCGGCACTTTATTAAACGCCTTTTGAAAGTCCATATACACCACATCAACTGCATTGCCTTCATCTACCCTCTCTGTTACCTCATCAACTATATCTTCCTTTACTGAGACTCTGGAAGCATCTTCTTCCGGGTAAAGACAGATGCAAAGTACTCATTTGGTACCTCGGCCATCCCCTTTGCCTCCATGAGTAGATTTCTTTTATGGTCCCTAATCAGCCCCACCCCTCCTCTTACTACCCGTTTACTGTTTACATGCCTGTAGAAGACTTTTGGATTCCCTTTTATGTTGGCCGCCAGTCTATTCTCATACTCTCTCTTTGCCCCTCTTATTTCCTTTTTTACTTCCCCTCTGAACTTTCTGTATTCTGCCTGGTTCTCACTTGGGGCCTTGATTCAAATCAGCTCTTAAGCTACTTTAGTTGCTACATCTCATACAAGATCAGTGGGAAATGGCCTATTTAATTCACAATGGGCCAGATTTTGCTTTGAAAGTAACGGTGAGGCTAACAGAGCTCAACGGCGAGCGCACATGCGCAGTTAAGCATGAAAATCCGGAAGTTGCTGCCCGAGGTGCACTGCCCCGCCTTAAGCTGTGCAAAAACATCATCTCCCCATCTAGCTCCCCATTCAAATGTATTGAGTGGCGTGACGATCCGGTACTGACGTTGTAGATAAGGACTAAACTCACCACAAAAAATTAGAGCTTGTCCATTCCAGTGTAAGCACCCTTTTAACGGCGTGATAAATCTTAATTACTGCCAAACAATCGCTCTGGCACTGAAATTAACTTTTACAATTGTGGAGCTTCATTCCTTCAGCTTTTAATTATTGTTGGAGATTTTAAAAAAATTAAATATTTTTTTTTACTTTTTCTTTCTTTCTCTTTTATCTTTCCTGTAACTCTTTTAGAGTTGTGCCCTCTAGTGCCCTCCAATCTTTCTTTCCCTCTCTTTATTTTGCTTTCTGTATCTGATTTGACACTGAATTCACTATTGTAACTTACACTTCCTGGTTCAGACTCTGCGCTGCTCATTAATGATTCTTCAATCTGATCGGATCTCTAATTTACAGTAAATAGCCGTGCAAAACCCCATAGAGAGTCTATGGGCAAGTGCAAGTCTAATGAACGGCTGGCCGCTCACAGCTAAATCTGGCCCATAATATTAATTTTCATAAGCAGCTTTTTTTGTAGATTTTCTTTACTTTGTGTCTAATCGCCCTGAGCCGAACCACTCCTGGGTAGATTCTGCAGATTACCTTTGTCAAGGCTGTTAAGAATTACAGGTGAAACAAGCTCATAAACGGGGAGAAATTCAACTTGCATTGAAAATGGGCGCAAGTTGCGCGTAGCGACTGCAACGCGTTCCCGATGATGTTGGCGTGAGGCATGAGCCAAATTGGTGCTCTTGCTTCATTTAAAGTCAATCGGGAGAGATGTAAAACAGCCTGCCAACTCGCTATCACCCATTTTACAAAGTCAAGACCTACCCCTTGGAATCCATACCACAATATAAAATTAGTGAGCATTTAGAAATGCATGGGTTAATCAAGGACAGCCAGCATGTTAAAGGTATGTTGTATTTGATTAACTCAAAAGTTATATTTAAAGAAGTAACCAATAAGATAGATAAAGGCACTAGATGTAGTGTATTTCAATTTTCAGAACGTATTTGAAAAGGTGTCTCATCGAATCATAGAAACATAGAAAATAGGAGCAAGAGTAGACTATTCCACCCTTTGGGCCTGCTCCGCCATTCAAAATGATCATGGCTGATTGTCTAACTCAGTACCCTGTACCCGCTTTTTCCCCCTATCCCTTGATCCCTTTAGCATTAAGAAATATATCTAGCTCCTTCTTGAATATATTTAATGACTTGGCCTCCACTGCCTTCTGTGGTAGAGAATTCCACAGGTTCACCACCCTCTGAGTGAAGAAATTTCTTCTCATCTCGGTTCTAAATGGCGTACCCCCTATCCTGAGACTGTGACCCCTGGTTATAGATTCCCCATCCATCGGGAACATCCTCCCTGCATCTAGTCTGTCTAGTCCTGTTAGAATTTTATATGTTTCGATGAGATCACCTTTCATTCTTCTAAACTCTAGTGAATATAGGCCTAGTCGACCCAATCTCTCCTCTTATGTCAGTCCTGCCATCCCAGGAATCAGTCTGGTAAACCTTCGTTGCACTCCCTCCATGGCAAGGACATCCTTCCTCAGATAAGGAGACCAAAACTGCACACGATACTCCAGATGTGGTCTCACCAACGCCCTGTACAACTGCAGTATGACATCCCTGTTCCTTTGCTCAAATCCTCTTGCAATGAAGGCCAACATTCCATTCGCCTTCCTAACTGCTTGCTGCACCTGAATGTTCGCTTTCAGCGACTGGTGTACAAGGATACCCAGGTCTCATTGCACCTCACCTTTTCCCAATCTATCACCATTCAGATAATAATCTGTCTTTCTGCTTCTACAACCAAAGTGGATAACGTCACATTTATCCACGTTATACTGATCTGCCATGTTCTTGCCCACTCACCCAACTTGTCTAAATCACATTGGAGCCTCCTTGCATCCTCCTCACAGCTCACATTCCACCCCAGCTTTGTGTCGTCTGCAAACTTGGAAATGTTACATTCCGTTCCCTCATCCAAATCATTGATATATATTATGAATAGCTGGGGCCCAAGCACTGATCCCAGCGGTACCCCACTAGTCACTGCCTGCCGCCCAGAAAAAGACCCGTTTATTCCTACTCTCTGTTTCCTGTCTGTTAACTAATTCTCAATCCATGCCAGTATATTCCCCCCAATCCCATGTGCTTTAATTTTGCACATTAACTTCTTGTGTGGGACCTTATCATAAGCCTTCTGAAAATCCAAGTACACCACATCCACTGGTTCTCCCCTTTCGATTCTACTAGTTACCTCCTCAAAAAACTCCAGTAGATTTGTTAAGCATTATTTCCCTTTCGTAAACCCATGCTGACTTTGTCCAATCCCGTTAATGCCTTCCAAGTGTTCTGTTATCACATCCTTTATAATAAACTCTAGCACTTTTCCCACTACTGATGTTAGGCTAACTGGTCTGTAATTCCCTCTTTTTTCTCTTCCTCCTTTTTTAAATAGTGGGGTTACATTTGCCACCCTCCAATCTGTAGGAACTGTTCCAGAGTCTATAGAATTTTGGAAGATGACCACCAATGCATCCACTATTTCCAGGGCCACTTCCTTTAGTACTCTGGGATGTAGATTATCAGGTCCTGGGGATTTGTCAGCCTTTAGCCCCATTAATTTCACTAGCACTATTTTTTTTACTAATACTGGTTTCCTTCAGTTCCTCCCTCTCACTAGACCCTGGTTCCCTAACATTTCCGGGAGGTTATTTGTGTCCTCCTTTGTGAAGACAGAACCAAAGTTTGTGTTTAATTGTTCTGCCATTTCTTTGTTCCCCATTATAATTTCCCCCATTTCTGACTGTAAGGGACTTACATTTGTTTTCACTAATCTTTTTCCCTTGACATAGTTATAGAAGCTTTTACAGTCAGTTTTTATGCTCCCTGCTAGTTTACACTCATACTCTATTTTCCCCCTCTTAATCAATCTCTTTGTTCTCCTTTGCTGAATTCTAAACTGTTCCCAATCCTCAGGCTTGCCACTTTTTCTGGCAATTTTATATGTCGCCTCTTTGGATCTAATACTATCCCTAATTTCTTTTGTAAGCCACGGTTGAGCCACCTTGTCTCATAAACATTCGGATTTTATAAATAGGGGCATAAAATACAAAAGTAAAGAAGTAACAATAAATTTGCACAAATGTTGGTTAGGTCACTGTTAGAGTACTGTGTGCAGTTTTGGATAAGCCACTATAGAAAGTCAGAGAATGTACAGCGTAGATTCATCAGGATGATACCAGGATGGAAAACTATAATTGTGAGATACTGAGGCTATTATCACTGGAGCAGAGAAGGATGAAGAGGTTTAATTAAGGTTTTTAAAATTTAGAAAGGTTTTGTTAGTATGAATAGGGAAAGACTATTTCCTCTGGTTTGGGAATCAGTAACAAGATGCCATCAATCTAAGAGTGGGGAGAGAGAGTAGGATTCATTTCTTTACACAGAGGGTTGATGGTACATGGAATGCTTTGCCAGAGGAAGTGTTTGAAGCACAGACCACAGCATCTATTAAGGGGAAATTAGATAAATATTTGAAGCAGAGGAAGATACAGGGGAGCTAGCAGAGTAGTGGGATTAGTTTTGGATTGCCTTAAATTGGCCTCCTTCCATGATGTAAATGTCTATGGTTCAATGGTAATTCATTGGCTTTGAAATGCTTTGGCATGTCCTGAGGACATGAAAGGTGCCAAATAAATTCAAATTCTTTCTTTCTTATTTGTTTATTAATCATCGCCAAGGTCCATATTGCAGGACACCATCAAAGTTAAAAAGAGTACAAGAGAAGATAAGGCAAATCAAGAAGTATTAGTTAGGTGACACTGAATTTGGGTTTTAAAACCATAAAGATTTTAGTAGGAAGGATGTCTGCGGGAGCTAATCAGTTCCTTAGTTTTGAGGTGCTAGGAAAGAGCAAGCGATGGTGTCATGAATCTTCACTTTAATACAATGAGGATGCAGGACAGATGAAGATATGTTTTGTGTTCAACTTTCCACATACTAAGTTCTTCATCATGGCTGGTTTTCAGTTGGAGGTGCAGGATAGATGCTAGACTTTTGCTCACAAAAAGGAGGGGAAAATGCAGGCTAACACCTATCTGTAACACCTTTGCATGCCTTCTTAGAGCTAGCTACAGAACATCAGTAGACCCTGAGAGGACAGGCCACTTTCCCTCTTAACTGAACAATGTAGCATGGTGCAAGGAACCTGAAGAATAAAAACAAACACAAGAAGTTGCTAGGCATGGACGTGTGTGCGTTTATGCTCATTTTATATGTAGCAACTATGCAAATTTTCATTCAGATATGTTTTTGGTTGAGAAGCAAAAGCATATTTAAGAAATCTTTCCAATTGTACATGTTTTGCTATGTGGACATATGAGATTTAAAGTAAGACTGACAGACAGCACATTGCCCAAAGCTTATGATATCTACAGTTCCAGATGCCAGGCAGATATATGAAGCTGCCTGAAGTATTGAAGAGGGTTCCAATTTGGTAGGTCTTTTAATTGAACAATTAGAGACTTCAATTAAATGTCACAGCTGCCTTGCAGCAACATGAGCTCAAATTCAAATAAAGGATTAGGATGAAATCATAGTTTACCTGTGGAAAATTGGAACTATGACAAAACAAGCAGAGCCAATTAGGGCAGGTGCAACAAAGACTTCAGCCAACAGCAGGAAATGGTTTCTGATAATGAAGCTTTGTGTTTAAGAAATGAATACAGTGCCAGGACTTTAGTGATAAAATCTAATTACTGACAATGTTTGGCTTTGAAGTTCTGAGCTCATATTTGTTCAGTTAAACAAGCCAGATTGTATGTTCTATTCACATCAAAGTTCACGATGTAAGAGTTGTACATTCAATTTTTTTGAAAATATGCACCTGATTTTCTGGAGAACTTGCTCATCTAAATTGTGAGTTCTGAGTAAAAGCTGTTAACTCTGGATGCCAAATTCAAAGTTCTGTAAATCAGAACACTTTCATTAAAGCTGACAGAAAACTCACATTTTGGTAGTTCTGTCATTTTATTCATTTGAGAGAAAATAATATATGTACAAATGTATGCACTGGGTTGACAATTTTATTCCTGAAAGAAATAACTTGCATTTATATAGCACCTTTCACGACCTTGAGATGTCCCACAGCGCTTTACGGCCAATGAAGTACTTTTAAACACTGTTGTAATGAAACACGGCAGCCAATTTTCACACAGACAGGTCCCACAAACAGCAATGAGATTAATGAGCAGATCATCTGTCTTTGGTATTGGTTGAAAGATAAATGCGGCCAGGACACCGGGAAACTCCCCTGCTCTTCTTTGAATAGTGCCGTGGGATCATTTACATCCACCTGACAGGGCAGATGGGGCCTTGGTTAAATGTCTCATCAGAAAGGTGGCATCTCTGACAATGCAGCATTCCCTCAGTGCTGAACTGAAGTGACAGCCTAGATTATGTGCTCAAGTCACTGGAGAGGGGCTTGAATCCACAACCTTCTGACTCAGAGGCAAGAGTGCTAAGGCTGACACCTGGTCCAATTTCTGGCTCAAATATGAGTTGTTGCGGGAATATAAATGTAAATAAATATATGAATATAAATGTGGCTCTCGTGAATGGAATGGCTTCCAATTAAAGAGGAACATTTTCTATATACATTTCAACAGGGTTGTAAATATAGGCAGGAGACTTTGCCCAGTGAATTCCCCATGAAATATCTATTGTAAACTATGGTAAAAATTCTTTATGGACCCTATTTTCAGTCTTTACTATTGGAGTGGGTAAATAATTGATGCCAATTTTTTAATTATGCCAATATGAGTGATCTGAAAGCATTTTAATAATGCAAGTTTCTTTGTAAGGAGGAACAAATTCTTTCAAAGTTAAGAGGTAGTTTGCAAAATGCACTTTACATGAAACTTCTTCAAGTACCACAGTCAAGGGTTATTGGAGCATGAAAAGTGAATAAACATTTGAAGCAGAAGAAGACACAGAGCTATGGGGAGAGGACACGTGGCAATGGGATTAGTTTTGGTTTGTTCTAGCAAAGAGCCAGCACAGACACAGTGGGCCAACCTGCTTTCTTCTATGGTTCTAAAGGAATCAAAAGGGTAGATGTGGAGAAGTTATTTGTGTTGAGCCAGAACTAGTGGTGTGATTAAAAGCTAAGAAAGCATAACGAAATGTAATTCGAGAAGTAACTTCTGGAATAGACTGCCAGCTAGCACAGTGAATTCAGGCTTAGATAGTAACATTCAGAAAATTCATGATCGTACAGGAATATAGGTCTGCTATTAAGGTAGGAGGGAGAAGGAAGTTGTCTGATCTGGGGCTGTCCATGGCTTCAACAAAAGCACGCTACCTTGGCTGAGCAACTTTTTCTTGTTATCTTGTATTCTTCCAGCTGGCTTGCAGGATTCTAAAGGAGGCAGTTCATGGTGTGGGAGTTGCAACATAGACATTTTCTTGTAGAACTTGTATTGTTAATTGATTTTAAATATGAATATCTCATGTTTGTGATTGTTTAGACATAATGTGCTGAAAATAGCAAAATGTTTGCTCAGATAATAAAGTGCTCAGTTGCACAATAATAGAAGCATTTGCTTTTAAAAGAGTGTCTTTTTTGTTTCTTGCATAGATTAGATATCAATAATTTAATAGTTCAAACAAGTCATTTAACTTTTAATTGGTTATCAGCCTTCCCTGTTTTTAGACCATCTGTGCAGTTTATGAAAGAAACAATTACAATCTGAAATGTTTATTTCAACCTAACAATTATTTGTGGATACTGTACTAGGTATTAAGCCATAGACTTGCATGTAGTGAATGGCAAATAGTTTCTCAAAAAAATCCATAAATTTTAGTTCTTATTCTTTGATTATGCTGAGTAAGCTGGTCAGTTAGGTAGGGGTGGGGACACTATATTTGGGCTCATCTTCCCTGGAATAGAGGGAGGAAAGATGTTTCATTCACCAGTAACCTCTGGAAGTGTCCACGCATGTTCAAATAGCCCCAGAATTGATTGTCCTGGCTTACACAAAGACATGTGCTGAGAACTGTTTACCAATCTCTGATGCAATTAGTTTCTACCAGTTGAGACAATTGCTTCTTTTCGGGTAATTGAAATTGAACGGCAGCCCACTTGTACCCCCAAAGATTTTTTTTAAGCTTCAATTCAGACGCGAACCCAATGGCAGCAACAACAGCTATATCGAAACTGATGTGCAAGACGAACACGCAAAATTGGTCCTCTTGTTGTTAGGATGCGTGGTGGGGGCACCAGTCGCGACCCAGGAGGCAGTATGCCCGTCCTGAAGAGGAAGAAAGTTGGCCGACAGGGACGACGGCCCTGGGCTCACAGTGAGTCCGTGCGGGGGAGGAGATCAGGAGGGGTGTGCGAACGGTGGCCAGCAGCTTACCGGAGTTCCAGTGTGGAACCAGGAGTAGCACTTCTGCTCCCTGTGGCTCCACATTCAGGAAAGTAGAACATACTTATCTTTTTGTGGCAGCCTCCAGTGGTCCCTTTAAGGAACGCTGTTTTGGCTGCTTTAGGTCTGATAAAACTGACTGCAGCGTGCATGGGCGCATGCTGTGGTCAGTTGCAACCGAATATGGGAAAGGGGCCTGAAACCGATGATAGACTCTCAATTTACATAGCAAACGGGCCTAATGCTACTTTCAAGCATGCACTCTGGGGTGCCCTAACCAATTTGGGCACTTTCCAGGTTTGGAATGAGCACATGCATGCTGCATGCCATATTGGACCCTTTAGTGTCCGTTTTCCTCTCAAAAAACGGGTGTTGCGTGATCCAATTTCTAGGCCGTAAAAGTGAATTCACATCAGGAACAGTTAGGTATGCCACCACCGATTGAAGTGAAAACAAAATAAGATCATTGCTTCAAGATAGAGATTGTGCTAATAACTGCCTACACAGGCAGCTTTTGTATTATCCTGTCCTTTTGCCACCCACATGTCCAAAATCTTGGCCTAGCACCACTATCAAATGTCTAGTAGAACGACAGCATGAGTCTACTTACTGATTGTATCAGATTGGATTGAATTAGGTCTAAAGGACCAATTCATTCCAAACTGGACCAGATCCACAGTCTCACTCAATATTGTATAATAGAACTGAGCAAATAGATATCTATCTGGTCTGGTCAGCATGTTGCCTCAT